>NC_140000.1:27200915-27516968 GCF_964263955.1 Coregonus lavaretus | reverse complement strand
CCACAGTTTGGACCTCGCTCACTTTACAATCACATTCAATTTCAAACTGCCTTTCTAAAAAAAATTGTTTTTGTTGTAAGATTTCATTTGATCTTTTATAAACTACTATGAAAAATGTATGCACTCACTAACTGAAAGTCGCTCTGGATAACAGCGTCTGCTAAATGACTAAAATGTAAAATGTAATAAACAATACAAAACATACACATATAAACCACACATACAACTTTTGATAGTATGGCAATGCTACTGAAATAATAACTGATCACCCAACCCCCCAAATAAACAGCAAAAACCTCAAATGTTTTGGCGAGGAAGAGAAAGCAAGGACTTCAAAGGGCTACAGAGGTCACCACAGACATGCCTGCTCAAAAAAGGACTCTGAGTGCCAACAAACGCAGAAGAAAGGGTGGAGGGTGGGGCTGGGAGGAGGCCCTCCTCTGTCTCGGTCCACCCCCAAATATCTGGGGATGAGGGGGGGGGGGGGGGGGGGGGGTTCGTGATGGGTACCAGACTGGGGCACCTCAGGGAGCTTTGGAGGAAGAGCCATGCACCATGTCTCCTGCTACTGTTGTTCCCTCATTTGATTTGAATGAATAATGCATAGTTAGGGGAGTAGGGGGGAGTGGAGGGGGAGACTGGAGGGGGGGGACCCCAGCCTTAAAGGAGCCCTGCCACAGTGGGAGTCATTACTGAACACACACCACACTGATGAGGAGAGTGAGAGAGTGTCTGTGAGAGAGAGCAAGAGAAAGAGATAGAGAGAGAGAGAGAGAGAGAGAGAGAGAGAGAGAGAGAGAGAGAGAGAGAGAGGAGAGAGAGAGAGAGAGAGAGAGAGAGAGAGAGAGAGAGAGAGAGAGAGTGAGTGATATGGGGGATGGAGACGGAGAAAAACAAACAAGAAGAAAGAGAGAAAGAAAGAAAGAAGGAGAACTGCATCAAACATTCCAGGCGTGCCACTCATTTCATCATAGATGTTTTGTTGTTGTTTCTGTTTTTATCTATTAATGTATCTGTTCATATACAATAGAAATTGTTCAACATTAACTGGATCATTTTACTTGTTTGTTTCTATTAGTTGTGGAGGTTAATAGAGTCTGTGTTCTGTGTTCTGTGTTGATCTTAGTAAGCATAAACTCTGTTAAATTACTAGGGTAAAGACTGTGGATACAGGACCTGGTAGGAGTGATACATCAGATACAATATTTGGTCTTCTGAGTTAAGGAGTTTCAGACATTACAGAGAGACCCTCATACAGTACACACACTACACACACAGAGAGAGAGACACACACACACACAGAGAGAGAGAGAGAGAGAGAGAGAGAGAGAGAGAGAGAGAGAGAGAGAAAGATACACACAGAAAGATACACCTCACACAACCAAACACTTCACACTGTCGCATGCTATCTGCATGCAATCTCAAGCATACGCATGCACCTGCATCCATCCACAATTTCCCTGTGCATATGCAGAGGTTGGCGGTAGATCAGGCAGAATATTCAAGAGTGACTTTGGAATTGGACATCTATCCTTGTCCTGAGGACGTCGGGAATGCCTTCAAAACCGGCCACTAGGGGCAACAGTGAGCACTATAACCATCAAGTAGGCTTGGTTTTTGCTTGGGTGTTGTGGGCGGGGTTGGCGGATGGGTGTAATCCCCAGCCACCCCTGGCCCCCCCGTAATCCCATGACTCTGGACCAGACGGTTGCGTGTTTGATCTCAGTGGTGGACACTAGTTTTAAAAAATGTTATGTTTTAACCCTATCCAAAACCTTAACCCTTAATCTTCTAGATTTTACATTTGGAGCAACCTCAAAATTTGACGTTTGGAGAAACGATACGATACTAAGCTAGATGAGTCAACCCAGAGTGTCAACACACTTATAATTATGCAGTGAGATTGTGAGAGCTTGTTGGGTATCTATATATGTAGGTGTGTGGGGGAGGAGGAGGCAAGGGAGAATGGGCCTGTAAAGCTGCTGCTGGCTGTGTGTGTGTGTGTGTGTGTGTGTGTGTGTGTGTGTGTGTATGTGTATGTGTATGTGTATGTGTATGTGTGTGTGTGAGTGTGTGTGTGTGTGTGTGGTGTGTGTGTGTGTGTGTGTGTGTGTGTGTTTGGCTATGTGGGTTGGTTCTTCTATCCTTGAGGGGATCCCCAAAAGTCCCCACAAGGATAGTAAAGCAAGGAAAATTCTCCCTCGTGGGGACATTTCCCACGTCCCCGTGAGGACAAAGGCTATTCTAAGTTTAGGGGTTAGGTTTAGGGTTAGGGTTACAATTAGGGTTAGGGTTAGGTTTAGAATTAGGGTTAGGAATGAGTTTAAGGTTTAGGTTAAGGTTAGTGTTATGGATTAAGGTTAAGGTTAGGGTTATGGTAAGGGTAAGGTTTAGGGAAAATAGGATTTTTAATGGAAATATATTTTAGGTCCCCACGAGGATAGAAGAACAAAACATTTGTGTGTTTGTGTGTGTGTGTGTGCATGTTCATTTTTGTTTCACTATGTGTGTGTCTGTGTGTGTAGCAACACCTCGGCTCGGAGCGAGGAGAGTAGCGGCCTAGCAAGGTGTTATCACTCATTCTGATTCCGTATTACAGCATGACGGATGGGCCCCTGCGGGCTGGCGAGTGTCGCACCAGCGCTTATTACCGCCGCTCTTAAGTGGGAGTTGATTTAGCTTAAATAGGTTGTTTCATAAGGAGAAGACACCGCCGCTGTCACCGGTGCTCTGTTCCCCGCGCACTGCCAGCCGCCACCTTAATTGAATAATGCCGCCTCTAGATACATATTAGGGTGCTTAGCTACATACCCTGCCCCAATAATTTCTTATACAACCAGGCTAATTCTGCAAACCCCCCCTTTTCTCCCCTCGTCTCCCCCAATAGGTGATATTTCAAGTTGCTAAACCGACAGTGCTACAGAGAATAGAAGAGAGGATTATATGGTTAAAGGTAGTCAGGTCTGCTCAGTAGGCTGTGTCAGGTGTAGGCCCTTTCATTTGGTATATAAGATGTATCTCATATTGTATATGACCAGGTATATCGCTGAAGATTGACTTCGAAATTGGACATCTGTCTATGTCCTGAGGACTTCAGGAAATGCCTTCAGAACCGGCCACTAGGGGCAACAGTAAGCGCTATTACCATCAAGTAGGGCCTACTTAGTAGGTTTGGGTTTTGCTAGAGAGTTGTGGACAGGGGTGGCAGATGGGCGTAATCCCATGACTCAGCGTAATCCCATAACTCCAGATCAGAAGGTTGGCTGTTTTATCCCAGTGGTGGACACTCAGTTTTAAATATTTTTGTTTTTACCCTATCCCAAAATTGTACCCTTAATTTAAACATTCAGAATGAATGCCTAATGAATGGCTAAATGTTTTAACCCTATCCAAAATCTTAACCCTTAACTTCGAAATTTGATGTTAGGAGCAACTTCGAAAATGTGATGTTTGCATAAACAGAATGAAGCTGAGCAGGGGGAGCAACCAAGGCTGTCAAAAACACTTTGAAATCTGACGTTTGGAGCAACTTCGAAATGTAATGTTTGGAGAAAAAAACAAAAAGGTCTAATTCTACAGTGAGACTGTGAGAGCTTGTCGATATAACAGACTGTTTTGAACACTATGTTGATTGATTTAAAGGTGCAAAATAATGGCAGCTAATGTATGATAATGTCAGGAATGATCCTTTTCATTAACATACACTACATGACCAAAAGTATGTGGACACCTGCTCGTCGAACATCTCATTCCAAAATCATGGGCATTAATATGGAGTTGGTCCCCCCTTTGCTGCTATAACAGCCTCCACTCTTCTGGGAAGGCTTTCTACTAGATGTTGGAACATTGCTTCGGGTACTTGCTTCCATTCAGCCACAAGAGCATTAGTGAGGCCGGGCACTGAAGTTGGGCGCGTAGGCCTGGCTCGCAGTCGGCGTTCCAATTCATCCCAAAGGTGTTCGATGGGGTTGAGGTCAGGGCTCTGTGCAGGCCAGTAAAGTTCTTCCACACCGATCTCGACAAATTATTTCTGTATGGACCTCGCTTTGTGCATTGGGCATTGTCATACTGAAACAGGAAAGGGCCTTCCCCAAACTGTTGCCACAAAGTTGGAAGCACAGAATCTTCTAGAATGTCATTGTATGCTGTAGCGTTAAGATTTCCCTTCACTGGAACTAAGGGGCCTAGGCCGAACCATGAAAAACAGCCCCAGACCATTGTTCCTCCTCCACTAAACTTTACCGTTGGCACTACAGTATATGTATTCGGGCAAGGAAGCGTTTTCCTGGCATCCGCCAAACCCAGATTCGTCCGTCGGACTGCCAGATGGTGAAGTGTGATTCATCACTCCAGAGAAACACGTTTCCACTGCTCAAGAGTCCAATGACTTCAAGCTTTACACCACTCCAGCTGACGCTTGGCATTGTTCATGGTGATCTTAGGCTTGTGTGCGGCTGCTCGGCCATCGAAACCCATTTAATGAAGCTCCCGACGAACAGTTCTTGTGCTGATGTTGCTTCCAGAGGCAGTTTGGAACTCGGTAGTGAGTGCTGCAACCGAGGACAGACAATTTTTACACGCTATGCACTTCAGCACTCGGTGGTCCCGTTCTGCTGAGCCGTTGTTGCTCCTAGACGTTTCCACTTCACAATAACAGCACTTACAGTTGACCGAGGAAGCTCTAGCAGGGCAGACATTTTACGAACTGACTTGTTGGAAAGGTGGCATCCTATAACGGTGCCACGTTGAAAGTCACTGAGCTCTTCAGTAAGGCCATTCTATTGCCAATGTTTGTCTATGGAGATTGCATGGCCGTGTCCTTGATTTTATACACCTGTCAGTAACGGGTTTGGCTGAAATAGCTGAATCCACTAATTTGAAGGGGTGTCCACCTACTTTGTATATATAGTGTATCTCAGATGAATACCCCTGTATGTCTATTCCAATATTTAGTCTATGGTCTTTCAATTGGATTTGGTTGAGATTCTAGGAGGTTAGGATAAAGTCAATGGAACGATGTACATCTGATCCATTTCCCTGGGTGTTGTTGGCTTGAATAGATTATTTTCTGATGCAACAGTGCGGTGGAATCTGAACCGTGTGCATTATGCTATCCTACTGAGGTTTGGAGCGGCTGCCAACCCACTCAGAGTGTACAACACTGTGTGGAAGGCTGCCAACCACAACACTCTGCTCAGCCAGTGGAATGTGGTCAGTAAATCAATCATGCCTCTCTGATGTATAAAAGCAGCCATTTGTCATTAGCCCCCCACTCACACACACGCAGATTGTGCGTACACACTCACACATGAATCCACACACACACACTAATTAACCCCCCCCCACACACACACACACAAACAGCCCCCATCCACCCCTCTCAGTGCTTTTCAGTGCCCCCCACGCGCCATGCGCCACCCCACTCTGTGTGCCTGCAGTGCCCTCTGGTTGTGGGTGATTGATGAGAGCGATGGCAATGCAGATCATTTGGGTGGCCCTATCTACAGAGGACGTAAATCACAGCAGCCTCGTTAATGATTCTTCTCACCCGCACGTCTGGCAGGATCGGCTAGAACCCATCGAATCGTGTGCGGGGGGACAAAAAAAACATAAATAAGTCCAAAAACGATTTAATCTCACCACTCTTTCAAGGCATTGACACCCAGTTAATCAAGGATTTCTCAGAAGGAGAGAGAAGTCAGTGAAATGTCATGGTCATCATTGCATCACATGTCCAAAGATGACATGTCTGGTCATGTATAAGCATTTGGTATTTGCAAACAACAAACTCCAGACATTTGGCATTTGTATAGCCTGGTCCCAGATCTGTTGGTGCAGTCTTGCCAACTCCTATGGTCATTGTCATGCACAACAAATGGCAAGACAGCACAAACAGATGTGGGACCAAACTCGTTTTGGATGCTCCACATTGTGTTTAAGGGACTTTAAACCAACAAGGCATTCATTAAACATCAATTACAGCACCCTTCTAACAATATTGGTCATATTAAGATAGATTTGAGAATGTTCCATCCTCCTCTAACATTAAACAACAGAACCCAGGGGCACCAACACACTCCTCACTCAACGACAGATCTGCTGTCCAGTCTCCATGGCCATGATGGCTAGCACTAGCCTGCTGTATATCTATACCAGTGTTGTTTATGCCATGGTTCTCTGGTTTGGTGGATAACACATTAACACAGTACCAGTAACTGTTGCTAGAGGCTAGGTGATGGATGGCCATGGCATGAGTAAGGACCCCCAGCCCCCCTCAGGCGTCTGGGGGTGACCCATTACAACTTTTCATTAAAACGTCTGCCCGACGACCGGCCTTGATTTGACCATAATTTATGATGCCATTATGGGCTAATTAGTGCCACAATCCCTGTGACCCATTCAGTTCAGCTCAGCACAACACACTGTTAGCGCTCTTGGCTCTTGGGCACAGGCACACGGCTAGCTTTCTACCTCTAAAGCTAGTAACAAAGACTATACTATAAGTCATAGACAGGGTTAGACAGTTGAACTCAGCTCATGATGTATTCATAAGTGATCTTCCTCAATAATCAATAGGTATATATCATTACTTTAAATGATCAAAAGCTGCTGTAAGTATCACAGAGCAGGCCTTTAAAAGTAGCCACTTTATATCCTCAAAAGGAACCACTGAGAGACCACTAGAAAGTGACTTCCTCTATCAGAATTTTAACAAGCTAGAAGGAAAACCAGCCTCAGAATATTGTATTTTTTGTTTCACCTTCAGTTATCTACATATACAGTGGGGGAAAAAAGTATTTAGTCAGCCACCAATTGTGCAAGTTCTCCCACTTAAAAATATGAGAGAGGCCTGTAATTTTCATCATAGGTACACGTCAACTATGACAAACAAAATAAGAGAAAAAAAATCCAGAAAATCACATTGTAGGATTTTTTATGAATTTATTTGCAAATTATGGTGGAAAATAAGTATTTGGTCAATAACAAAAGTTTCTCAATACTTTGTTATATACCCTTTGTTGGCAATGACACAGGTCAAACGTTTTCTGTAAGTCTTCACAAGGTTTTCACACACTGTTGCTTGAATTGTGGCCCATTCCTCCATGCAGATCTCCTCTAGAGCAGTGATGTTTTGGGGCTGTCGCTGGGCAACACGGACTTTCAACTCCCTCCAAAGATTTTCTATGGGGTTGAGATCTGGAGACTGGCTAGGCCACTCCAGGACCTTGAAATGCTTCTTACGAAGCCACTCCTTCGTTGCCCGGGCGGTGTGTTTGGGATCATTGTCATGCTGAAAGACCCAGCCACGTTTCATCTTCAATGCCCTTGCTGATGGAAGGAGGTTTTCACTCAAAATCTCACGATACATGGCCCCATTCATTCTTTCCTTTACACGGATCAGTCGTTCTGGTCCCTTTGCATAAAAACAGCCCCAAAGCATGATGTTTCCACCCCCATGCTTCACAGTAGGCATGGTGTTCTTTGGATGCAACTCAGCACGACGAGTTGAGTTTTTACCAAAAGGTTCTATTTTGGTTTCATCTGACCATATGACATTCTCCCAATCCTCTTCTGGATCATCCAAATGCACTCTAGCAAACTTCAGACGGGCCTGGACATGTACTGGCTTAAGCAGGGGGACACGTCTGGCACTGCAGGATTTGAGTCCCTGGCGGCGTAGTGTGTTACTGATGGTAGGCTTTGTTACTTTGGTCCCAGCTCTCTGCAGGTCATTCACTAGGTCCCCCCGTGTGGTTCTGGGATTGTTGCTCACCGTTCTTGTGATCATTTTGACCCCATGGGGTGAGATCTTGCATGGAGCCCCAGATCGAGGGAGATTATCAGTGGTCTTGAATGCCTTCCATTTCCTAATAATTGCTCCCACAGTTGATTTCTTCAAACCAAGCTGCTTACCTATTGCAGATTCAGTCTTCCCAGCCTGGTGCAGGTCTACAATTTTGTTTCTGGTGTCCTTTGACAGCTCTTTGGTCTTGGCCATAGTGGAGTTTGGAGTGTGACTGTTTGAAGTTGTGGACAGGTGTCTTTTATACTGATAACAAGTTCAAACAGGTGCCAGTAATACAGGTAATGAGTGGAGGACAGAGGAGCCTCTTAAAGAAGAAGTTACAGGTCTGTGAGAGCCAGAAATCTTGCTTGTTTGTAGGTGACCAAATACTTATTTTCCACCATAATTTGCAAATAAATTCATTACAAATCCTACAATGTGATTTTCTGGATTTTCTTTTCTCAATTTGTCTGTCATAGTTGACGTGTACCTATGATGAAAATTACAGGCCTCTCTCATCTTTTTAAGTGGGAGAACTTGCACAATTGGTGGCTGACTAAGTACTTTTTTCCCCCACTGTATCTTATTTTGATCAAATCAAACAATACAAGGTCCAAGAAAGCAGCAGAGACATATTAGAGACATGTCTGATTCTATAGACTGCGGCACTCGACATCTCCTCTATCTGCATGACGTGAACTAGAGCAGTGGGACAAGACTAAAGATGACTGTCCTCTCCTCTCCAGCTGATCTATAAGAAGAGGAGATCTCATCAAAGCCGGAGCACCCAGGCGTGAAAGTCAATCCACTGCACGCTTGTGTTTTATTTATTCATTAGTGACACGAAGCTTAGCAAAAAAGAGAGAAAAAGATCAAGTTCCATTCAAATAAGCATGGGGTCCCTGGAGCAGGGAGTGGGAGTGGGAGTGAGGGTGCTGGAGGGAGGGAGGGAGGGGATGACTTCTTTTCATTTGGGGACCCCTCGGGGGGAAATCGTGCCTGCGCACACACAATTACGACAGTCATCAGTGAAGCGTGCACGTGAAGAAGAGGGGCGGAAGAAAATATCAGGATAGAGACAGAGAGAGGAAATTATTTGAATTATCATTTAAAGTCTTATCTTAGCCCCACTCCCTCTACATACACACACACACTGTCTGTGGCTCATTTCGGAAATGATAAATGTAAGTAATACATAGGTAATCTATTACTGTTAACTGACAGTTTTGGTGGTGGGGGGAGGGGGCAGGATCATCATCACTGGCCAATTATCATCTTATTATGGTCGCTACGCAGCCCCATATTAGGGTCAGTGCCCTTCATTTCAGTGAAAAAAAATCATTGTTAACCTCTGTAATAGCGATACACAGAAACCATTTAACTCACCCCAGGGGGATGCCTTGGGCTAATCAATGGCCACTTTGACGGACAAGATGGCTGCCTTTCAAACAATCGCAATCTGCCGCTTTAAACAGTCACATTGCGTCGTCGCTCCAGTAAGGTTGGAGAGATAAATAAACAAAACAAAGCATGCCAAATGAACTCGTGCATATCATTAGCCACATGACTGAGAGATGAGATAAACAAAGAGATTCACATTTTCATATTTTGACTATGTCTCAAAATACTGTAGAAGCTAACTGTGAAAGCTTGCTTTGGTGGTTTTGGATGCATATCGTCAGAAGTTGATTGTTTTGGAGAATATTGTGGCATAAAATGGGAATCGAAAATACTTTGGAAATATTTTGTTCAGCCACAGTATCAGTACTGGCACATCGGGAACCACACCCTCCCTAAATATTGTTCCGCAATAACCTTTTTCTTTGAGTCAGGTAAAACCAAATTCATTTAAGTAGACGATATAACCATAGATCTTATATGGATGACTCTCCTAAGTCAACCTGGGGTTTTTGATTTGAAGAAAATCATCATTCTTGACTTTCAATTTTATTCCCCAAATCTGTTTTTCACAAATTCCCCTCCGACCATATTGCACCTGCCTAAGTCATCTTTATTGCAGGTGCTCTCCGGTGGCCCCTCTGTATGGTAAAGTGGGACCCCCAGGCCTTGTGTCGCCTCCGGCTCATATTGAGAGAGACACCAAAGTGAAGATCCTCTCAACAGCCCATCTCAGTGAGCCGATCCACTAAGTGAGTTACCTGTCTTGGAGGCTAGACTAGATAGAATGAAGGACTCCCATGTCAGTTATATTAACCCTCCTCTACACCCCAAACTCCTCCACCCCTCCAAAACCTCTCACCCACTCCCCTTACATTCTACAAAAAATCCCCTCTTTCTTTCTCTCTCGCCCCCAAGTAATTCTCCCTATCATACCCCCCAGCTAAATCATCTCCGCTTTGCATAATGCACTGTTTAAACTGATAGCGGTGACATGAGCGGTGGAGGGCACTCAGAGGAAGATGGGATGATGGAGACAGAGCGAGAGAGAGAAAGAGAGGAAGTGATGGGGTTTTATTCTCTTCCCTGTCCTCTCTAAGAGCAGCCCGGGGACGTGGACCTGAAGCGCTGACCTCGGTGACAGTTATTATCCGCAAGGTCACGGACCGGACCCCTGTCCCACGAGCAGGACACAAAACCTCCTAATATAGTCCCCCACTGGGCCTGCCCCCCTCGCCGCACCCTCATCTCCCCACCCCCCTACTCTCAGCACCAGCTCCTCCCTCCTCTCACTGTCGTTCCTCCATAGAGATATAGAGGAGTAGCAGAGAGGCAGGGAGCTATACGGTACGTGACACTATTCTGATGAGGCTGTCAGACAAAGAGAGAGAATCTCTCCCGCTCTTTCTCATTATAGATTTATACTGCTGTGGTTTGCCTGAATAGTGGTGGTTCCATCCTAGGATAACGTCTGCACTAAGGGCTCAATAAATGTGTTAATGTCATTATAAATGACGAAAACTGTGTTACATTTAATTATGTGATTACTGTATCTCTATACACTGAGTGTACTAAACATTAAGAACACCTTCCTAATATTGAACATCCCCCTCCCCCTCTTTTACCCTCAGAACAGCCTCAATTCGTCCGAGCATGGACTATACAATGTGTCAAAAACGTTCCACTGGGATGCTGGCCCATGTAGACTCCAATGCTTCCCACAGTTATGTCAAGTTGGCTGGATGTGGTGGACCATTCTTGTGGTCCTCTGTAGCTCAGCAGGTAGAGCACGGCGCTTGTAACGCCAAGGTAGTGGGTTCGATCCCCGGGACCACCCATACACAAAATGTATGCACGCATGACTGTAAGTCGCTTTGGATAAAAGCGTCTGCTAAATGGCATATTATTATTATATTATATTATTGATACACACTGGAAACTGTTGAGCGTGAAAAACCCAAACCGGTGCACCTGGCACCTACTACCATACCCCGTTCAAAGGCACTTAAATCTTTTGTTTTGCCCATTCACCCTCTGAATGTCACAAATACACAATCCATGTCTCAATTGTCTCAAGTCTTAAAAATCCTTCTTGAACCAGTCTCGTCCCCTTCATCTACACCAGTGGTCACCAACTGGTCGATCTTCAAGGCATTACTAGTCGATCACCAAACATTTCTGTAGAAAAGCCAATGATAAAAGCTTACGCTCCTTTTGTTTAGTTCACGTTTAAGTTTTTATTCAGCACTGTCAAAACTGTTTTAATTCAACCCTTCTACAAAACATAAACTTCCACTCACGCTGCAGCTGAAATGAATGACTAGCCAAGTGTATTGATAGGCCTGCGTTTTAATTATTAGCAGCTCATCGTGTCTATTTTAATATTGAGGAATATTTCACTTTCTCTGGTCATATGAACAACATGTGCATGAGGCAGATGCGGATGCGGTGCGACTGGAGTTTCGCCATTAGGCGGAAGATGGTGTCTGCTCTCTCTGGTCAGTCTCACTGGAGACCGTGAGAGGAGGAACCTCTGCTGCTCTCTCCCTCCCTCCCTCAGCTCAGACTAATGCTGTGTTCAAGATAACTGGGAACTTGGAAATCTCAGACTTCAGTGTGTTCAAGACAACTGGGAACTCTGGAAAAAAACTAGAGTTGGATTCAAAATAGAATTCCAAGTCGGAAACTCTGGCATCTTTATAGAGCTCCGACTTGAAAGCACCATGACCATCAGATGCAGGTACCATGAGTCCAGTAAAATATAAAAGCAAATTATTAGCAAATTATTTCAATTCATGCTCAGCAGTTCCTCACAAGTGCTACACGAACTGATTTTGTTTTGAAATATGATATGGTCTGAGAATAACAATATTGGCGGGCCAAGCATATAGCCAATATGCTGTGATAATGTATTAAGCCTACTGCACAAACCTCATTCCTACAGAACAGTTTTTAATAGGTTAATGTTACATTTTTTAAATCATGTTTTTTTTGTTTTTTAAGCGGTAGATCTCGGCTTGCTTTTTGACTGTGAAAGTGATCTTGACTCAGAAAAGGTTGGAGACCACTGATCTACACTGATTGAAGTGGATTTAACAAGTGATCAATAAGTGATCATCGTTTTGAACACTCAGTGTATTTTACTATATTTGTCCACTATATATTTCACATGTATACAATGTATACAATACAATATATGCAAGAACATGATTTCTGAAATTAGTTTTAAACCACTTAAATTCAACAAATTTTTATCCTAATTTGTATTTATTTATCTAAGTGTGTTATACCCTACTCTGAGAGGAGAAACAAAAGAGGAAGACAGTTCAAGTAAAGACAACTTTATATTCCAATCGAGAAGTGTGGGCAGAGATACACAACATAACCTCATGAATTCAAATGGTGGCTGCCCCAGAATGCCAATGTCATCTCTCCTCCCTCTCCTTCCTGCTGCTACCAATTTATATTTTCCATATGGGTCCTTAAATGGCAAATCTAACTCATTGCGTGCCCTTCTTTCCCTCCCAGCTCCCCCCTGGAGACCGAGGCGGTCAAAAGTCAAGGAAATTCAGATTCCACTCCAAACAAACCAAACAGCTCAACCATTCTATAGGCAACTGGGCAAACTCCGGGCCCCCTCCCTGAGAGATTCCATACTATTCTAAATTGTAATTATTAGTTTTTTGGACTCGACTGCCACAATGCAAAATAAAAAGAGAGAGAAAAAGAGAAGGGAGGAATGAGAGAGAGAGAGAGAGAGAGAGAGAGAGAGAGAGAGAGAGAGAGAGAGAGAGAGAGAGAGAGAGAGAGAGAGAGAGAGAGAGAGAGAGAGAGAGAGAGAGAGAGAGAGAGAGAGAGAGAGAGAGAGAGAGAGAGAGAGAGAGAGGAGAGCGAGAGAGAGAGAGAGAGAGAGAGAGAGAGAGAGAGAGAGAGCGAGAGCGAGAGAGAGAGAGAGAGAGAAACAAAGAGAGAGAAACAGAGAGAGTAAGAGGGAAGGAATGGAAGAGACTGAAAGACGCTAAGTGAGAGAGACAAAGATGGGGTAAAAGAGAGACAGAAGGAAAGGAAGAGAGAGAAAAAGAGAGAAAGAGAGAGATAGAAGGAAGCGAGAGAGAGTGAGAAAAAAACAGAAGATATGTAAATGGCGAGTCAGAGTTCAGGAGGAAACGGTCGGAATAATGTGGGGCCCTGACCAGAGGGCTGAGTGTTTGGGGGCCGAGGGGCCAGTGGCCATCTCTCAGTGGTTATTATTATGTTTGGGAGAGGTCATCAGTGTTTGAGGAAAGAGGGCTCTCTCTCCGAGGCAGTCGGGGGAATGAGGAGAGTTGAGGGCCAGCGGAGGGCACGGCAAGGGTCACTGGCTGTCGTTAGCGATGCAATGATGCTAGCGACGCTCACCTCATCTTTAAGTTCGTTCCACCCCACTTCCACCACTGTCTGTCTATCTTCACCACTATAACTCAGGCCTTACTGGGCAAAGTACCATTTGTATGGAAGTAGTGTACGCACATCCAGTAAATTGCAGGTGCAGTGTACAAAAAAGTAAAGAAAGAAACATAAATTAGGTACACTGTTGGTTGCTCTTGCAGTTTTATTGTGCAACGTATCAAGTACACATCCTGAATTTTCAGTTCCAAATACTTTACCCTGGTAACTTCAGTTTAGTGTAAAGTAACTCATAATTGATCATGAATCTGCTTTTAAAGTTTGAATTTTATTTTAGATCTTCATTGATCACAGTCGTGCTCTATCCGGCATGTGTTCCATAAGTGGGAATGATCAAGGCTGGAGAAAGGCTGAAGAGAAAAGAGAGAGAGAGCTTGAGTGGGAGATGAATGATAGCAGAAGGGCTCTTACACAGCAACAGATAAAATAATAATGGCGCCGGAGAAGATGGCTGCCGTTTTACAGCCCTCTAACCAATTGTACTATTATGTGTGTTTTTCCGCGTTATTTGTAATTTATTTTGTACATAATGTTTCTGCCATCGTCTCTTATAACCAAAAAGAGCTTCTGGATATCAGGACAGCGATTACTCACCTCGTATTGGACGAATAATTTTTCTTCAACGAGGCGGCCGCGAAGGATATCCTACAGACACCCAACAAGGCCCAAATCCCCGTCATTCGCATGAGGAAGAGACGGAGATATCGTGGACGTAGGTCGGGGTGCCTTGTAAGGATCCGACGGCGAGCGAGTAAACTGCCGCTTCCATCAATCCTATTAGCCAATCTTCAATCATTGGAAAATAAATTGGATGACCTAAGATTACGGTTATCCTACCAACGGGACATTAAAAACTGTAATATCTTATGTTTCACCGAGTCGTGGCTGAACGACGACATGGATAACATACAGCTAGCGGGCTATACGCTACATCGGCAGGATAGAACGGCTGACTCCGGTAAGACAAGGGGTGGCGGTCTGTGTATATTTGTAAACAACAGCTGGTGCAAAAAAAAACAAATACTAAGGAAGTCTCGAGGTTTTGCTCGCCTGAGGTAGAGTATCTTATGATAAGCTGTAGACCACACTATTTACCAAGAGAGTTTTCATCTATATTTTTCATAGCTGTCTATTTACCACCACAAACCAATGCTGGCATTAAGATTGCACTGAATGAGCTGTATAAGGCCATAAGTCAACAGGAAAACGCTCATCCAGAGGCAGCGCTCCTAGTGGCCGGGGACTTTAATGCAGGGAAACTTAATTCCGTTCTACCTCATTTCTACCAGCATGTTCAATGTGCAACCAGAGGAAAAAAAACTCTAGACCACCTTTACTCCACACACAGAGACGCATACAAAGCTCTCCCTCGCCCTCCATTTGGCAAATCTGACCATAACTCTATCCTCCTGATTCCTGCTTATAAGCAAAATCTAAAGCAGGAAGCACCAGTGACTCGGTTAATGAAAAAGTGGTCAGATGACGCAGATGCTAAGCTACAGGACTGTTTTGCTAGCACAGACTGGAACATGTTCCGGGATTCTTCAAATAGCATTGAGGAGTACACCACATCAGTCACTGGCTTCATCAATAAGTGCATCGATGATGTCGTCCCCACAGTGACCGTACGTACATACCCCAACCAGAAGCCATGGATTACAGGAAACATCCGCACTGAGCTAAAGGGTAGAGCTGCCGCCTTCAAGGAACGGGACTCTAACCCGGACGCTTATAAGAAATCCCGCTATGCCCTCCGACGAACCATCAAACAGGCAAAGAGTCAATACAGGACTAAAATTGAATCGTACTACACCGGCTCTGACGCTCGTTGGATGTGGCAGGGCTTGAAAACTATTACAGACTACAAAGGGAAGCACAGCCGCGAGCTTCCCAGTGACACAAGCCTACCAGACGAGCTAAACCACTTCTATGCTCGCTTCGAGGCAAGCAACACTGAAGCATGCATGAGAGCACCAGCTGTTCCGGATGACTATGTGATCACGCTCTCTGTAGCCGATGTGAGTAAGACTTTTAAGCAGGTCAACATTCACAAGGCCGCAGGGCCAGACGGATTACCAGGACGTGTACTCCGAGCATGTGCTGACCAACTGGCAAGTGTCTTCACTGACATTTTCAACATGTCCCTGACTGAGTCTGTAATACCAACATGTTTCAAGCAGACCACCATAGTCCCCGTGCCCAAGGACACTAAGATAACCTGCCTAAATGACTACCGACCCGTAGCACTGACGTCTGTAGCCCTAGACCCACTCCAATTTGCGTACCGCCCCAACAGATCCACAGATGATGCAATCTCTATTGCACTCCACACTGCCCTTTCCCACCTGGACAAGAGGAACACCTACATGAGAATGCTATTCATTGACTACAGCTCAGCATTCAACACCATAGTGCCCTCAAAGCTCATCACTAAGCTAAGGATCCTGGGACTAAACACCACCCTCTGCAACTGGATCCTGGACTTCCTAACGGGCCGCCCCCAGGTGGTAAGGGTAGGTAACAACACATCTGCCACACTGATCCTCAACACGGGGGCCCCTCAGGGGTGCGTGCTCAGTCCCCTCCTATACTCCCTGTTCACCCATGACTGCATGGCCAGGCACGACTCCAACACCATCATTAAGTTTGCCGACGACACAACAGTGGTAGGCCTGATCACCGACAACGATGAGACACCCTATAGGGAGGAGGTCAGAGACCTGGCCGTGTGGTGCCAGGATAACAACCTCTCCCTCAACCTGACCAAGACAAAGGAGATGATTGTGGACTACAGGAAAAAAAAAGAGGATTGAGCACGCACCCATTCTCATCGACGGGGCTGTAGTGGAACAGGTTGAGAGCTTCAAGTTCCTTGGTGTCCACATCACCAACGAACTATCATGGTCAAAACACACCAAGACAGTCGTGAAGAGGGCACGACAAAGCCTATTCCCCCTCAGGAGACTGAAAAGATTCGGCATGGGTCCTCAGATCCTCAAAAAATTCTACAGCTGCACCATCGAGAGCATCCTGACTGGTTGCATCACCGCCTGGTATGGCAACTGCTTGGCCTCCGACCGCAAGGCACTACAGAGGGTAGTGCGTACGGCCCAGTACATCACTGGAGCCAAGCTTCCTGCCATCCAGGACCTCTATACCAGGCGGTGTCAGAGGAAGGACCTCAAAATTGTCAAAGACTCCAGCCACCCTAGTCATAGACTGTTCTCTCTGCTACCGCACGGCAAGCGGTATCGGAGTGCAAAGTCTACGTCCAAAAGACTTCTCAACAGCTTCTACCCCCAAGCCATAAGACTCCTGAACAGCTAATCATGGCTACCCAGACTATTTGCACTGCCCCCCCCCTACCCCATCTTTTTACGCTGCTGCTACTCTGTTAATTATCTATGCATAGTCACTTTAACTCTACCCACATGTACATATTACTTCAACTACCTCAACTAGCCGGTGCCCCCGCACATTGACTCTGCACTGGTAACCCCCTGTACATATAGCCTCCCTACTGTTATTTTATTTTACTTCTGCTCTTTTTTTTTCAACACTTTTGTTGTTGTTGTTTTATTTTACTTTTTTATTAAAAATAAATGCACTGTTGGTTAAGGGCTGTAAGTAAGCATTTCACTGTAATGTCTGCACCTGTTGTATTCGGCGCATGTGGCCAATACAATTTGATTTGATTTGATTCTGTCTAAAACACGTGACGCAGCGATTAGAAATCATCTCCGCTTACAAAAGGCTCAAAAGACCACAAAAGGTGTTATTTTCATTGAAGAGATGGAGCCGAGCCCCGTTGGCATTAAAAGAGCCCGGGTCCCTTTCATTGTCAAGCATTTCTTTTCTTTTCTTTCCCTCCAACAACACCCTGCTCTTTATCAGCACAATTACGCCACAAACAGTCTCATCACGGACCCAACTGTCCTCTCCAATCGGCTCTATTTCCACAGGCAACCTAATTAGTTCTAAAGAGAGAGAGAAACGTACGAGGAGGAGGAGAGGGGAAAAAGCCCCAGCTATCATGTCCATCTGTGTGTGTTTGCGATGGTGATTGTGTGTTGTGTGTTTCTCGTCCCACTCTTTTTTTGTTTGCCGGAGAAATGAAGAAAGCCTTCAAAGGAGCGATTGTGCGACGTTGGGGCTGAAGTGGTCTGTTGGTAAGCGGCAGCAGGGCGAAGGCGGACAACACAACACAACAAACATGGCGGGATCTAATCAGGGCCCCGGCTAATGTAAACAATGTCATTTTTTGCCCTTAATGAGCCAATTTTCTGCGGATACGAGAGGCTAACAATTGGGGCAGCGGCTTTGATGTGCTTCATTTGAAGGTTTGTTTGTGATCGCTGGCACTTTTGTTGGAAGCCCCGCGCGGGGCCCCTTTCATCTCCCTGCTTGAAAAGGGTGAGCCACGATGCACGTCTGACTTGGGCGCAAAAAAAGAAAAAGAGAGAAAGAAAAAGAAAAAATAGATGACAAACACCCCTTTTTTCAATAAACAATCTCTCATCAGCTGACCTGCCCCCTCCCTCCCCCTCCTACTCATCCTAACGGCGGTGTCCAGAAATAAAACAACGCGGCCGAAGCCAGTGTCGGGTGTCTATTGCGATCAAATGCCGTGCTCATTAAAAGGTGCCCCAGTGTGTGCGGAGGCTTCATTAACATGGAGCTGACAAAAGGTGACGCAGACCAAAGAGGCAGCCGGCGGGCCAGGTGTGTGTGGCGCGGCGCCTTTCAAGACCGCACCGAGCTCGGACTCTGACCGTCGGCCGACACTGACCAAGAACAGGCTTGTTCCGGTGGTGGTGAGAGAGAGAGAGAGAGAGAGAGAGAGAGAGAGAGAGAGAGAGAGAGAGAGAGAGAGAGAGAGAGAGAGAGAGAGAGAGGGGGAGACAGAGAGAAAGAGAGACAGAGAGAAAGAGAGGGAGACAGAGCGAAAGAGAGAGAAACAGAGAGAAAGTGAGGGAGACAGAGAGAAAGAGAGAGAGGGGGAGACAGAGAGAAAGAGAGAGAAGGGGAGACAGAGAGAAAAAGAGAGAGGGAGAGACAGAGAGAGCGGGGGAGAGAAAGAGAGGGAGACAGAAAGAGAAAGAGAAAGAGAAAGAGAAAGAGAAAGAGAAAGAGAAAGAGAAAGAGAAAGAGAAAGAGGTAGGTAGAGAGACAAGGAAAGAGGGAAGTATAGAGAGAGAAAGAGAGAGGGGTGGATACAGAGAGAGAGAAGGAAAGAAATAGAGAGGTACACTACCGGTCAAAAGTATTAGAACACCTACTCATTCAACGGTTTTTCTTTATTTTTACTATTTTCTACATTGTAACAACATCAAAACTATTAAATAACACATATGGAATCATGTAGTAACCAAAAAAGTGTTAAACAAATCAAAATGTATTTTATATTTGAGATTCTTCAAATAGCCACCCTTTGCCTTGATGACAGCTTTGCACACTCTTGGCATTCTCTCAACCAGCTTCATGAGGTAGTCACCTGGAATGCATTTCAATTAACAGGTGTGCCTTCTTAAAAGTTAATTTGTGGAATTTCTTTCCTTCTTAATGCGTTTGAGCCAATTAGTTGTGTTGTGACAAGGTAGGGAGGGTATACAGAAGATAGCCCTATTTGGTAAAAGACCAAATCCATATTATGGCAAGAACAACCTCAAATAAGCAAAGAGAAACGACAGTCCATCATTACTTTAAGACATGAAGGTCAGTCAATACGGAACATTTCAAGAACTTTAAGTTTCTTCAAGTGCAGTCGCAAAAACCTTCAAGCGCTATGATGAAACTGGCTCTCATGAGGACCGCCACAGGAATGGAAGACCCAGAGTTGCCTCTGCTGCAGAGGACAAGTTCATTAGAGTTACCAGCCTCAGAAATTGCAGCCCAAATAAATGCTTCACAGAGTTCAAGTAACAGACACATCTCAACATCAACTGTTCAGAGGAGACTGTGTGAATCAGGCCTTCATGGTCGAATTGCTGCAAAGAAGCCACTACTAAAGGACACCAATAAGAAGAGGAGACTTGCTTGGGCCAAGAAACACGAGCAATGGATATTAGACAGGTGGAAATTTGTCCTTTGGTCTGGAGTCC
Source organism: Coregonus lavaretus (assembly GCF_964263955.1). Lineage (NCBI taxonomy): Eukaryota > Metazoa > Chordata > Actinopteri > Salmoniformes > Salmonidae > Coregonus > Coregonus lavaretus. The sequence goes on along the minus strand of NC_140000.1, from coordinate 27,497,237 downwards.
AAATTTGAGATTTTTGGTTCCAACCGCCGTCTTTGTGAGATGTGATGTGTGCGAATGGATGATCTCTGCATGTGTATTTCAAACCTTAAAGCATGGAGGAGGAGGTGTTATGGTGTGGGGGTGCTTTGCTGGTGACACTGTCTGTGATTTATTTAGAATTCAAGGCACACTTAACCAGCATGGCTACCACAGCATTCTGCAGCGATACGCCATCCCATCTGGTTTGGGCTTAGTGGGACCATTTGTTTTTCAACAGGACAATGACCCAACACACCTCCAGGCTGTGTAAGGGCTATTTTACCAAGAAGGAGAGTGATGGTGCTGCATCAGATGACCTGGCTTCCACTATCCCCCGACCTCAACCAAATTCAGATGGTTTGGGATGAGTAGAACCGCAGAGTGAAGGAAAAGCAGCCAACAAATGCTCAGCATATGTGGAAACTCCTTCAAGACTGTTGGAAAATCATTACAGGTGAAGCTGGTTGAGAGAATGCCAAGAGTGTGCAAAGCTGTCATCAAGGCAAAGTGTGGCTATTTCAAGAATCTCAAATATAAAATATATTTTGATTTGTTAAACACTTTTTTAGTTACTACATGATTCCATATGTGTTATTTCATAGTTTTGATGTCTTCACTATTATTCTACAATGTAGAACATAGTAAAAAGAAAGAAAAACCCTAAAACTTTTGACCGGTAGTGAATATGGAGAGAGTGTGTCAAGGTAAGAGCCTCATCACAGTCATCCTCTCATCTGTACATCAATCACTTAGTATTTATAAATTAATCAGTGAAAAAAGGGATATTTTGATCTGATCTACAGAGCATTTTCTAACACAGTTCCTGACCCAGACTAAAATATATAATTACGTCTGATGTCACTATCAATGTGTCATTCCGCTCTCATACGTGACTTGTTCCTTTTAGCTACTAGTGGAGCAAAGGGCCTATCGTACTATTTAATTCATACTCCACAATGATTCAACTTCTTACCCACGCTCTTCTGTGAATCACCTATACTAACACAGTCAACTTTCTAAGTTGGAGAGTTGGGACCGTCTGAAAGGACAAAAAAACAAGAAGAGTGTGGCAGAGGGAGGCATCGAGAGAGCGAGAGAGAGGGAGAGAGAGAGAGAGAAAAAAAAAACATGAATATATAATGTGGGAGGGTTGGAGGGTTGGAGGTAGGAAAAGCTGGGTTGGGTGTCCAAAGGCAATGGGAGCCTGTGTGTCCAGGCCTGTTCCAATCAATCAGTGTAGTGGAGGTGAAGTAAACTCCAGGCCAGTCAGCCCAGGCCCCAGAACACACCTCTCTGCCCATGAGTCAGGGGCCCTCTGGGGCCACACACACCACACCTGCCGGGCCCTGCAGTAACCAGCTGTCAAGTCTACAACTCCACGTGTGCCCCCACATCTGTTTATTGGTGTATGTGTGGGAGGGAGGGGGAATTGTTTGTTTGTGTGTTTTTCGTGTTTGTTTGTTTTTCGTGTTTGTGTGTGTGTGTGTGTGTGTGTGTGTGTGTGTGTGTGTGTGTGTGTGTGTGTGTGTGTGTGTGTGTGTGTGTGTGTGTGTGTGTGTGTGTGTGTGTGTGTGTGCGTACGTGCATTAGTTTACGTCCAGGAAAAGCGAAAGAAACAAAGTTGTATGGCTCAGCTGGAGAGGTGGGAGGGCTGAGAGACCCTTAAGGGTATATAAGGGGTGAAGGAGATGTATTAACCTCTCCTTTCCTCCCACTATCTTCCAGTACAAATCGACTAGAAACAGGTGTGTGACTGGTCAGACTGTCCTGTAGCACTTCTAAAAACACACGTGCACATGCACACACAAACTCACACACACACATTGCTCAATCTGAAGTCTTACAACATCCGAATCCCCCAAAGAATCCTTTCCAAATCCATTTCAACATAGCCAACTGTTTGTAAAATAACAGTGGACTACCCTGTTAAATGAGACAACTTACTGCACTCACTGCCAGGGCATGACCTAGGAAAACCCCAGCCAACCACATTAGAAATGCTGAAAAACAAAGCTGTTTTGGGGGAAAATCAATAATGTCTTGTGATATGAACCATTTCCCCACTGGATTTTCCTTTGCTCTGCACAATCCTCCCTGTGCCCCTGAGGTATATAGCAGTACTTTGTTACAGTGTTGTAGCTGTAAGCCTTGGAGACCGCCTTGCTGTGCTAAGCTGTGCTGGAGCATATTAGCCAGGCCCATGTCAAAGAGGGCTAAAGCTGGCCTGGCATGGGAGAAATGTGTCTGTCCGCTCGCTGGGCAGAGAGAGGGGAGGAGGGGGGGGGGGGGGGGGGGGGGGGGGGGGGGGGGGTTAGAGAGAGAGACAGAAGAGATTTGGGAGGCAATGTCCTGAACAATGCATGGGGAGATTGGGCAGACTTCACCTTTGTTCAGGCCTACAACTTGATAGTGTTTGTGTAAAAGGCCAATAGTGAAATTCTAACATTGTAGCATTAAAAGGTAGGCTATGAAATCCCTTTTTTACGGCAATATGGTGTCAGTTTTGACAGTGAAAGACAGACAGCTGGGAGAGCTGCACGGCAGTTCAGGTTGAAGAAGGGAAGGAGACAGAATGAAAAGGGGTGACAGAGGAGAGAAGGCTGACAAATTCACAGCTGATGGCTATTTAGAGGGCTATTCCCCTTCACCGCAGAAGTCGGGGCTTGAACACTTCTAATTTTCTTCTGTTTATTTCCCCCTCTCTCTCTCGCTCCCTCTCTCCGCGGTAAATTTGTTTGCTTTGCATAATACTCCAGTGTGGTGGAGGGATCGTGGTGTGGTGTGGGGATCATGGTGTGGTGGAGGGATTGTGGTGTGGGGTGGGGATCATGAGGTGGCATCAGCGTGTTATAGGAAGGTGGTGCAATTCTCCCCCCCCCCCATCTCTGACCACCTCTCCCACCTCTCCCAAAGCACCCCATCCCCTCCCTCCTCCTCCTCCTCCTAACTCCGTCCCCCTGCCCCCTCTATCATCCCCCTCCTCCTCGTCCCCTCTTACTCACCACCCCTCCACGCTCCCTGTCCCCGTCTCTCCAGGAGGCAGTTGTCAATCATGTGCTTCTCCCAGAATCCCTCTGGAACTCATTGTGCCCGCCGGTCGCCGGCGGAGGCGAGCGCCTGCGAGGCAGCGGAGAGCCGCAGATGGAGGGAGCGCTGTCAATCATTGTCACTAATTATTAATTTCTGTCACTCAGCCCCTGTGGCTACGACGCGCTCTGGCTCTCCCTCCCTCCCTCCCTCCCTCCCTCCCTCCCTCCTTCTCTCGCTCAGTCCCTCTCTCCCTATTTCTTGCTCTCAGTCCCTCCCTCCCTCCCTCCCTCCTTCTCTCGCTCAGTCCCTCTCTCTCTATTTCTTGCTCTCAGTCCCTCTCTCCCTCCCTCTGTCTCGCTCGGTCCCTCTCTCCCTCCCCTCTCACTAGCCAAGTCCCTCTCCCTCCCTCCCTCCTCTCCCTCCGTCCCTCTCGCCATCTCTACTTGCGTCTCCCAGTGGTGAGTGGATTTGGTATGCCACCCCAGCAACTGCAAAGTTCAACCTTTCATTATGTGACGCACACACAACACTTTCTCCACCCGGGTCAGTCCCCTTGACTCGCTGCTCTGCCTTTTAATTGTATGCTGCATGGCCTCCACCCCCGCCTCCCTCCTGCACCCCCCACCCCTCCATCCCCCCATCATTGTTACTAACGGAGTGCAAAAAGAGAGGGTGGACCTGGTGGTTATGTTGAAAAGTCCCAGCCGTTGCGTTGGTTCAGGTTTTGATTTGATTTTGATGAACTCGCCGCCCGTTTCAATTTGCATGCGTGTGGCTTTGGCACTCTGATGTCATTTGATGGATGGTAATGAAGGATCGTGACCCTGTGTGTTTAACTGAAGCAACACTGGTCCACTTCCTCTAAAGGTTCTGATCTGTTTCCTCTCTCCTCATTACCGGTGGTGGTGGCCGGGCCGGGAGAAAGGCCGATCTGCAGTTAGCAAAGACACACACACACACATTCAGAGGTACGCACACACACACATTTGTGCATGTATGCAAGCACACACATGCATTTATCCACACACACACACCGTTCTCCTCCTCCCCTCTCTCCATCTCCACCTCCTCCCTGGATCACTATTCGGGACAGGGCCATGGCCCTGTTCTAATGAGGGGCAGAGGTAGGGGCTAGCTGGACATCAGTGATCCCTTAGCTCTCACTCTCCCCCTCTTCCCTCCACACACCCTGCACCACTAATCCTTCTCTGCATACAATGCATTAGCCCTCCTCTACCCCTAACCTTCTGTCTCTCACCCCCTCCCTCCCTCCCTCGATCGTTCGCTTCCTCCCTCCCTCCTCGCCGTCTGTCTGTCTCTCTTCCTCTCGTGTCTGTCGTTCCCAGTCCCTTCTCTTTCCTCTCTCCCCTCTCTGACATCTGTTACTTTTCTTTCATTTCTCCTTTTTCTTCTTCCTTCGCTCTCGGTCCTGTTTTTCTCCCTCTCTGCCTCCTCCTCCCTCTCCTCCTCCTCCCTCTCCTTCTCCTCCCTCTTCATCACTTCTTTGTTGTCACTCCTCTTCTTTTCTCATCTGATCGTCTCTTCACTCCATTCCCCTCTCTTTCTTTCTCTCTCTGTCTCTGACCCTCTCTCTCTCTTCATCACAACAGTGTTTGTGTGTGTCTCCCTACTCAGCACCTCTGTGGAGACAGGGTTTATTGGGGTAATGCATTTATCACTGCTGCAAGGCAGGGCCTCACCTCCTTCTTTGAACTGGTGAGTAATGAAAATGGGATCATTTCTGACAACACCTACTGTGTGTGTGTGTGTGTGTGTGTGTGTGTGTGTGTGTGTGTGTGTGTGTGTGTGTATGCGCACAGGCTTGCACCCACACACACACACACACAGAAACAAACTCAGACAAACACACATACACACAAACACACACTCAGATAAAGACAGACATACACACACACACACACACACACACACACACACACAAATAAATGCACACTCAAACAAACACATAGAATGGCATGTGTTAGTACACAAGTAGACCCCTGAGTCACCCATGCTCCAAACTTGAGGTGGTGGACTGAGTTTAGTGCACATGCAACACATTTGCCCTGTTCTCTATTCCATTTAAATAAATCTGCAAAGTACATTTATTCAATTTCAATTGAATATTAAAGAAGAAGAAAAAGGCTGCCCTGCAATTTGGTTACATTTATCAATCTTCAATTGTAAGGAAATATTTTTATTTTGTGCTAAATAAAAAGTCAGTCTGTCCGAAGAAGGTGAAGACTATATGTCCACATTGTGCCTCTTTTCTATTTAACATGTGTCTTCTGAAAGTTGATTAACTGACGTGAATTAAATGTGTGCTTTCATTCTCTTGTTTAAGATGAACATGTGACTGAGAGAATTTCATTGTCTAGCTAATTGTGGGACAAAACATACAGTGGGGAAAAAAAGTATTTAGTCAGCCACCAATTGTGCAAGTTCTCCCACTTAAAAAGATGAGAGAGGCCTGTAATTTTCATCATAGGTACACGTCAACTATGACAGACAAATTGAGGAGAAAAAAATCCAGAAAATCACATTGTAGGATTTTTTATGAATTTATTTGCAAATTATGGTGGAAAATAAGTATTTGGTCACCTACAAACAAGCAAGATTTCTGGCTCTCACAGACCTGTAACTTCTTCTTTAAGAGGCTCCTCTGTCCTCCACTCGTTACCTGTATTAATGGCACCTGTTTGAACTTGTTATCAGTATAAAAGACACCTGTCCACAACCTCAAACAGTCACACTCCAAACTCCACTATGGCCAAGACCAAAGAGCTGTCAAAGGACACCAGAAACAAAATTGTAGACCTGCACCAGGCTGGGAAGACTGAATCTGCAATAGGTAAGCAGCTTGGTTTGAAGAAATCAACTGTGGGAGCAATTATTAGGAAATGGAAGACATACAAGACCACTGATAATCTCCCTCGATCTGGGGCTCCATGCAAGATCTCACCCCGTGGGGTCAAAATGATTACAAGAACGGTGAGCAAAAATCCCAGAACCACACGGGGGACCTAGTGAATGACCTGCAGAGAGCTGGGACCAAAGTAACAAAGCCTACCATCAGTAACACACTACGCCGCCAGGGACTCAAATCCTGCAGTGCAAGACGTGTCCCCCTGCTTAAGCCAGTACATGTCCAGGCCCGTCTGAAGTTTGCTAGAGTGCATTTGGATGATCCAGAAGAGGATTGGGAGAATGTCATATGGTCAGATGAAACCAAAATATAACTTTTTGGTAAAAACTCAACTCGTCGTGTTTGGAGGACAAAGAATGCTGAGTTGCATCCAAATAACACCATACCTACTGTGAAGCATGGGGGTGGAAACATCATGCTTTGGGGCTGTTTTTCTGCAAAGGCACCAGGACGACTGATCCGTGTAAAGGAAAGAATGAATGGGGCCATGTATCGTGAGATTTTGAGGGAAAACCTCCTTCCATCAGCAAGAGCATTGAAGATGAAACGTGGCTGGGTCTTTCAGCATGACAATGATCCCAAACACACCGCCCGGGCAACGAAGGAGTGGCTTCGTAAGAAGCATTTCAAGGCCCTGGAGTGGCCTAGCCAGTCTCCAGATCTCAACCCCATAGAAAATCTTTGGAGGGAGTTGAAAGTCCGTGTTGCCCAGCGACAGCCCCAAAACATCACTGCTCTAGAGGAGATCTGCATGGAGGAATGGGCCAAAATACCAGCAACAGTGTGTGAAAACCTTGTGAAGACTTACAGAAAACGTTTGACCTGTGTCATTGCCAACAAAGGGTATATAACAAAGTATTGAGAAACTTTTGTTATTGACCAAATCCTACAATGTGATTTTCTGGAGAAAAAAAATCTCATTTTGTCTGTCATAGTTGACGTGTACCTATGATGAAAATTACAGGCCTCTCTCATCTTTTTAAGTGGGAGAACTTGCACAATTGGTGGCTGACTAAATACTTTTTTTCCCCACTGTATGTAAATTGCACACCAATTACAAAATACTTCAGCATACGCAATGTATGAAATGTCCCCATTATCTGTCCTCTGTCGTTCTTACATCTGTCAACATTCAAGAGTTTTGTTCTTCCAATGCTGAGCCCACAAGACATGTTATTCATTGCTTGACCACTAACATCAGGAAGTGTCTATACCATACGTATATCATATCAAATATCAAAACATAAAAAAACATGGACTATCTAATTTAGGGATGAAAACTATTTAGGCCTTCTTAAAATAAAGCATTAGGACACACCTGAGAACTAGAGAAAGGAAAGAATGTGTTGGATTTTGTGCCAATGGTCCTAGTTGGTTTACGAAAAAAAAAACAGGTAAGGACTAAGGGGTGATCGCCAGGGGTGCTTGTCTAGTCTCATTCTATTTACTGTTGAGTTGGGGATTTTTTCTACCCAGCTAAAACGATCCCATCACCACAGGTGTTAAAGCCGGGCTCTGATTGTCCGTGACAGAGTAAACATCACGAGGGCTTCAGGAACGTCAAACTCTGAAAGACAGACAAGGTCAGGGCAGGCCTGACACTAAAGTTTCATCAAACAACACAGAGCTTCGAAAACAACCTAAAACCCACCTACTTCTAACAACAACAAGTCCAAATACATAGATACTAAACTACCTGTATGTCTGTGTTCTACCTCTATGCCCAAATTATTACAAACGTGCAGTGATGACGAATACCCAATTTGCTGTTACTAAACCTCAAACTGGAGTATTGCTGACTCATATGCCAAAAAGTGCAGAAAAACAGGGAAATGTGTTGTATTGCGAATGGCAGAGATATTTGGTACTCATATGCCCCTCAAGGTGTGCCCACAAGCCATGTGTGAGATAAAGGAAACGAGGGATCTGGAGGAGAATTGCCTCTGCAGTGCTGAGGATGCCATTAACGCTCTCTGATCGCTCTCCCACATTTAAATAACAATACTGCGGTGTGGGAAACCACTGTGTGGATCCAAGCTCCAAAACACCCAGGAGCTCTAGGCCTATCTCCCACTGTTTCTGTGGTATGTGTATGTGTGTGTGTGTGGTATTTGTATGTGTGTGTGTGTGGTATGTGTATGTGTGTGTGTGTGAGCGCGTCCATGTACCCGCACATGTGAATCCATCCGTATGTGTGTGCGTGCGTGTCGGGGTTTGTGCATGCATATGTGTGTGCATGGAGTAAGAGTGAGTGTACAGGACAAAGGGCCTATACTCCAATGCTCTGCACAAATTGCAGGGCCATTCTATTAGCATGTACAGGTGGATCTTGTGTAAATGTGTTCCTGTGTGTTGCTTGCCTGGCCCCAGATATTGTATAAGGAGCAGTGGATGCAATGTATGCAGGCTGGGCTCTTGTCTGTGCCTTCAACTCCTACCTTAGACCCCCTCTTAGCCTTGCTTCTTATTGGTCGAACTCGCCCTCTCTACTCATGTACTCCACTGTATTACGTATCAACACCTCTCCATCCACTTTCACATCCCGCTCCATTCCTCTCCCGTCATCTGCCTCTTTCCCTCTATCCCGAGGCTGGTTACATGTAACTGCTCTCGTTTTCTTGTACACGCACACACACACACACACACTCGGCGGCAGGATGCAATCCGTCACACTCACTTCTCACTTGCACTCTCCCAGTGTGTTGCCCCTGGAAGGCTCTGAGGGGCAAACACACACACTAACACACACACACACACTAACACACACACACACACACACACACACACACACTCTCTCTCTCTCTTAGATAAAGAAGAATAAAGAAGACAGATCACTTCAGAGGAGAATACTAAGCATACTACCAGACTATAAGAAGCTCGTCAGTACAACAAGAGAGTTAGCTTTAGAGCAAAAGAGAGAAGGCAGAGACCCAGGGATAGAGACTAAGTATAGAATGTAGTGGTGTCTTGCAGTGCCATTTAAATACACGGCTCCAGTAGTTACCATGGAGAGACTGAACTTCACAGCATCAGGACATCGCCCTGCTGGATGTCCATGCTGCTGCTTCACAGTGCCAGAGAAGGGTGTGTGTGTGTGTGTGTGTATGTGTGTGTGTGTGTGCACGCGCTTCTGCATGCACAAGTGAGTGTGTGTGTGTTTATTCACTTATGCATGTGCAAGTGTGTGTGTGTGTGTGTATATGTGTGTGTGTGTCTGTGCACACGCTCTGCATGCACAAGTGAGTGTGTGTGTGTGCGTGTGTGTGTGTGTGTGCGCGTGTGTGTGTGCTTGAATGTGTGTGCTAGTGTGTGTGTGTGTGTATCAGGGCTCCATGGTTCTCATTACTGTTTCACTGTAATGCGTTCCTCTTCCTGAGAAGACCCAGTAGCATAAGACTCCTATGTCTCATATGCTCACATACTGGCATCTCTTAGAAAAAGGCCTCACCCTGACTGCACTGAATCCTTTAATACATATTGCCTTCTTAATCTGGATTTGAACATGGTTTTTCTGTATTTTTGTGTGTGAGAGAGAGGGAGACCATAGAGTTGCCCCTCATTTTTAACCTTGACTTTAGACACCAGTATTCCCAACAGAAGGTTCTACAATAGAAAGCAGGTACATTAGTCTGACTTGATAGTGTTTGTCCTCCTTTAATGACCCACCAAAACACACATCTCCAATGATGTTGATCATTGTCATCTCAGCAAGACATGACGTCATACTGAAGGTCTGTTTCCAGTCACACTGATTAAAAAGAGTGTGAGAGAGAGAGAGAGAGAGAGAGAGAGAGAGAGAGAGAGAGAGAGAGAGAGAGAGAGAGAGAGAGAGAGAGAGAGAGAGAGAGAGAGAGAGAGAGAGAGAGAGAGAGAGAGAGAGAGAGAGAGAGTTTAGAACGCAGGGCTGGAGGGGGTACAGTAGTGTCCTGATTAGTCTGGCAGCAACGGTGTCAGACACTCAGCAGGGGGGGGTAGAGTCTGTGTGTGCGTCTGTTTGTGTGTGTGTAGTGTGTGTGTAGCGTGTGTGTAGCGCAAGCGTCAGTGGTGGTTGAGGCTGAAATACTGTAGTAACAGTAATGAGTAAAGAGAGGCCTACTGCAAAGATTTACTTCCTCACAAGTAACTGGATTTATCATTCACCTGTGGAGATTCAAAGATGATGGGAGGAAAAGTATCCCTGCAGAGACACCTTCACCCCTCCATCATAGACCACAATCTGTCTGTCTGTCTGCCTCTCTCTCTCCCTCTCTTTCCCTTTCTCGCCCTCTCTTTCTCCCTCACTCCTGCTAAGGTCCGGAAACTCCAATCCAATGTGTTCAGTCTCAGTCTAGCAAATGACTGGAGGGCTGACATTCCACTGTCAACATCCATCTCCACAGTCTATATCACTGTCCCATGTCACTACACCACACCGAGCAGAGCTAGCACAAATGTGTTATACCCCAAAAACACTGCCTAATGACTCTCTCCCTCTGCCAAGCCTGTTAAATATGCTGCCACATCCCCCGTACGGCCCCATTTTGGTTCTCCAAATGACCAGAACATCCTTGGTGAAGTGGAAACTGCATATGTTATAAACCCAACACTAGATGAAACTCGGAGAGCATGCAATATGGTTTTCATGATCCCCCTGAATACTGAGCGAGAACTGGGTGAGTGATCCAAATGTCTAGCGGTAACTACACTGGTCATGCATACTCAAGCACACACACAAACACACAGTCAGTCGCACACACACACATACATTTGGAGGAGTATGGAGGGGCTCAGACGAGTGTGAACAGGCAAGCCTAGTCCTAGTGATAATCCAGTGCTTCTCTAGCGTGTTTCATTAACTTTGCACACACAGACACGCATCCACGCACATACTCGCTCACACACACACAACTGCATGTGTGAACACACACACCATCCCATACCCACTCCACACACCCACACACCCTCCACACACACACAAAAACACACACACAAGCACACACACCACTTCACCCCCTCCACACACACAGACACACACACACACCACTTTACCCCCTCCAAACACACACAGGGCTGCCTGTCTGTCTCCAGGCCTGTGCCTGCATCCAGTTGTATCTGCATGAGGCTGAGATAATGGCATCTGTCACTGCTCCTTTTGTCAGTGTGGCTGCTGCTCTGCTACTGCCCATTAGCTGGCTGTTGTCTGACTGGCCCTGCACTACATGGTCTACTGGCTGACCAGCCACGGAAATACAGGAGACGGCTGCCTCTCCTCTACCTCCCTCTTTCTTTCTCTGTCTCTCCTCTTCCTCTTTTCCCCCTCCAAATCAAAGTGCAGCGTAAGAGGGTGGGAGGGGAGAGGTAATAAGGCAAGGGGGTTTGACAGTCAGGGCCAAGATATAGGTGTTCCTGCCCCTTCACTGAGACCCATGTTTCGAGGCTATTGAACATGACATGGCAACACTGACATGGCATCATTTCAGGGTATCTATATAGGAGAACAGGGGAATCATGTACTAAGCCGACTTCTACTTTCAAATGAGTACAAATGGTATTCCATATACTTACTAATTTGTAACATAATGTTATTGAATTGTAATGACACTGATATAAGGCTGATCTAATATAAAAAGTGACTCTTGATTTTAGAACCATACAATCCGAATGAATTCATCCTAATTTGCTTCAATGTACCACAGTACACATTGTGAGGATGTATTGCCTTACAATAGAAAGAAATCAATTAACTACTTTCACATTTGTCCGAAATTCCAACATGCCTACCCGAGTCGACTTCATTTCCTCCTCATCACGTCTAATACTAACACACAGATCAAAAAGATAATTCACTGGAGTTTTATTAAGAGTTTCACTGACTGTATCGTCGCTATAATGACAGCGCACGCACATAAGATAAAGGTTCAACCTGACGTGCGTGCGTTCGCTCAAAATGTAATGGAACGAGAGTGTGACATCACAGACAGGCAAAAGTATGTTCTGCTGGTTGATTTTCATTATTGGTTGAGTTTCCTTATTAGATGGTGAGGAGATGAGGGAGAACAAGCGTCGGTTTTGATAAAGCAAGGCAATTTCAGGAGCTGCTATAGTGTCAAATTACAGCAGTACATCATGCTGCTCTCTCTCTCTCATTGTGCAAGTCTGTGATGTTAACATTTGATTTGCATGTTGCCCACCACTGTGAGAAAGAGTGTGTGGGTGAGGAGGGAATATTAGTGACTCAGGAAGATTAAAACGTAGACACTAGTGCCATCTAGAGACTGATTGGAAGTGCTACAGGGATTCTGGAGTATGAAACGTGTCAATGTTCATGGCAGTCATGTCAGCGTGCCTGAAATTGTTTAAAATGTGATCGATTTGAATATAATCCACATTATGTTGGATTGTAAAAGTCTGTCATTTATAAAGATCTGTTGCTGTGCCATTCATCACTATATTTTGTTTTGCTTATAGACTGGAGTGCTTAGCTGGTATCAACATAGGCCAGCATCATACATTGGCCTATGTACTTACTGTATATACAGTCGTGGTCAAAAGTTTTGAGAATGACACAAATACACATTTTCACAAAGTCTGCTGCCTCAGTTTTGATGATGGCAATTTGCATATACTCCAGAATGCCATGAAGAGTGATCAGATGAATTGCAATTAATTGCAAAGTCCCTCTTTGTCATGAAAATGAACCCCAAAAACATTTCCACTGCATTTCAGCCCTGCCACAAAAGGACCAGCTGACATCATGTCAGTGATTCTCTCGTTAACACAGGTGAGAGTGTTGACGAGGACAAGGCTGGAGATCACTCTGTCATGCTGATTGAGTTGAAATTACAGACTGGAAGCTTTAAAAGGAGGGTGGTGCTTGAAATCATTGTTCTTCCTCTGTTAACCATGGTTATCTGCAAGGAAACACGTGCCGTCATCATTGCTTTGCACAAAAAGGGCTTCACAAGCAAGGATATTGCTGCTAGTAAGATTGCACCTAAATCAACCATTTATCGGATCATCAAGAACTTCAAGGAGAGAGGTTAAATTGTTGTGAAAAAGGCGTCAGGGCTCCCAAGAAAGTCCAGCAAGTGCCAGGACCGTCTCCTAAAGTTGATTCAGCTGCGGGATCGGGGCACCACCAGTGCAGAGCTTGCTCAGGAATGGCAGCAGGCAGGTGTGAGTGCATCTGCACACACAGTGAGGTGAAGACTTTTGGAGGATGGCCTGGTGTCAAGAAGGGCAGCAAAGAAGCCAGTTCTCTCCAGGAAAAACATCAGGGACAGACTGATATTCTGCAAAAAGTACAGGGATTGGACTGCTGAGGACTGGGGTAAAGGCATTTTCTCTGATGGATCCCCTTTCCGATTGTTTGGGGCATCCGGAAAACACCTTGTCCGGAGAAGACAAGGTGAGAGCTACCATCAGTCCTGTGTCATGCCAACAGTAAAGCATCCTGAGACCATTCATGTGTGGGGTTGCTTCTCAGCCAAGGGAGTGAGGTCGCTCACAATTTTGCCTAAGAACACAGCCATGAATAAAGAATGGTACCAACACATCCTCCGAGAGCAACTTCTCCCAACCATCCAAGAACAGTTTGGTGACAACCAATGCCTTCTCCAGCATGATAGAGCACCTTGCCATAAGGCAAAAGTGATAACTAAGTGGCTCGGGGAACAAAACATCAACATTTTGGGTCCATGGCCAGGAAACTCCCCAGACCTTAATCCCATTGAGAACTTGTGGTCGATCCTCAAGAGGCAGGTGGACAAACAAAAACCCACAAATTCTGACAAACTCCAAGCATTGATTATGCAAGAATGCCATTGATTATGCAAGAATGATTATGCACCATACCTAAGGTCAAACCTATCTCACCTTATTATGAGAAAAAAAATCATAAATAATAAATACATCTTAAAACTGCAGAGCAATACCTTATTAAGTATTCACATAACATCAGCTTGACAGGCGGCCTAACAGCGAATGTGATTAGTCTACAAATTGAGACATTTTAGTGATTTAGCAGACGCTCTTATCCAGAGCGATTTACAGTCAATGCATTCATCTTAAAATAGCTAGGTGGGAGGACCACTTATCTCAGTCATAGTAAGTACATTTTTCCTCAATAAAGTAGCTATCAGCAAAGTCTTTATACGTTTTTATACCGCGGGGTGGGACGGTGCAACGGGGGTGCTGTGGGATTATTTAGGACACGCTTTGAAGAGGGAGGGTTTCAGATGTTTTCGGAAGATGGGCAGGGACTCTTCTGTCCTACCTTCAGGGGTAAGCTGGTTCCACCATTGGGGTGCCAGGACAGAAAAGAGCTTTGACTGGGATGAGCGGGAGCTGCCCTTCCGTAGGGTTGTCATAATGGTGTACTCGGGTTGGGTTGTAGGGTTTGAGAGACCTTATACTTTGATTGTTAATTTATGATTTCAGTACGTCACTGTCACACTTTAGATTCCTTGGCATGGTTACTACAGTGGGAATGTACTATTTATCTTAAATTAGGGCCTATTTGAGGAGCCATCAAACCAACGCGGGAAGATTGGAGGAGAGTTTAAAGAACCGCCGGGAAGCCGTCGCCAGGTTTAATGCAGGATTTTTATAAGAAATTAGAGGCTTAATGAAGTGGATAAAAAAAGCTGTCAGTGTTTTATTGCATCTAAATTGTGGGGAAGTGGTGTTTAGTTGCCTCGCCTACCTCTGCACATAATGGGTCGTCAGTGGCTGTGAGGTTTATTTTAACTGGCAAGGCACTTTCGTAGCAGAGCCATTCAGCTGATATTTTGCACAGTAAACCAGTGGGGGTTTATGGTTTGGTACATTTATTAAAAAGACCACACAATGTTGAACCACAGCAAACTCAACAAAATTTGCTATTTCTGGGCTAAGGTTTCAAATAATAGCATTGTTGAAAAATGTAGGCCTACGTGTTTAACCTATGATTTGATTAGCCTATGTTATATGTTATAAGATGTTTTTCTTTTTTGTCATTTAGCAGACACTCTTATCCAGAGCGACTTACAGTTAGTGAGTGCATACATTTTTCATACTGGCCCCCTGTGGGAAACTATAGATCAAATACAGATGTTTTTAGGCAAGTTATGGTTGAGCTTTTTTTTCCAAGTCTATTGTGTTGTTGTTTTTTAAACGTGGTTGTCGGATTTATATACTTTACTTTACCTTCAGCATAGGCCATTGACGAAGGCCATTGTTCTCCATCTCTCTCCGTTCAGGGCAAGTTTTTCCACAGCGAACCAGTTGAGGCCGCTCTCATCTCTGCCTGGACATCTCTCCTCCAAGTGTTTCTGGTTGATCCCTGTGGTTGTGGCTAGGGTTAAAAACATTTGCATTGAGTCTATCATAGCCAATGTAGTCATCCCTGAAATACAGTACATAGTGAAATTATTCAGGTAGTTTGGCAAACAACTGTGAATAGCAATACACGATGAAAAAATGAGAAGTCATTTGGCACCATCTAGCGTTCATTTGCAGGTGTGTAAAAAGAGCCTGGAGATTTGGCAAGCTAGCACGAGTTTATGATACTGTGCCAGATACCAGATTTCATATGATACATCATTGTGCCCTAGACTGCCAAGGACCTAATGTCCTAAAACATCAAGTAAAACCAGAAACATTTGCTTTTGATGTGTAAGTGTTTATTTCATGTGAATGATAAAACCTTTGGCAGAACTAACAGTGGATTTACCATAGCCCAAATGTCTACTATTTGCAAAAATCAAATGAACAAAACAAACACAGGCAAAAAACAACACCTTTCTTGCGTTCATGGCAAAATAATGCAATTTGGTCATTTTTTCCCACGTTTCATTTAAATTGTTAGACCTGGTCTCCACTACCCACAGTGAAATACAATGAGCAATGCTATGCTGAGAATAATTCAGCTTGATGACATTATTGCATACATGCTTGGAATGGGTTTTCATATTGGCTTCATGCTGCGTTTCGTGTTTTTGGTGTGGATTGCTGTGATAAAACTGACAAGTCCTTGAGCAGAACCCTCAGCTAAAGTGAAACCTTCACAATGTTCCAACAAATTTGTAAGTCAAGATAATAGATAATAGCACAAAGACCAAATTCTAAATCCACCAGAGTTGTGCTATACGGTACAGAGTGCTGGAAAGTGACTGAACTGGACCTCAACAAACAATTCACCTTCCACACATCTTGTCTGCGAAGAACACTCCACATCTGTCGGCCTAACGCATTAAACGCCAACCTCCTCAGACAAACCAGAAACAATGGCCCAACTCCTTGTGACTCTGACCTAATATAGACACCGGAATGCTGATCTCCAACACCAGCAGAGCTCGAGCACAGTGGAGTAGATTGCCAAAGAAGCGCCAGAATTGGAAAGCCATGGTTGCTGTCCTATATGCGCCAGACGGCGCGATGGGGATGAGTGAGTGTATCGACCAGTCACATAAGGCAGGGTTTGAAGAAGTGGTGACCGGCGTTTCATTGCCACCATTCTGTTCATCATTATAACCATCATGAAATGATATGTCCATTGATGCTACACAACCAGAATATATAGATCCCATCAGAGACCTTTCCTAGTTAGACTGGTCCTAGATCTGTTTGTGCCTTCTTGCCAACTCTTCTGTTCATTGTCACGCCTTGGCAAGACAGCACAAACAGATCTGGGACCAGACCAACTCATTCCTAATGGCATCGGACTCCACCTGCTCAGTAAAGAGAAGGGTCATGCTCAAAGAACTTGTGACGTCATACATGTAGGAGTTGCACACAGTTGAAGATTGGCACAGTTGGTTGGGTGTTATTAGCATTTGTTCTAGGGCAAGCATCCATGCGGGGCAGTATTACGATTCGCCAGAAAATATTGCTAAACTGACTACTGTATGCACAAGGGATACATATATATAGAATGTGATTGTATTCCATACATCATTTGATAGCCAAGCCAAGAGAATAAGCCAATGCAATGGGATATTTCCAGAATACTATATTTAGAATATTTTGTATGTGCAAGATTCTAATGAATCAGATATTCAACTGCAACAAATTGTAGTTAGAATCTATAATGTTTCAGAATTTATAAGCATCACTGATCACAACGCTGATAACAGGTTTATTTTTTAGCTCAGTTTTCCAACACGGCATAGCATTATACAGTATGACACAACAGCAACTTTGAGCATAGGGCATACACTGGCAAACCAACATGATGGGGCACAGTCATGAATCCATAATCACAAACTATCCTATTTTCCAGCCACACACACACACACACACACATACACGTACTCAACACACACACACAAAGAACAAGTGGACACTACAATCCCTTTTGCACTCTGAGGAACCCTGTTTTCTTCAGAAGTAGTGAAACCAGAAGCAAAGTCTTGGGCAGCATACAGTTGAGTGAGTAGTGAGAGAAAGCTTGCAACAGGCAAGCTCAATCTAAATAAGGCCTTGAGAAAGTGTTACTATGTGCGTTTTGGATAAACACCAAGCATTCCTTAGAGATTGACTCATAAATCTGCACAGGGTTACACAACTATACTGATCCCCGTACAGACTTTGCAGTTTCTTCTCCTTATCGAGGGTTACATCAATGTTTATATTTTTTAAAAGTAGTTCTTCACATGGATGAACCAGCAGCTAAAACAGACAGCGATATTATCAAGCTTCCTCAGGGCTCTTGGGACTTGCAGCACGTGAGGCCTTTTCTCACTGAAAGTTCCCAAATGCCAAATACGCTTTTGCTTGCGTATAGCAGTCCTGTTGGACTTTCATTTCGCTGTTTTTACTGGTGGCAAACGGTGCCGAGAAAACAATGCCTTGCATTCACACGAAATTTACGAATGTTCCTAGTATCTCTGCATTTAGTTTCCCTTCCATCCTAGCTTTGTCCTAGCTTAGCTTTGTAAGCTCACAATCCTCCTGGGCTTACCCTCTGGGCTTCGGGTTCAGCCCTGACTCTTCATTTGAATTTTTTGCTCTAGTCCTCTTCCTGTGATTTTTAGGATCTGGGAGCGAGAGATATGATTGGTTTACTGAAAACCCCAATCCATTAGTCTTTTCCGCACGCTCCCTCCCCATCTTTCTTTCTTTTCCTCTCTCTGTCTGTCTATCTGTCTGTCTATCTGTGTTTAGACAGTGCTCCGGGGGGTGCCGTTGAGTGTCACAGCCTTGGTGCAGGGCGTGCCGGCCGCCTGGGAGCCCGTCCACGGTGTGGAAACGCCCACCTCAAACACCTCGTGGATGGCCTTCCGGAAACAGTGGAAGTTGTAGTCTATCAAGCCTGGGGAGAGATACGTGTCAATGAGAGAATGGTATGAATCTATTGTCACTTCTGTGATCTTCGAGACTTTGAATTTCACTCAGTCGATTACTCCATAAGTCATGTATTGTTGAAACAAAGAATAAGAGTAAGATGTGAATAAAGTATCACCCTATCAAGATAAACCAATAACACCCAGTGTGAAGAACATTTACAAAAACAGTGGCAAAGAAAAACTAACTAGCAACAAAGATAGCCTTCATTAGCCACTTAAATGAGTGTTAGCGCCTGAGAAGCTTGAAAATCAAGAGACTCAAGACATGATTACTTCCTTAAATAAGACTGTGCCACTCTTCCATTGAAATCTGTCTGAATTTTCCACTTGTGGGAGTGAAGTCACACTTGATTGAACAATAATGGGTAGCAGCTATTGACAGACTGCTTAATGCAGTAATGAGGAAATGCTGGGGTGGATGGCTTGCCTTTGCGCTCAAAGCTCTCCTCTCGGAGGATGCAGACCAATGCCAGGAACTTGGTGACCTCTTTCAGGTAGAGGACTGTGGTGTTGTTCAGCTTGATGATGGCCATGGACTCCTTGTCGTAGGCACTACCACTGCCGTCCTCCTTCAGACTGGAACACAAACACACAATATAGAATTGTCAATGTAAGGAACTTATTAAAATTGAAAATGTGTTCGATACAGAGACCTAACATATCAAACGTTATAAGACACTAAACGCCTCATACATGCTTATAACAAGTAGTAAAGTATTATTTTATACCTGTCAGCTTCAAGTAAAGTGTGGTCCAAAACATTACCACCAAAACACGCACGCACACAGCTGTAAACAATACATATCTGACAGGAATTAAGTTCTAGGGGCCTTACCCATAGATGCAGGAGACATCTATAACCACGTCGATCATGTCACAGCACAGCTCATAAGACTGCATGTCCACCGGACTGCTGTCTGTGGCGATGTAGATCTTACTGACCACGTCAAACAGAAAGGCCTTCTCTATGCCGGAGTTCTGAGGACGGAAGGAGGGGAAAAGGGAGATGAGGGGAAGGAGGAGGGGCAGAGAAACGCCCTCAGTGCACATTTGGTACTCCTAAAAGCTAGCTTGGCAGAAATCTCAGAGCTATCTTTCAGGTCATATCAACAGCAAGGGTTTCAAGGGTTTCAAAATGAATTATTGAGCTCCTAAGTTAAAAAATAACATTTTATTTACCAATGCAAAACTGGTGGCGGCTTAGCGTCCATGTATTTTGACTGGGATTGAAGAGACTTTGGGGTCTGGAAGCTTGGTATTATACAACAACCATAAAAGCAGCGCATGAAAGAGTCATCAGGGCTGACGAGGATGATGACACACGTCACACTGTGAGTCACACGCCAGACACTATTTCAGCTAGCGCTGGGAATTGCCAGGGACCTCATAAATCAATTTAATATACAGTGGGGAGAACAAGTATTTGATACACTGCCGATTTTGCAGGTTTTCCTACTTACAAAGCATGTAGAGGTCTGTAATTTTTATCATAGGTACACTTCAACTGTGAGAGACAGAATCTAAAACAAAAATCCAGAAAATCACATTGAATGATTTTTAAGTAATTCATTTGCATTTTATTGCATGACATAAGTATTTGATCACCTACTAACCAGTAAGAATTCCGGCTCTCACAGACCTGTTAGTTTTTTTTTAAGAAGCCCTCCTGTTCTCCACTCATTACCTGTATTAACTGCACCTGTTTGAACTCGTTACCTGTATAAAAGTCACCTGTCCACACACTCAATCAAACAGACTCCAACCTCTCCACAATGGCCAAGACCAGAGAGCTGTGTAAGGACATCAGGGATAAAATTGTAGACCTGCACAAGGCTGGGATGGGCTACAGGACAATAGGCAAGTAGCTTGGTGAGAAGGCAACAACTGTTGGCGCAATTATTAGAAAATGGAAGAAGTTCAAGATGATGGTCAATCACCCTCGGTCTGGGGCTCCATACAAGATCTCACCTCGTGGGGCATCAATGATCATGAGGAAGGTGAGGGATCAGCCCAGAACTACACGGCAGGACCTGGTCAATGACCTGAAGAGAGCTGGGACCACAGTCTCAAAGAAAACCATTAGTAACACACTACGCTGTCATGGATTAAAATCCTGCAGCGCACGCAAGGTCCCCCTGCTCAAGCCAGCGCATGTCATCGCATGGAATACCCATCCATGACCCATTTTCAATGCCCTGGCTGAGGGAAGGAGGTTCTCACCCAAGATTTGACGGTACATGGCCCCGTCCATCGTCCCTTTGATGCGGTGAAGTTGTCCTGTCCCCTTAACAGAAAAACACCCCCAAAGCATAATGTTTCCACCTCCATGTTTGAGGGTGGGGATGGTGTTCTTGGGGTCATAGGCAGCATTCCTCCTCCTCCAAACACGGCGAGTTGAGTTGATGCCAAAGAGCTCAATTTTGGTCCCATCTGACCACAACACTTTAACCCAGTTCTCCTCTGAATCATTCAGATGTTCACTGGCAAACTTCAGACGGGCCTGTATATGTGCTTTCTTGAGCAGGGGGACCTTGCGGGCGCTGCAGGATTTCAGTCCTTCAAGGCGTAGTGTGTTACCAATTGTTTTCTTGGTGACTATGGTCCCAACTGCCTTGAGATCATTGACAAGATCCTCCCGTGTAGTTCTGGGCTGATTCCTCACCGTTCTCATAATCATTGCAACTCCACGAGGTGAGATCTTGCATGGAGCCCCAGGCCGAGGGAGATTGACAGTTATTTTGTGTTTCTTCCTTTAGCGAATAATCTCACCAACTGGATTCACCTTCTCACCAAGCTGCTTGGCGATGGTCTTGTAGCCCCTTCCAGCCTTGTGTAGGTCTACAATCATGTCCCTGACATCCTTGGATAGTTTTTTGGTCTTGGCCATGGTGGAGGGTTTGGAATCTGATTGATTGATTGCTTCTGTGGACAGGTGTCTTTTATACAGGTAACAAACTGAGATTAGGAGCACTCCCTTTAAGAGTGTGCTCCTAATCTCAGCTCGTTACCTGTATAAAAGACACCTGGGAGCCAGAAATCTTTCTGCTTGAGAGGGGGTCAAATACTTATTTCCCTCATTAAAATGCAAATCAATTTATAACATTTTTGACATGCGTTTTTCTGGATTTTGTTGTTGTTATTCTGTCTCTCACTGTTCAAATAAACCTACCATTAAAATTATAGACTGATCATTTCTTTGTCAGTGGGCAAACATACAAAATCAGCAGGGGATCAAATACATTTTTCCCTCACTGTATGCATAATAATACAGTCCACACTCAAAGGTGATTACTATAGTATAGGTTAGACCAATTATGTACCAAAGACATCTTAAATCAGTTTTTCTTCATGTTTTTCTGCCATGTGTAATATGCGGTAGGTATGTATAGTATAACGGCACAATCATTATTTTAATTCTGGGGGGTTTTCGGGCTTGGCCTCATATATAGGTCTATGCGTATGCATAAGCTCTAATATGCATATGGTTGATTTGAATGAATCATCACCTTAGAAAGCACTATCCGTTTCATTGTGTTAAGGCTTTGAAACAACATCTACAATGACCATGTTTTCCACTCAGTTTCAACCTGTTGTTGAACTTCTTTCTTCAAATTGATCAATCACAGTGAGGTGAGTATTAAAAGCATGATACCGTTTTGAAGAAGTGTTTGATGTGATTTTCGATTGCATTTATGTCAGAGTGGTTAAAGGGGCAATAGAGCCCTGAGTACCAGGCCATTAGCGACCTGATGGTCGTTAGCGAGGTGGGTACTACAATATTATCATGATACTTTGGTGCCGATATGTATTGCAATTCTCACGATTCTATATGTATTGCGATTCGATACTGGGATTTTATTGCGATTCGATGTTCAACAAATTTCGCACCATATGTCTGCTGCAGAGGCACAAGAGGGAGCCATGAGAAAACAAGTTTTGATCAGTCATAGAAATAAAAGTGCTGAAAATATTTTTGCTCCCTATTTAAAAAGAAGATGGAGAACAAGCTATGAAAAATACTAGAGTTTTGGTGCAGGTACAGCCAACTAGCAGGGAGGGACTAGCTGAACTTGTCTAATGAGAAACATGAGTTTCCGTTGCAAAATGTTTTGTTATGGTGTGCACTAATGAATACGACCCAGGTCAAACGAATGTAAGAAATGCAAAAATGCCTTCAAATCAAACAGCAAGAACTAAATCAAGAGGGAATTTGGTACTTACGGATATAAAGATGTTCAGAAGGTTTTCCAGTGTTGGCAGCTGTGGGATAAGCTTCTGGACCACTTTACTGAAGGCCTCGAATATCGAGTGGTCATAGATACTTGTCAAATAGAAACTGAAAGATATATAAAAGAAAGGGAAGTTAGCTATAGGTTTGCACAGGTTAGAACAGATATGATAACTACGTTTTGGGACAGTCCAACTGTAGAAACTAAAATATTAGCAAAACAATGTATTACAAAAGCATTACGGTAGCGTAACATTTTCAGGAATTCTATAAATAATAGTAGTGATAGAAAATTGGGAAACTTTAAGGACTGCAGTTCTAACCAATAGAACCAAAGGTCCTAGAGAAGAGAGGCCAGTGGATGTTACTACAGACTTCGCACAGAGATGTCTTTGCAGTGCAGAGAACAAAACACATCCCAACTCAACATGACATCCCTCCTCCCAGCTCCACTATAAATCCACCACTAATCCAACTGTCTGGCGTGCACCAACAGCAATCTCACCTTTCATAAAATCGGCCTACATCTCAGGATAGAAAGGCACACACTCGATTGAAAAACCTAGTACTGAAAATCTGCAGAGCTCTAGCGTGTTTGAACCAGTTTGTCTGTTCATAAAACGACTCGCTAGGCTCAGTATCATTACTGTATAAATGGCCTAGGCCTATATCTGGGAAATTATCATTAGGGCATGTGATGATATCCCTGTCGAAAACAACCAATTACAGCAGAATTCAAATCTGAGGCTATAGCTTCAACTTCAAAAGAGAAAATAGCAAACATTGAAGTATGAGCATAACGGTACATGATATATAGGCTATATACTATAAGCTCTATAAGTCTACATGTAATCTTTCTCTTCCTTTAACATAGACAGTTTGTATTATGAACACTTGCTGTGGTGTTTGTTTGTTAAGAGGCCAGGGTGGAATCTGACAGTAATGCTCGGAGTATGACAACCATGCGCTGGAAGTATACAAGCTAACCCTATGATCCAGGCCCACACAGTGACAAGTGTCCTTGTCATTAATATGTTATTGCACCACTCACAGTCAAATGTTGGACCAAAACAAGGGCTGTGTTTCGCCCCACATCGCCTTGGAACGCGGCAAATATTTTCATCCATGTGTTGTGTAAGGCAAGTCATAAACTGCCCAAACTTCCTTATGCAAAGTAAGAGAGTAGGGTTCTAACAGCTAAGCTAACACTAACATGAAACTGGTTGAAGCAATTTTCACTGCATCAACATCAGTGGAATCTCAAGTGTGATCTGATTCAGTCAGATTTCAGCCATATTCCAAAATCAATCCTGCTATTTAGAAAATAACCAAAGTGACAGTGGCAAAAGCCACAGGAAATGACTTGGCAGCACAGATGACTAGCTTATGTTGTGAAAAAAAATGGCTGACCAATGCTAAAACTGCTAGCATTTTAGTCAAATGCACATCAACTGAACTCCCATGAGGTCATTGCTGGGTTGAAACAGTAGAAAAAGAGAATACTAACCAACAATAGCAAGGCAATAAGCTGAGAAGGCTAATTAGCTTAGCATAGCTGCTCTTTCTGTAGGTTTTCAATGGGAGGATTAAAAGGATGGTTAGATTTTTTGAACTATCCCTTTAAGGGTGAGTGTCTGTGGACCTACCTGAGGTGAAGCTTCTCTAGGCTGGCGTCTGCCAGGTCGTCGTTGGCTCTCTGGTGGATGTCCCTCTGGGTCTCGATCTTGTGGTCGTCGGAGAGGCCGTCCACTTTGTGGATGAACACCTCAAAGTTAATCTCAGGGT
This sequence comes from Coregonus lavaretus, assembly GCF_964263955.1. Lineage (NCBI taxonomy): Eukaryota > Metazoa > Chordata > Actinopteri > Salmoniformes > Salmonidae > Coregonus > Coregonus lavaretus. The sequence goes on along the minus strand of NC_140000.1, from coordinate 27,472,945 downwards.
TGACCCTGTAGGCCCGTGACACGGTGAGGTGGAGTCTGCCCAATGCCTCCACATAGTCATCCTGGGCAGGGAGAAGATAAAAGAAGAACACACGCACAAACAGAGACAGACAGACCGAGACACACACAGAGAGCCTTAGAAAAAGGTGGCTTAAAACAAAGTAGTGTACAACTGTGCTTAAAAAAGTCGACTACATGCATCCTGCTGCCTGCATTCACATTTCCATTTCCATCCAACATGCATAACACAATCCCCTATGCCAAATTACAATCCCCTACACCCATATATCCTACTTGTTACAGTCCCAGTGGTGGGGAGGGTGAGCCAGAATTCCTGGAGAATTAGGCTATTTTTGAGATTAAAGCAATCAAAGATTTCAACATAACCATTATACAATCCTTCAGATTCCAAAATCTTTGCAAGTCCCACTGCAAAAATGTGTGACAACATTGGATGTGTTGAGCAAGCCTGCCAATTTATTTCCCTGCGAATTCTGCATCTGCACTGAGAGATACTGAACGCTAGTGAGATATGGAGTGCCACACTGCCTCAGTACAGTGGCTTGTACAAACACTTCCTAAATTTAACTCAGCTGGAAAATCAAAATAAACTGGCAAAAGGATACAGTAGGTTTGTTGGACATACAACACCTAGGACATGTTACGTAGTTACAACCTAGTTACACCTCACAGATAATTGTGACAGCATTAAAGGGCTATTCCACCCCCAGATATAAAAATCATGAAACTCCTGTCAAATTGGTGAAAGCCTATGTTCGATCAGTGGGTAAAACAACAATTTCCCCCATGATTTAACTTCTAAGTGGTCTGTTAGTGAAATCAGGAAATCGTGTAGGAATGCGTCATAGCTACATGGTTCTCGTCACTGGAGATTTGGGATAACACACTATGACATTTCATAACTTTTTATTTTTTTATTAGGCCTACCTGCACTCCAGATCGCCAAATCAGCCAATAGAAGGTATGGGCATACTTGTCTAGAACACATACATCCATTTATATCATCATGACAAAGTATATACTGTATTTCGCTTAGATGTGCTCAATCTAAACAGTGAACCAAATGATTCAACTCAGTTTCTCCTTCAAGTACTATACCGCAATGTGCCCTGTGTGTCTGTTGGAAACGCGGAAAAGAGACGTTATTGCTATAGCAACATACTCTGCACTCGCTCTGGTAAGAGGCGAACTCGGTGAGAGACTCCTAAATTGATAGTGCAGTTTTAGGCGATTTTACAGCTAGCTAGCTACTTCACATGCTGATATTGACTTTGGTATTATTGTGTGTAGCTATGTTTGCTAGCTAGCTACCTAGCTAGCCAGCCAGTCCAGAGAGAGTATTGCATTGTGGGTTTTGTAGTTGACTTGCACTGCAACAGATTTCCACAACAACTTTCACATTGCTACCAACCTTGTTATAACGACAAAATGAAACATTTGTTCACAAAAAAAGTATTGTTATTTAAGACTGTTAATCATAGGAATTAGTGGTTTGGGGTGGATTGTCCCTTTAACGTTGAGAGAAAACACCAGCAATGAGGACACGCTGTCCTGTTCTGGGTTATAGGGATGTGACAAAAAAACACACAATTCCATGTGAATTCACAATGCAGAAACGGTTTGGGTCTCAAGCATTGCACTTGTTCTACCATTACTGTACTTCAATTCCACCACGCAAAGTTTGCATTTCCTTCTCATTTCACCTCTCAAAGTGTTGCCATACAGGACATCACTGCTGTCGCTTGCCTTTTTGGTGAGTAGACAAAATAATTTACTCCTCGACTCCTTCCACGTCGACTCCCGGTGTCGACTCCCATCTCTGAGTGTCAAGATTCGGTTCAGCTATGAATCGACTCCTAAGATTCAGTATTTGTGGAACGAAGGAGACTGATTAGTTGACGTACTTCCGAGAATAAAAACACTTGCATCTTTCATATCGTGCTAGAGAGGGACGGAGAGAAGGGCACAATATAGGCAGGTCGGCCACCAGACAGAGAGTCAGAACTATGCACTAGGCCCATCTATCGGCAATTAAAAAGCTGGCTCTCGCAATGGAATGCTGTATCTCGCAATTTCTTAGCTTCCAATGTCTGGCAACTTCAGTAAAGCAGGGCCTATCATCAATGAATAGGCTAGGATATTGAGCGAGATGCAACACGTCGCTCTCACAGTCACACACAGTATATGCATGGGTTCGCTTCACGCTGTTCACAGCGAGGTAGCTTTCTTAACATTAAGGATCCCAATTTCATTTAAAGGTTTTAACATTCACACCTCTAGTTCATTAGGCACCAAACGGAAGAAAATGGAGTGAAACAGGGAGGGACTACCTGGACATGTCCAATAAGAAACGCTCAATTTCGTATTCCGTTGCAAAATGTTTGAAAAAAAAATGTATTTGCGTGTTCTACTAAACACAACCCAGAAAGATAGAAATGTAGTGACTCTGGGAACTCCTTTCAATGCGATCATTAAACTGAGATAGATATGGCATCTTTGATCCCTTATGGCCTCCCTGATCAAATTAGCTTTGATTTAGATAATGGTTAAGATCACTTTGTTCCAGCAGTTAGGATAACAATGTGCACTGTCTTGGGAAAACATCTGTGACAATCAATTGTCTTTGAAGCGGTGGGTCACTTAACGTTTCAACATTAGAAGCTTATCCTGTGCTGCAGAGTAGAAGTATTCTAGCCTAAGCCTATATCATCCACTTCTCTATAAATACAAAATATGTTTATAAACTATACAGTTCAGTCAGTTTGAATACATTTCATTCAGTGTAAAGGCCATAGAACAGGTTCAGACATTACCCATGACATGAGTGTTCTGTTAAAATGCTGTGGTCTGAAGGGCTTTTTCACTTTCTAGTAATTCTATTTCTATGGGATCAGACATTTCATCAATTATGGTTATCAACATGTCAGTAAGTCAGTCAACCGTTGTGTTTTTAATACGCTTCCACTCAATCTTTTCACCTGTGCGTCAATGACGAATATCAAAGCCCCCGTGCCTCTGAAGATCATCTCGTAGTCAAAGGTGGGGTCGAAGAAGTCCACTTGACCCGGGAAGTCCCAGATCTGGAAGTTGACAAATGAGCTACTGGAGATGTCGTCCTTGTAGATCTTGTTGGTGCTCTCCAGGAACAACGTCTCGTTGGGAGACATTTTGTGGAATACCACCTGAAACAGGCAATTAGACATAGTGATGTTAAGACAAAATGACCACACCTAGAACTACTGCTTCCTTCTCAAAATACTAAAGAGAGAGACTTCAGTTTGAGAGTTTGTTATTCCGTCACGTAACTGGGGTCACTACTAACAGAGGAAAAAGCCAAATCACATGTTTCTGGACTAGCGAGAGGCTTAAGGGAAGAACGTACTCTGCGGCTCAGCACTTAGGGTCATGAATTTACATGGGCCTTCAACAACAGTGTAGCACTGCACAACCATAGCCTATGAATGAAAATATATTTGAAAGGAACACAAATAAGCCATGTAAATATATAGTTTGGCACCCTTAAAAGAAATGCTCCTGTACTTTGGTGACTAAAAGTTTTTTTTTTTAAACGTCCCGCTTTGGGCTGGATGTGTCAATATGTAGTTCATACATGCATAATCTATGAGCAGAATTACTGTTTTATCTCAAATAGCCACAAAATCCCTAGTTTGAAAGCGACTGTTTTATTGAAGCTGTGCCTTGCCATTTCCCCCCCATGTGGGCTACTTTCAGAACTACTGGCTAAAAAGTATGCAAAAGTACCGTTAAGTCTCTTTAATACATTATGTGTTGTGACTCTTGTATCTTCTACTACTGAAGCAGAAATACTTTTAGATTAATTTCAGTTTACATGATTTCTCCCGCCCTGTATCAAATGGGTGAAGGCATTGCCCCCAGCATCTTAACAACAACGCCAAAATGTCTGCAAAAAAACAACTACATCTATGATAAATTAGTTATCTAGGCTACAGTGTACAATCTAAAAGTGGCAAATGACGAATAAAGGCCATAGAATTTCTCCCAACTCTAATGAGTAAAGTGGTATGGTGCATCTTGAATGAATTGTATTGTCCTGGAAAGAGTATACTTATTGAACCATATAAGTGATGATATGACTTGCAAAATGTAAGGCGTGTGGCTGTATCTCTGCTGTCATGAGTCAGGTGGTTTAGTAATATAATGTTGACTGCGAGTGTCTGACAAGTTTTGGAAGGCCAGGGGAGGGATTTTAGAGAGGCAGTCTCGTGCCCAATCCATACAGGTGATCACACCGCGCGCACACACACACACACGAGTGTCGAACAAGAAACATGCTTTCACCTGATAAATGATTAACAAGTTACCTTGCAAACGTTTATTTGACATAAATACGGTTGAATTAATTGTGTTGTTAGCTGAACAAACAAGCTAGTTTATAAACCTGACCATATCTGTTGATGTTAGCTATACTAACGTGTTTGCTTGCTTGTCCTGTAGCAGTAACTTGCTATCCAGACCAGGATGACAACTGGTCTTTGACATTAAGGTATGACGTTCAGAGTGGATACATGGTACTATATTAACCTCAGGAATGTTTAGAAGTTGTGGCAATGTTAACTAGCTATCTAAATAACTGGTGATGATAGCTATAGTTGCTGTTTGAACCAAAATAAGGCGTTATGTAAAGACAGATGAATCATGTCCGCCGAAATGACTAAAATGTAAAATGTAAAATGAGATCTCTTCCTACCTTCTGTATTGACGACTTGCCACTTCTCCGCAAACCCATCAACAGAATTCTAGGTTTGCTGTCAGATGGAGTTGGGCTATCCTCGATGTCGGCCTCCTCTTCTCCATAGCCAAAATCTTTGGGAAACGAGTCCGCTACCCCGTAGCTGTCTGCCAGCGGTTCCACTTCGTACTGAATCGACATTTTGACCCGACGACGCGCGCTTCCCCAATCCCCACTCACCCTATTAGTTTTACACAGTCCTGCTTTTACCGACAGATCCTTCCACTCCGCCGATAAAACGTAAAGTACAGTTTAAATGCATAAATAATGTTACTTTCAAATCCAGAGTGTGTTGTAATATTCTTCCTTCTCCTTTAGATATTAGGGTCCCCTATGTTTCCCTTTCGCCAAAACCCTGCTCTTGAACCCACCTCCGAATCTAATTGGACGATGTAGATAGGATACGAATAATAATTGGGTAACCAGGGTGTCAATCTGTCGAGACTGGTTCTTCCCTTGTCAGATGTTTTGCAGTCAGCTGACCAAGTAGACTAGTGCCAGAGAGGAAGAGACGAAGCGAGAGGGTCCACTCCCGTCAAAATCTGTCCACGCGGGAATACAGCGATAAGCAGACCGAATTTAATGTATAGCTCAATGAGACCGATAAGCAGACCGTCTGCCTTCCCGCCGGTTAGGGCGGAGACAAGAGCATATCGTCATTATATACAGTATCTCTGCTTGTGCACAGGCTTGTTTTGTGACCTTTCACCTGGAGTTATTTTTTGCTGGAAATTGATAGTTAGACTTTTTTTTTTTTTTACTGGATGACCGTGGGGAAAGTAGATATTGTGTGGGGGGGGTCAATTCACGATTGATGTATCCATTTGATTCATAGTAAAATTATATAATCTTATACAATAAATGATATTCCAGTAATTCCAGTATGGTTTTCCCATCTGTGGAATGAATCCACATTCAATCAAAATGTAAAGTGTAAAACTGTCTGTGTGATGCCTACAAAATCACCAGCAGAGGGCAGAAAAAGACCGTACAGAAAGTATTTCAATAAACTACACTGCGCATTCTCTGAGCACGAGCGTGCTTGTGTTGACTTCAAGGGCCAAGGCTGCTAGGGAAACTTGCAGGTCGTGAGAGACGTCAGAACGTGAGTTAGCAGTAAAGCCAAGGTTTAACTTCATAATGGCACACTACAGAGTAAGTGGACTGCATACTGAATATGTTTTACAATGGCGTGAGTAACGATGGAGTCTGTAAAACACAAAAATGACATTGTTTCCACAACCAGGCGAGCTTGAAAAGTTTTCCCAGATGTAACTAGCTAGCTAATTTAGCGCGTTACACATTTGCTAGTTAGCTGGCTAAGAAGCGGACTAAACTCCACGGTGAAGGAATTTTCTGATGAACTTCACCAACTGAGTGGAGCCGAGACCAGGTTTTGTGGAATGTAGTCCCAACTACATCGATTCGCCCAAGGTCAATACTTAAGACAAAATGTAAATTATGAAACGCCCACCTTGTACCTATGTTTATCATCTGTACTGTTGCGTGCCTTTCTTTGTTTGCTGAAATCATATTTTTTTCAATAAACGTTAATCAAATACCACAGGTATAATCCGTTTCTAAACCCAGAGGCACAACATCGCGAGACTTCCGAGAAAGCTTGCGAAACAGACTAGGCAGGGTTTTGGGGTTTGAGAAGTCAATGAGAGAAGTGAAAAATTATTCCTTAGTTGTTCATTTTCTCGAAATCTAAAGGCACAAGCCAATGTCTTAAGTAGTTGAAGATGTTTCTACTCCAACCTCGTGAAAGTGACAAACTGACACGCTTTAATGTTCGTCAAAAACAACTATATATCGAAGGAGTGCCTTTGGTTTGACGGACTGCACATGCGCAGTTCAGCGCGAGACGACCGTTCGACCCGATTACGTGTTTGTACGCATGAGCTTTGCTAGCCAACGTCGCCTAAAGTGTGATGGAGATTTATATTGTCGAAACAGTTTTAGCTTATCTTCATACTGTCTTTGGTGTGATATTGATACCACCGACTGTTTCCTTGTTGCGATTCTATTGGCATTTGCGCTGAGTTGCCATTTTAGAGCAATGAGCGGTGGTTGTATTTGATGAACGTCTATTGAAAAAGTATCGATTTCAGCAAACATAGGTAGAAGTTTTATAATTTTAAGTATTGACCTTGGGCGAATCGATGTAGTCTGAGCTAGATTCCACAAAGCCTGGTCTCGGCTACAATCTGTTGGGGAAGTTAATCAGAAACGAACTTCACCATGGAGGAGTTTAGTCCATTCCTGCCTGGCTAGTTAGTTTATTACCAAGGTACAGGACTGTCAGGAAGGATTCGTTTTTTTTCTTCCTCAATACACTGTAAAGAAGGCTATAATCTTTCTAGCATTCATTCTTGCCCCATTTAAGCTAAAATCCTTAAAATAATTACATTCCTTGATGGAATCATTGATTAGAAATGACTGGACAGGTTAAAGCCATGTGGTGGAGCCCTTGCGTTCACCTGTCCAATTATGTTTTATTAACAGGGAGGGATGAATGTCAAGGCCATTAGACTGTTAAATAGCCATCACTAGCCGGCTACCACCCGATTACTCAACCCTGCACCTTAGAGGCTGGAGCCCTGGAATCACTAGTCACTTTAATAATGTTTACATACTGCTTTACTCATTTCATGTGTATATACTGTATTCTACTGTATTTTAGTCAATGCCACTCTGACATTGCTCATCCTAATATTTATATATTTCTTAATTCCATTCTTTTACTTTTAGATGTGTGTATTGTTGTGAATTGTTAGATACTACTGCACTGTCGGAGCTAGGAACACAAGCGTTTTGTTACACCCGCAATAACATCTGCTAAATATGTGTATGTGACCAATAACAGTTGATTTGATGCACAGGGCCTTCTTCCTTCCCTTTCTTGGGCAAAATGGTGGCAGCAAACATCCAGCAGCATCATGGATGAACTAGCTAATTACTGAACCCTGAATAAAATGGAAGTATCATTTGTCTCAATGCCACTGTGTCCACAGGCTTCAGAGTCCAAACGAGAGCAGTTTCGGAGATACCTGGAGAAGGCTGGTGTCCTTGACAGCCTCACTAGTGGTGTGTTTATTTAGAATATTTCATTAACTTTAATTGTTAGTTAATCTTATTTGGCTGATGCCAATTACGAAAACTGCTTGTGCCTTTCCTTATTACAGTGCTGGTGGCATTGTATGAAGAGACGGAGAAACCCAACAATGCACTTGAGTATCCTTTAAAAATGTTTGATCTGTTTTTGTAATGAACATTTCCTACATAATGTAGACATACATAGCTATGTTTTTGGAATGTGATGAAACATCACGAGACCCCTCCCATTCATAATCTGAACTTTCTGTTGCCTTTAGTGTTCTAGCAATCTGCAGTGCTCACACAGACAGAACAAGTGTAGACTGTCACAGATCCTGATGGGATGCTTTTCTAAAATATTAGAACAATAACTCATTTCCAATGACAACGAGGTTGAGAACGAATCTAATTCCTCCTCAGCACACTAATTTCTTTAACAAGATCCAGTTTTGTCAAGCAACACTTGGGTGTGGCTGGCCAGGAGTCTGCAGACACTGAGGCACTCCAGCAGGAGCTAAGAGATGTGAGGCAGAGGTGTGAGCTGCTGGCCGAGGAGAACACAGAACTCAAGAACAGGGTAGGCCTACCTGTGATTCTTTTTCATTGAGTATGATGATCTATACATGGTAGGCTTGACTTTTCAAAACTACCTAATTAATTAATAGAATCTCTGTTTTTACACATTTCCTTAGCTTCAACGCTATGAGCCTACACAAGAGGATGGAGCTGCCGAATAAAAAGTGCCTCGGCTTTATTTAAGTAATTTTGTTACTTACAACGGAAGGCAAGGGATTTTATGCACCTGTTCTTTTTTTCCTACTATGTTTAAATATTTAACTTATTTTGTATATTTAATATATAGAAATATAATAGCTTTTGTCCCTTATGATTGTCTCCATCCTCTCATAAAAGCGAACCCCCTTTTTCTGCTTTCAGTGTACTTCGCCTACTGTACACCAATGCTTTGTATCTAGTAAACAAACAGTAACATAATGGTATTTTCCTTTTTATTCACACATTTGTTACAATATAGAAACCTTACATCATGATATCACTTTTGTACTGTGTGCACAGAGGCTCTGCTGGCGTTAACTTGAAATGCACAAGAAACTGAAAAGCCCCACAACCCTTAACAGAAAAGCTGTGCCTAAAAGAAGGTGGAAACCAAAGTTCATCAACAGGGCCATTGTAACCGTCATACATGGTTTTACGATGATAGTGCTCATACTATGCAACATAGTTAATGCAAAATAAAAATCTAGATATAAGCTTTTATAAATATGAAATTAGGTCATTCTTCTTTCATGCAATATACATTATTTAGGTTACATATTCTATTTTGTGTGGTCAATAAGCTGTGTTTAAACAGGAAGCCCAATTCTGATCTTTTTCCACCAATTGGTCTTCTGACCAATCAGATCTTTTCATATCAGATCATTTTCAGAGCTGATCTGATTGGTCAAAAGACCAATTAGTGAAACAAAATTCAGAAATGGGCTGCCTGTCTAAACGCAGCCGTAGTTCTAGCACTAGGACATATTTTCATGGTTTCTCTCTTAACAATGGTGTTTAAAATGAACTGAAACATACAGAAAGCATTCAACGATGTCACTGCTGTGTGATCTGTACTGTTCCAGTGTTGTTTTTCTCTTATCCACAACACTTTTAAAAGCAGGTCAATATTGCCAATGGCAAATCCCCACACCCAATGTTTCATCGATTGTGTCTTACGTCATCACAAAGTATGACGGCGGCTTTGAAGCTGGTAAATACATAAATAAACTACCACGTAGAGGAGATCAACAGTACAGTAAGCAATAAACAGAAACAAAGAGGTGACATCTTATAAAACACATCCATCCATTTTGCTGGACTACTGCAACAGATCCACCTCCGAAGCAGTTCGCAAAATGTCACAACTCGTTATGTTCTTCTGATCCCTGTGTTTGAACAGAAGTTTTGCATGTCTGATGAGGGACAAAACATAAGGTTTCACTCTTAGCATTCAAACTTGTAAGTCTGTGGGGGCTCGCCTACTGCTTGCGTTGCTTGTCGATGATGGCCGGCGATTGGAAGAGGGTGGTCTCGGACTATGCCCTGACCCTGAAGTTGAGTCCTCCAGTGAGTCTGGGGTGGAGGGACGCATTTTGGGTTCCGATTTTGATGCAGTCCGGTCTCGGTACCCACCACTGGCCTTAGCACCCCCATAAGAATCTGTGTCTGAGCTTTTGCCCTCCACCACTGTGGAACAATTTGAGGGAGCATTGACCCTCCATGTTTTCCTTCCGGCGCCTACTAGCAATGTCGGGCAGGAGGAGGCATGAGATGTGTGCCTGGGAGAGTCTGGGCTCCCCCTCTTCTCTTCCTCCTCACTGTGAGGAGGAAGGTGTGCAGACTCCTCAGGCTCCTCCTGCTTTGGCGGGGTCACTGAGTCGCAGGGCGGTGAGCGGCTGTCACTGCTGGTGTTATTGGAGTTGGAGTTGTGCTCTGTCGGGCTTTGCGCAGCATCTTTGAGTTCTTCCACGCTCCGTTTACCAGCCAGTTCACCCTGAACTGGGAGGAAGGCAGAGGGGTTGATAAGGGATGGGTAGGTGTGACCGTCCTGGGCCCGCTCCAGTAGGAGATTGTAGCCACTGGGCGCTGAGGCCATGGTGGGCTTGCAGCCGGAGGAAGCCATGCATGTCTGATGCACCACAGAGTCTTTCTTGGTTTTGCTGGAGTAGAAGTCGTCAAGCTCGTCCTGCAGGTGTGGATAGTAGTCCAGGATGCCCTTCTTGACGTTTTTATAGCCCAGGTGCATGATCTCCAAGATGTTTAGGAAGAGGGAGACTACAGCGATGCATTGCATAAAGACCATGAAGACACTCTTCTCTGTGGGCCGGGAGACGAAGCAGTCCACCGCGTTGGGGCAAGGCTCACGCTCGCACTTGAAGAGAGGGGAGAGCTGGAAGCCATAGAGGATGTACTGGCCTGTTATAAAGCCTACCTCCACGGCGGAGCGGGTAATGATGTGGGCCACGTAGGTGCGCAGCAGGGACCCCGACAGCGGAGCCTTGTTGAGCTTGCCTTGCTCCAGCTGCCTCACCTCTCGCTCAATCGTTTTCCGAGCCGCCACCATCTCCACGTCCACCAGCTCCAGCTCGCGACGCAGCAGGACCTTCTTTTTCTGCCGCTCCTTCTCCAGGGCTCGGAGGCGGTAGAGAGCATGGCCCATGTACACCAGCGAGGGCGATGAGACAAAGATGACCTGAAGGACCCAGAAGCGGATGAGGGAGATGGGGAAAGCCAGGTCGTAGCAGACGTTCCGACACCCGGGCTGCTCCGTGTTGCAGATGAAGTCGGCCTGCTCATCATTCCACACGTCCTCGGCCGCCACACCCAGCACCAGCATGCGGAAGATGAATAGGATGGTGAGCCAGATCTTTCCCACCATAGTGGAGTGGATATGCACCTCCTCCAATATCCCCCCGAGGAAATTCCAATCCCCCATCTTTACGCGGGCATCGGTGTGTCTGTCAGTAGGAGGCAGGGGCGGAGAGAGGATAGAGGCATTTAAAGAGGCTATATAGAACTTTTGCCTTTTTGGATGCCTCAAGAGCCTAAGGCCCCCTTCAATGGACAGAAATATTGGCCAGAAATTCAAATTGGACATAAAGGGCCACTCCTCCCCACTAATGAGCAAAAGCATTTAGGGTTTACCTAAAACCAAGGATTTTTTTATTTTATTGTTTTTGTGAAATACGAAATGTATTAATATTATTTTATATAAACCATACAGCCAACTTTCAAGCCACAATTTGACATTTAACAATTAGCAACTAAACTTCCTCACACTAGTATCTTCAACAATACATCGTAAAAACTAAATGTAAATGTTCTTTTCTATGCAGTTTGTTTTAAAATCTGTTTCATTAACAAATACTCCATGAAAAATATATCATTCCACAGACTATTTTAATCCCACAAAGGTTGCTTTACCAATTAAACTAATGCATCTGTCCTTTCATAAAAAGAAATACAATTTAAAACTAAACTTGGTTAAGTCATTGACATACTAAACATTGACATACAAATAATGAATTGCAACTTACCTTTATCAGGGGAAAAAAGGAAATGTACATCGAATAGATGTAAATTTATCAAGAATATGGAGCATCACATATTTGTAAAGTAGATATCAAAATGAATGAATAAGCAAGCCATCGATTAGCATCTGGTTTAATATTTTCCACTCTTGTTCCTTTCAGTAGTCCTGTTTTACCAAAAATAAAGGCATTCCCCTCGGTGATTTCACTTATAAACAATGAGAGAAATCAATGGGAGAGTCATTTCCATTTACCTAGCAGCAGCATGGACAGACTGCCGGTGATATAAATCCCTGCGGGTCATGCAGGCGCGATGAGGCCACCAAATAGCTTTTAAAAAATTGTTTGTGCCCCCTCCACATCTGTTGATGCGCATCACCTGAACTTCTGTGACCCGAATGTTACCAGGGTTGCAATAGGGACAGTACACTACGTACAACTGAACAGTCGAGACAGCTGCCAGTGTCAGATTATGGTCAGTCAGCGAGATAAAATCAATAAAAAGAGTTCTACCAATACAGTACAAGACTTGCTACTATTGATTCAGGGTTATAGGTTAGTTAAACAATATGTCCTAATTAAAAAGAGAGTGACCTTGATACATTGTGAAATTAGTGGAAAAAAAGCCATTTATACTTGACCTGATGGGGTTAAAATGATATTTTGGCTTCTCCTAAAGGACCAGCTGAACTTAAAATTTGAACAGTCCAGTATTGCTTGAATGTATAGCCAGGAATATTAGAGCGATGCATGGAAAGTTTTTGCACTGCACAGATGGCCTACTTATTGGGTTCACTCTTGTCTACATCTGTAGATTCTATAGGCTGTTGGAGACTCCATAGCCCCAGTGAGAGATGTTTAGTCCCATCCTTCAACTCTATTCAATACCTCCCCATCTATCTCTTAACACCATCCATATAGGATTTCTATTTGCCATATATATTTCAACCGTACTGTGATGTTTTACAAAAGTTCTGAACCTTTCTATTCTCATTGCTTCTACAGATTGTGAATTAAAAATAAACATTTTTTGCTAAAAGTATTATTGATTGATTGACTATGACTTTTCAGATCACCCAGTAATGCTATCTGCAAGGTTAGCTCCAGGTAAATATTGCAATCCTTTAGCCATTCCTGGACCTGTGTCCAAAAACAAGCTACAAATGGACAGAACCAAAACAAATGATCTAATGATTCTGTCTCTTCACAGCAAAATCTGCAGAGCTGGTAAGATTGTATCCCCCATATAAATAACATTCTATTGGTAGCAAGAATTTTATATAATAATTTAAATTGAAAGATTCAAATTTTTGAATCCGGTGTCGTTTTGCGTGTCAGTTCATAAACACTATGCCATGGGATCGGTATGTCAAAGATCTCTTCCCAACTATTTTGCAATCTATATGGGACGGCTGTCAATCCTTTGGTCCTTAAGTGAAACTGATATACTTTTTTATTTATCAAAGTTTTCCTTAACCAATTATGTTCTTTAATGCAAGGCCGACAGACAAGTTCCTTACTTTCTCCCTCTTCCACTTTCCTCTTCCACCTTTCCGGTAAGGCTGCAATTATTTGGTTGTAATTTTGGGTAGAGCAGACATTTCCATATGTTTTTGTTAGCTGCATGTGCGACAACTCCACCAGTCCTACCGATGATATCATTTACGAAGATTATAAATTTTTTAAACATTCTGTCAAAAAATAAAGGTTTTTTGTCAATTAGTATATTTGAATTTAACCACAATATTTGTTGCATTATTTGTTCCGTCGTTTCTGGAGGATTAAATTGAAATTGCAACCAACTTTCTATGGCTTGTTTTAGAAATAGTGATATTTGGGAGATTATTTCCTTTTCAAATAACTGCAAATGAGTTGTTGTAATCTGAATAAAGGGAAAAAGGCCTTTCTTGAACATTGGTTGAGACAATCTTACTAATTTGCTTGAGAACCAGTTCGGATTTAAGTATAACTTTTGTATGACTGAAGCTTTTAGTGATAGGTCTAATACTTTAATATTTAATAATTTCTGTCCTCCGAATTCATATTCATTATCTAAATATGCCCTTTTAATTTTGTCTGGCTTGCCGTTCCAAATAAAATTGATTTTTTTCTTTTCTCATATAATTTAAAAACTGTTCGCTAGGCGAAGGCAAGACCATAAGCAAATAGGTAAACTGGGATAATACTAATCAGGGTGATTTTTCCACAAATTGACAGGTATTTTCCTTTTCATGGTAGTAAGATCTTATCTATTTTTGTTAACTTTCTATTAAAATTTATTGAAGTGAGATCATTTATTTCCTTTGGGATATGTATTCCGAGTATATCCACATCACCATCAGACCATTTTATTGGTAAACTACATGGTAATGTAAAAATTTTATTAAGACAAATCATAGCCACACAGCAATTGTTTCAGTCTTTTCATGTTTGCTACTATTGATTCAGGGTTATAGGTTAGTTAAACAATATGTCCTAATTAAAAAGAGAGTGACCTTGATACATTGTGAAATTAGTGAAAAAAAGCCATTTATACTTGACCTGATGGGTTAAAAGGATATTTTGGCTTCTCCTAAAGGACCAGCTGAACTTAAATTTGAACAGTCCAGTATTGCTTGAATGTATAGCCAGGAATATTAGAGCGATGCATGGAAAGTGTTTGCACTGCACAGATGGCCTACTTATTGGGTTCACTCTTGTCTACATCTGTAGATTCTATAGGCTGTTGGAGACTCCATAGCCCCAGTGAGAGATGTTTGGTGATCATGGTATATAGAGATACAGGCAATGTGATGGGAGTTTCTTTGAAATCAGTTACTGGTTCTGGAATCCCCCCAAACAACATTGCGCTATGGCAATGTGCCACAACTCTTTCAGATCGATAGTTTTTTACTCTTGTAATGCAATCAATGGGTCATGTCCGATGTCATACTCTGGTGCTTCGCCTCTGTAATTAAGTTGTCCCTGCCAGTTGACACTATTTTTATCCATTTACAAGAAATCAATTACTCTGGCCTGTTGCAATTGAAGTCAGTAAATTCAGGAAGTGATTTGAATTTAAAATCCAAACATTTTACAACTTTTGACATAAATAGCTTCTCCTTTTCAGTTTGAGAAGTCATTGAAAATAGATTCCCTTTTTCAATCATTTAATTGGAATTTCAGTTTACTTTAAATTGACTGCCTTCAATTCGAATTGAGCCTAAACCTGATTACCACAGATGTTAAGGGTATATTCAAAACTTGCAGTCTGTTTTTTTTGTCCAGGAATTGGCTTAATCTGGGTCCTGCAACTCGACCCGAAAACAGTTACAAAACAGTGTTTTATAAAGCAGTTACAAAATGAAATGCAGTTCTGATTCTTGTACATATTAGCCTACATATAGTCTCATGTCAGGGTCAGAAAGCACAACTTTCTTTGTGGTTGTCCTTTAATCAGATCATACTATCATTATTTCCAAAGGAATGGATGTCGATGAGATTTCGATAATCAACTTTGGTCAATGCACAGTGCAGTTACATGGTCGCCTACGGTGTGTCTGTTATTGTCTAACAACAAGCAGACTAACACCAATAGGAGTTTGCCAATCTGTGTGATGTGCAATTGATGTCTATTAGGGATAGGCACGAGTACTCGATACAAGGTTTATATTCTATTACCATTAATCAAATTCCTGTACACTAAATTTACAAATGTAACTATACTGAACAAAAATATAAATGCAACATGTAAAGTGTTGGTCCCATGTTTCATGAGCTGAAATAAAAGATCCTAGAATGGATCAGCTTAATATTGCAGATAGATTGTATCTTCTATCAATGTAATTGTCTGCATCACTTCCAATCCCCCATGTTTTTTATATATATACTCCCCTTTATAACTTTTCAACCCCGCCATCCTTTCCCTACTTGGAGTAAATTAGTGAACAACAATGCCCAGGCCTCTACTTCCAGTCTATACTTACTATCTACACCTTATGGACATAGTTATTTTTACAATAATTCTATTACAGTGGGGGAAAAAAGTATTTAGTCAGCCACCAATTGTGCAAGTTCTCCCACTTAAAAAGATGAGAGAGGCCTGTAATTTTCATCATAGGTACACGTCAACTATGACAGACAAATTTGAGGAAAAAAAATCCAGAAAATCACATTGTAGGATTTTTTATGAATTTATTTGCAAATGATGGTGGAAAATAAGTATTTGGTCACCTACAAACAAGCAAGATTTCTGGCTCTCACAGACCTGTAACTTCTTTAAGAGGCTCCTGTCCTCCACTCGTTACCTGTATTAATGGCACCTGTTTGAACTTGTTATCAGTATAAAAGACACCTGTCCACAACCTCAAACAGTCACACTCCAAACTCCACTATGGCCAAGACCAAAGAGCTGTCAAAGGACACCAGAAACAAAATTGTAGACCTGCACCAGGCTGGGAAGACTGAATCTGCAATAGGTAAGCAGCTTGGTTTGAAGAAATCAACTGTGGGAGCAATTATTAGGAAATGGAAGACATACAAGACCACTGATAATCTCCCTCGATCTGGGGCTCCACGCAAGATCTCACCCCGTGGGGTCAAAATGATCACAAGAACGGTGAGCAAAAATCCCAGAACCACACGGGGGGACCTAGTGAATGACCTGCAGAGAGCTGGGACCAAAGTAACAAAGCCTACTATCAGTAACACACTACGCCGCCAGGGACTCAAATCCTGCAGTGCCAGACGTGTCCCCCTGCTTAAGCCAGTACATGTCCAGGCCCGTCTGAAGTTTGCTAGAGTGCATTTGGATGATCCAGAAGAGGATTGGGAGAATGTCATATGGTCAGATGAAACCAAAATATAACTTTTTGGTAAAAACTCAACTCGTCGTGTTTGGAGGACAAATAATGCTGAGTTGCATCCAAAGAACACCATACCTACTGTGAAGCATGGGGGTGGAAACATCATGCTTTGGGGCTGTTTTTCTGCAAAGCGACCAGGACGACTGATCCGTGTAAAGGAAAGAATGAATGGGGCCATGTATCGTGAGATTTTGAGTGAAAACCTCCTTCCATCAGCAAGGGCATTGAAGATGAAACGTGGCTGGGTCTTTCAGCATGACAATGATCCCGAACACCGTCCGGGCAACGAAGGAGTGGCTTCGTAAGAAGCATTTCAAGGTCCTGGAGTGGCCTAGCCAGTCTCCAGATCTCAACCCCATAGAAAATCTTTGGAGGGAGTTGAAAGTCCGTGTTGCCCAGCGACAGCCCCAAAACATCACTGCTCTAGAGGAGATCTGCATGGAGGAATGGGCCAAAATACCAGCAACAGTGTGTGAAAACCTTGTGAAGACTTACAGAAAACGTTTGACCTGTGTCATTGCCAACAAAGGGTATATAACAAAGTATTGAGAAACTTTTGTTATTGACCAAATACTTATTTTCCACCATAATTTGCAAATAAATTCATAAATCCTACAATGTGATTTTCTGGAGAAAAAAATTCTCATTTTGTCTGTCATAGTTGACGTGTACCTATGATGAAAATTACAGGCCTCATCTTTTTAAGTGAGAGAACTTGCACAATTGGTGGCTGACTAAATACTTTTTTTCCCCACTATATATACAGTGGGGAGAACAAGTATTTGATACACTGCCGATTTTGCAGGTTTTCCTACTTACAAAGCATGTAGAGGTCTGTAATTTTTATCATAGGTACACTTCAACTGTGAGAGACAGAATCAAAAAAAAAAAAAAATCCAGAAAATCACATTGTATGATTTTTAAGTAATTAATTTGCATTTTATTGCATGACATAAGTATTTGATCACCTACCAACCAGTAAGAATTCCGGCTCTCACAGACCTGTTAATTTTTCTTTAAGAAGCCCTCCTGTTCTCCACTCATTACCTGTATTAACTGCACCTGTTTGAACTCGTTACCTGTATAAAAGACACCTGTCCACACACTCAATCAAACAGACTCCAACCTCTCCACAATGGCCAAGACCAGAGAGCTGTGTAAGGACATCAGGGATAAAATTGTAGACCTGCACAAGGCTGGGATGGGCTACAGGACAATAGGCAAGCAGCTTGGTCAGAAGGCAACAACTGTTGGCGCAATTATTAGAAAATGGAAGAAGTTCAAGATGACAGTCAATCACCCTCGGTCTGGGGCTCCATGCAAGATCTCACCTCGTGGGGCATCAATGATCATGAGGAAGGTGAGGGATCAGCCCAGAACTACACGGCAGGACCTGGTCAATGACCTGAAGAGAGCTGGGACCACAGTCTCAAAGAAAACCATTAGTAACACACTACGCCGTCATGGATTAAAATCCTGCAGCGCACTCAAGGTCCCCCTGCTCAAGCCAGCACATGTCCAGGCCCGTCTGAAGTTTGCCAATGACCATCTGGATGATCCAGAGGAGGAATGGGAGAAGGTCATGTGGTCTGATGAGACAAAAATAGAGCTTTTTGGTCTAAACTCCACTTGCCGTGTTTGGAGGAAGAAGAAGGATGAGTACAACCCCAAGAACACCATCCCAACCGTGAAGCATGGAGGTGGAAACATCATTCTTTGGGGATGCTTTTCTGCAAAGGGGACAGGACGACTGCACCGTATTGAGGGAAGGATGGATGGGGCCATGGATCGCAAGATCTTGGCCAACAACCTCCTTCCCTCAGTAAGAGCATTGAAGATGGGTCGTGGCTGGGTCTTCCAGCATGACAACGACCCGAAACACACAGCCAGGGCAACTAAGGAGTGGCTCCGTAAGAAGCATCTCAAGGTCCTGGAGTGACCTAGCCAGTCTCCAGACCTGAAACCAATAGAACATCTTTGGAGGGAGCTGAAAGTCTGTATTGCCCAGCGACAGCCCCAAAACCTGAAGGATCTGGAGAAGGTCTGTATGGAGTAGTGGGCCAAAATCCCTGCTGCAGTGTGTGCAAACCTGGTCAAGACCTACAGGAAACGTATGATCTCTGTAATTGCAAACAAAGGTTTCTGTACCAAATATTAAGTTCTGCTTTTCTGATGTATCAAATACTTATGTCATGCAATAAAATGCAAATGAATTACTTAAAAATCATTCAATGTGATTTTCTGGATTTTTGTTTTAGATTCCGTCTCTCACAGTTGAAGTGTACCTATGATAAAAATTACAGACCTCTACAAGCTTTGTAAGTACGAAAACCTGCAAAATCGGCAGTGTATCAAATACTTGTTCTCCCCACTGTATATATATATTTTTTTTGCTCCTGAACTACTTCTACTCTCAACCTCTCCGATCATTTTCATGATGTCCATCCGGTTTGCTTCTATATGCCATATCTTTCTAACTGTGCTCTTTCCCAAAAGCTCCCAACATACAACCTATATACTTATTATGGACACAGTATGCTTACATTATTAGCTATCTTTATTATTTGTTATTAGTCCCATCCTTCAACTCTATTCAACACCTCCCATCTATCTCTTAACACCATCCATATAGGATTTCTATTTGCCATATATATTTCAACCGTACTGTGATGTTTTACAAAAGTTCTGAACCTTTCTATTCTCATTGCTTCTACAGATTGTGAATTAAAAATAAACATTTTTGCTAAAAGTATTATTATATTATTGATTGATTGACTGACTTTTCAGATCACCCAGTAATGCTATCTGCAAGGTTAGCTCCAGGTAAATATTGCAATCCTTTAGCCATTCCTGGACCTGTGTCCAAAAACAAGCTACAAATGGACAGAACCAAAACAAATGATCTAATGATTCTGTCTCTTCACAGCAACATCTGCAGAGCTGGAAAGATTGTATCCCCCATATAAATAACAAGAATTTTATATAAGTAGCAAGAATTTTATATAATTTAAATTGAAAGATTCTAATTTTTGAATCCAGTGTCGTTTTGCGTGTCAGTTCATAAACACTATGCCATGGGATCGGTACGTCAAAGATCTCTTCCCAACTATTTTGCAATCTATATGGGACGGCTGTCAATCCTTTGGTCCTTAAGTGAAACTGATATACTTTTTTATTTATCACAGTTTTCCTTAACCAATTATGTTCTTTAATGCAAGGCCGACAGACAAGTTCCTTACTTTCTCCCCCTTCCACTTTCCTCTTCCACTTTTGCGGTAAGGCTGCAATTATTTGGTTGTAATTTTGGGTAGAGCAGACATTTCCATATGTTTTTGTTAGCTGCATGTGCGACAACTCCACCAGTCCTACCGATGATATCATTTACGAAGATTATACCTTTTTTAAACATTCTGTCAAAAAATAAAGTTTTTTTGTCAATTAGTATATTTGAATTTAACCACAATATTTGTTGCATTATTTGTTCCGTAGTTTCTGGAGGATTAAATTGAAATTGCAACCAACTTTCTATGGCTTGTTTTAGAAATAGTGATATTTGGGAGATGATTTCCTTTTCAAATAACTGCAAATGAGTTGTTGTAATCTGAATAAAGGGGAAAAGGCCTTTCTTGAACATTGGGTGAGACAATCTTACTAATTTGCTTGAGAATCAGTTCGGATTTAAGTATAACTTTTGTATGACTGAAGCTTTTAGTGATAGGTCTAATACTTTAATATTTAATAATTTCTGTCCTCCGAATTCATATTCATTATATAAATATGCCCTTTTAATTTTGTCTGGCTTGCCGTTCCAAATAAAATTGATTTTTTTTTTCTCATATAATTTAAAAAACTGTTCGCTAGGCGTAGGCAAGACCATAAGCAAATAGGTAAACTGGGATAATACTAAAGAGTTAATCAGGGTGATTTTTCCACAAATTGACAGGTATTTTCCTTTCCATGGTAGTAAAATCTTATCTATTTTTGCTAACTTTCTATTAAAATGTATTGAAGAGAGATCATTTATTTCCTTTGGGATATGTATTCCGAGTATATCCACATCACCATCAGACCATTTTATTGGTAAACTACATGGTAATGTAAAAATTTTATTTTTTAGTGATCCAATACGTAATATAGTACATTTGTCATAATTTGGTTGTAATCCAGAGAGGTTAGAAAATGTATCTAGATTCTCTATGAGGCTGTGGAGGGATTCTAGTTGTGGATTTAAAAGAAAACATGAATCATCAGCATACAATGACACCTTTGTTTTTAAGCCCTGTATATCTAATCCTCTGATATTATTATTGGATCTGATTTTAATAGCTAACATCTCGATGGCCACAATAAATAGATATGCCGATTAGTGGACAACCTTGTTTCACTCCTCTTGACAGTTTAAAACTTTCTGAGAAATAGCCATTATTTACTATTTTACACCTAGGGTTACTATACACAAGTAATTAATTTGCATTTTATTGCATGACATAAGTATTTGATCACCTACCAACCAGTAAGAATTCCGGCTCTCACAGACCTGTTAGTTTTTCTTTAAAAAGCCCTCCTGTTCTCCACTCATTACCTGTATTAACTGCACCTGTTTGAACTTGTTACCTGTATAAAAGACACCTGTCCACACACTCAATCAAACAGACTCCAACCTCTCCACAATGGCCAAGACCAGAGAGCTGTGTAAGGACATCAGGGATAAAATTGTAGACCTGCACAAGGCTGGGATGGGCTACAGGACAATAGGCAAGCAGCTTGGTGAGAAGGAAACAATTGTTGGCGCAATTATTAGCAAATGGAAGAAGTTCAAAATGACGGTCAATCACCCTCGGTCTGGGGCTCCATGCAAGATCTCACCTTGTGGGGCATCAATGATCATGAGGAAGGTGAGGGATCAGCCCAGAACTACACGGCAGGACCTGGTCAATGACCTGAAGAGAGCTGGGACCACAGTCTCAAAGAAAACCATTAGTAACACACTATGCCGTCATGGATTAAAATCCTGCAGCGCACGCAAGGTCCCCCTGCTCAAGCCAGCGCATGTCCAGGCCCGTCTGAAGTTTGCCAATGACCATCTGAATGATCCAGAGGAGGAATGGGAGAAGGTCATGTGGTCTGATGAGACAAAAATAGAGCTTTTTGGTCTAAACTCCACTCGCCGTGTTTGGAGGAAGAAGAAGGATGAGTACAACCCCAAGAGCACCATCCCAACCGTGAAGCATGGAGGTGGAAACGTCATTCTTTGGGGATGCTTTTCTGCAAAGGGGACAGGACGACTGCACCGTATTGAGGGGAGGATGGATGGGGCCATGTATCTTGGCCAACAACCTCCTTCCCTCAGTAAGAGCATTGAAGATGGGTCGTGGCTGGGTCTTCCAGCATGACAACGACCCGAAACACACAGCCAGGGCAACTAAGGAGTGGCTACGTAAGAAGCATCTCAAGGTCCTGGAGTGGCCTAGCCAGTCTCCAGACCTGAACCCAATAGAAAATCTTTGGAGGGAGCTGAAAGTCCGTATTGCCCAGCGACAGCCCCGAAACCTGTAGCTTCTGGAGAAGGTCTGTATGGAGGAGTGGGCCAAAATCCCTGCTGCAGAGTGTGCAAACCTGGTCAAGACCTACAGGAAACGTATGATCTCTGTAATTGCAAACAAAGGTTTCTGTACCAAATATTAAGTTCTGCTTTTCTGATGTATCAAATACTTATGTCATGCAATAAAATGCAAATGAATTACTTATAAATCATACAATGTGATTTTCTGGATTTTTGTTTTAGATTCCGTCTCTCACAGTTGAAGTGTACCTATGATAAAAATTACAGACCTCTACATGCTTTGTAAGTAGGGAAACCTGCAAAATCGGCAGTGTATCAAATACTTGTTCTCCCCACTGTATATATAAACCCCAGTCGAACTTTATCAAATGCCTTTTCGAAGTCTGCTATGAATAGCAGGCCTGGTTTCCCATATTTTCCATAGTGTTCTATTGTTTCCAATACTTGCCTTATTATCTCCAATGTATCTTCCATGTAAAAAAAAAAAAACCTGTCTGATTAGAATGAATAATATCCGACAATACATGTTTTATTCTATGCGCTATACATTTTGCTAGAATTTTTTCATCACAACACTGAAGTGTAAGGGGCCTCCAATTTTGTAAATGGACTGAATCTTTATATTTTCCACTTGTATCCTGTTTGAGTAATAATGAGATCAGACCTTCTTCTTGAGTGTCAGATAATTACAATTATAACTGGCTATACTTATTTCACCATACACCAAGATCCTAGAAAGTTTCCATATGCACAAAAAAATGTATCTCTCTCAAATTTTGTGCACAAATTGGTTTACATCCTTGTGAGTGAGCATTTCTCATTTGCCAAGATAATCCATCCACCTGACAGGTGTGGCATATCAAGAAACTGATTAAACAGCATGAGGTGCACCCTGTGCTGGGGACAATAAAAGGCCACTCTAAAATGTGCAGTTTTGTCACAGAACACAATGCCACAGATGTCTCAAGTTTTGACGGAGCGTGCAATTGGCATGCTGACTGCAGGAATGTCGACTAGAGCTGTTGCCAGAGAATTGAATGTTCATTTCTCTACCATAAGCCGCCTCGACCTCGTTTTAGAGAATTTGGCAGTACGTCCAACCAGCCTCACAACCGCAAACCACGTGTAACCACGCCAGCCCAGGACCCCACATCAGGCTTCTTCATCTGCGGGATCGTCTGAGACCAGCCACCCGGACAGCTGATGAAACTGAGGAGTATTTCTGTCTGTAATAAAGCCCTTTTGTGGGGAAAAACTCATTCTGATTGGCAGGGCCTGGCTCCCAATTGGTTGGGACTGCCCTCCCAGGCTGTGCCCCTGCCCAGTCATGTGAAATCCATACATTAGGGCCTAATTTATTATAATTGACTGATTTCCTTATATGAACTGTAACTCAGTAAAATCATTGAAATTGTTGCGTTTCTATTTTTGTTCAGTATATTTAGCAGATTAAATGTATAAGCACTGCCACCATTTCAAACTCTTTTTTGTGGAGTGTATCAAGTGCAGTGAAAATACATTGTTTTGTTTTCAGTTGTGTTTCAGAACAACCAGTCATTGGAACAACCAATAGAATACAGGAAACATGTTTCCTTCAACCCCGTTTCATTTAAAACTAATATGAGCGTACTCAAAATCATTTTCATGAGTACTCGAACACAGACATTATTTCAAATGCTATCCCGAATGTCTGTCACTAACACTTTCCAGCTTTCCAAAGCACCTGCCACACATTCATTTTAAATTTGGCAGAAGAATCAATTAAATATCTCTACTGGCCCAAATCCAAACATTTACTACTAGTAGCTCCCCATGATAAGTAAGCCAGATTGTGCAGGTCATTAATTAGAGCACGACAAAGGGAAACTGAAAATATTGGTTCTCAGTACGAAACCTTAACCCCAAATCCTGGGTGGATTATTGTTGGGCAGACGGAATACAGGAGCTAGCATTGTTCAATCCCAAACAGTCTGGTACCCAATATAGACTGACTATACCATTCACCTGTGAACCCTGTGTACTGCCCTGAAATGGTATCTCTTTAGAATATAGGTCAAATCATTTGGCATAACTAGGGGGAATCGATTCACTTTCCATATTAGTCTGATTCAAACACATTTATAGTCAGGGATTCACATTAGGTGAACCTAGTTTGAGGATTTTGTTTAGCCTTTATTCCAGCAGTTTGGTGAATTTAAGAACAAATATTTATTTGCAATGACAACTTGGCCATTACTTTCTGAAGCTTCATTACCCCTCTTAACCAATGGTTTAAGTGTCCACAACGTAAACAAGCAAGCATTAACTAGCGCATAATTAAATAATGTCACTGTATTGATGTTCCGAGTCTGGAACTATGGAATGTTCCACATAAACTGGCTAGAGTGGTGGCTGTCATTGGGGTACGATCAATTGTCTTTTTTTGAAGCGACTGTCAGATAATGAGAGCCATAGAAGCGAGGCTGCCTGGAACCCTAGGTCAGGTCAGACATCAGTCAAGCAAATAACCTGCTCCATACCCATTCACTAACCTCCATGTCTGGCATTCTAAAGGCCAGATGAATTAAGATAGTTAATCTTGGCAAAACATATTAGTCGTATAACACCAAATAGAGTATACACAACAACAAAACTAATAATCCAATCATTTTCAGAGATCGGTTTATGCATTGCTTTGTCAACGCAGATCTAAGATCCGAAGGGATTTTGGAAATGTAAAATATGTATTTAATGTAAAAGTGATGAAAGGATACAAGATCGAGTCTGGAGATCCAAAAATGACCTTCAAATACAAAACAAGTAATTTACAATTGGAATGTTATGCTATCTACCAGACATTTACTTAGAAAGTACATGGTAAAGTTGTAATTACATAAATACCTAAAGTATGTATTGGTTTCTTAGAGATTTGTTGAACCACTATTTGGTTTCAGATACCAACTAACAAATATCACAACAAATAAGTTTAGGAAAAACATTAGAAAATATAATCAATAAAAATATGCCATACAGATGGCCTAAAGATGAGGCCTTTTCAATGACCTTTTCATTTTACTGAAAGGTTATGTAGACTAATACACACAGACACAATTGAAATGATATAGAAAATGCCTAATATACAATGGAAAGTGCTGCCCTCTACTGTTCCACTGTACAAACATCCTAAACACCCAAAAGATGAACAGACTGACTGATAAATACAAACTGCTGGCAAGTAGCAAAAGCTAAAGAGAAACACAAATTAAAATCTCGCCTTCAATAAATGATCATTGAAAGAGGTTTAGCCAAGGATATGTGAGCAGATTTACATTGATATGTACTATTAGCAGATAGCGTCTCATCCTGTCAACAGGGAAGTGAAACAATAACTTGGCATTGAGCCATTGGTATGGCTTGTTTATGATGACAATAGATGACACACTTGCTCCTGATGGCTTGAAAATACCCAGACACACACACACACACACACACACACACACACACACACACACACACACACTTGTAGGCCAATCTAAAACTTGGAGGAAATTACCTGCTTGGGGGAAATAATGTCCTACCTCACTGACCAATCAGGACAAACATCATATGGAAAAAACACCCGTAACACCAACAAACTGAGGTATATTGAGTTCAGTACAAAACCTAGAGATCAAATGAATAACGCATATCATTTTCAACATCACTAAAAACACCATGTAACAAAGATAATGTGCTGTGTGTAATACTACACTTCAACAACAGGGGTCCCTCTTCCCATTTAAATATCTTATCTCCTGCAGTAGGGGGGGTTTACATTTTTTGGATAACCTTCAGAGTCCCTGAAATGCCCTATTTCCGTTATTCAAAACACGTTCATTTGTGTAGTGTGAAATTATGCAGGGGAAAGGAAGATGTTGAAGAGCACAGCGAATAAGAGGAAGACAATGTATCCGACTATACAGAGCCAGAAGCGCGGGTCCTTCAGGAGCTTCTTGTTGTAGGCGCTGAAGAACACGTAACCAATGGTCATCCCAGCCACCCCTCCTCCGATGTGCGCCACAAACGAGACCTGAGAGAGACCAGGGAGGAGTCTCATTTCAGTCTCGTTTTCCCTTCAAAACCAACAAAGACACGCTGTGCTACAGCCTTACAATTAGCATGCTCTGCCCTGTAGCTGTGGTTAGTATGCAAAGGGTGGACAGGCAGTAAATCTAGCAGGACCCTTTTAAAAACAGCCAGTGAATCTAGAACTGCACTTCTAACAAAGACCAAGAAAACAGGAAATAAAAGCAAGATGAGAGAGGGGAAGCAAGTGATAGATTAGTAGCCTATAGGGCAGTCAGTTACGCTGCTGGAAAGACAAACAGCTGCAACCCTTATCATGCTCTCAGCTTCTCCTAAAGCAGAGAGAACAGAATCAAGGGTCACACTCATCACAGTATAGTGACAGGAATGGTTTGGGTGCAATAATTCAGGGGGAACAGACAGGTTGTGTCTTTGACACAGTGTGTGTAGAGGGCAATCTGGTTTAGAGATTAGTCAGTCCTGGCATGGGAGTTTGTGTCTGTGTAACTGTAACCCGTATAATTCAGATGGGTGGTACTGCTACTGCAGTTGTCTATAGTTTTCTATTTACATACACTGATAAAAGCCAGGTCCACTCACTGTTATATTGGTCTAGGGTTGGACTTCACATAAGAGCCTCTCCAGTTGTGAACTAAAGACTGTTCTAAAAAAGCATTGCTCTCTGCTGAAACAATACTTATCTGTCTGTGGAAAATCTTTCAATGCCATACACCTTAAAAAGAGAAAGGGCATGCGAGAAAAAAAAAATGTCTTACCTTCAAGCCAACGTCGTGAGTAAGAAACCTTCTGTAAAGGGCGAATCCGACATCTGTCCCGACTTGAGAAAGAAAACATTTAATGTTTAGTTACTGAAGTACGACCACAGAGGCGTGGGCGCTGCTGGAACAGTAAACCTTGAGGAACTGGTGGGAAAATAATAGGAGTGGATCTGGGAAGAGACCTACCAATAATCACAATCACTCCAATACGAAACACTCCAAGGAGAGGAATCATCTCTCTGAAGTTCTGTAGGCCAGGGAGTAAAACAAGAGGTAGGAACAAGGAAATAATGAGAGAGAGAAACAATCTGCTAAAATAGTAGAATCAGCAGTTAACCAGAACTCACCACAATAGCATTCATGAAGTATCCCCCCATGAGGGCATATACCCCACCAGATGCCCCTACCAGAGCACTGTGAGGATCAAATATGGAGCTGGCCAGGGAGCCTGAGGAAAAAAATGCATGAGAAGGTCATCTATAGCATTACAGACGTTTCAGCTATGAAACCCAAGGAAAAATAGACCTTTTGAGAAGCTAAAGAATTTCAGAGAATACCACCTACACAGCTCAGTGCCTGTGAGTTGCTAGCATTGTGCAGTCATGATCAGCAAAAACCCAGAGGTGGTATGTAACAAGCGAGCTAATAACAACTAAGGCAACCTGTCGCGCACATTGTGTTGGTTAACCAATCATATGCTATCCTATTCATGTCACTAGCCACACGAGTCAACTTAAAAGCAACTTTAATTCAGTCGTAACAGACCTTTGAAGACAACTGTGTCTAATTGACTGTGTGTCAATGGAAAAAGGGGGTGTAATGTGGATGCCCACCTGCTAGGACCCCTGCCATGTAGACCATGCCCACTTCAAAGCCTTTGTGGACCAGCTCCAGCGGGATGCCCAGCAGTAGCTGCATCACCAGATTGCCCAGGATGTGCTCCACGCTGTGGGGGAGGAAGAGAGGAGATGGAGACATGGGAGTTGAGACTTGGGAGTACAGTGGTGGTGCCAGGAATTTTTCACTGGGGTAGCTTGGTCATTGCAAAGGGGTGCTTGCTATCTATGTAGTACGGGCACACACACACACGGTCACTAGCTAGCTAGATACTATGTCTACTATAGTAGCCTCTTCGGCCCAGGATACCTGTACAATGGGACCAGTGTCAAAGAGAAGTTCATAAATTCTATCAGAAGCAGAAGTGTCAGCTGGTAAAATTGCCAACCAAAGTGAAAACAACTTTGCATTCTACCATTCAATATTTTCCAGCTAGTAGTAGCTTAATAGCTTTAAGGGGGATTTCCACTACCAGCATTAAAATCGGATAGGCATGCTTGCTTCGCCCTCGTGTGGCCGCAAAAAAAAAACTAGAACGCAAGCATCAACAGCCAATCCAGTAGGGGCTAGAAGCTATAGTCAGCTTTGATTGGTCAAGCCCACTTCGCTAGAAATGAAATGGGGCTCCATTGTTTCATTGCCCCCATTATGTTATGTGGTTACGTACGGTCAGGCTGCCTAAATGAAACAACACAGTTTACATTTACATTTTAGTAATTTAGCAGACGCTCTTATCCAGAGCGACTTACAGTTAGTGAGTGCATACATTTTCATACTGGCCCCTCGTGGGAAACGAACCCACAACCCTGGCGTTGCAAGCACCATGCTCTACCAACTGAGCTACAGTTAACTGCAAAACTTTAGCTTTAAGCTAACGCTAGCTGATGGCTACATTTGCACATGTTTGCAAGCAAAGTACATTTCAACACATCCTCAAAAACATTATTTTACCTGAGAAGATCCTCTTTTGAAATTATTTCTGGTCAAAACTCCTTATGGGGTAAATTCCACTGCATAACTTAGCCCACTGGCAAGCTAACTAGCTAACGTATTCAACTCAAGTCAAGGGCAACAATTTTGAATGGGCATCAAGCTTATATCATCAAATTCCTGAAAATCAGATCATTTAAGATGCAAAATTATATTTGTATTTGTGGATTTACTGTATTAACATTTACCCAATGCCTTTTAAGAAGGTTTTCAATTATGGAAAAAAAATGCAATGAACAGAATTTTTCAACCACTCAAATTCATGAGATTCTGGCTGAGCCAATCAGAAGGCACGATGTTATGTAGCTCGCTGAGCAGTCAGAGCTTGTTCGTGAGAACAGGATTTTGAGAGAGAAATACACTACATGACCAAAAGTATGTGGATCTCTGCTCATCGAACATCTCATTCCAAAATCATGGACATTAATATGGAGTTGGTCCCCCCTTTGCTGCTATAACTGAATCCACTCTTCTGAGAAGGCTTTCCACTAGATGTTGGAACATTGCTGCGGGGACTTGCTTCCATTCAGCAACAAGACCATTAGTGAGGTCGGGCACTGATGTTGATCGATTAGGTCTGGCTCGCAGTCAGCGTTCCAATTCATCCCAAAGATGTTCGATGGGGTTGAGGTCAGGGCTCTGTGCAGGCCAGTCAAGTTCTTCCACAGCGATTTCGACAAACCATTTATGTATGAACCTCACTTTGTGCACAGTGGCATTGACATGCTGAAACAGGAAAGGGCCTTCCCCAAACTGTAGGCCACAAAGTTGGAAGCACAATCGTCCAGACCATTATTCCTCCTCCACCAAATTTTACAGTTGGCCCTATGCATTGGGGCAGGTAGCGTTCCCCTGGCATCCGCCAAACACAGATTTGTCCGTCGGACTGCCAGATGGTGAAACATGATTCATAACTCCAGTGAACGTATTTCCACTGCTCCAGAGTCCATTGGCGGTGAGCTTTACACCACTCCAGCCAACGCTTGGCATTGCGCATGGTGATCTTAGGCTTGTGTGCGGCTGCTCGGCCATGGAAACCCATTTAATGAAGCTCCCGACGAACAGTTCTTGTGCTGATGTTGCTTCCAGAGGCAGTTTGGAACTCGGTAGTGAGTGCTGCAACTGAGGACAGACGATTTTTACACGCTATGCACTTTAGCACTCGGTGGTCCCGTTCTGTGAGCTTGTGTGGCCTACCACTTCATGGCTGAGCCGTTGTTGCTCCTACACGTTTCCACTTCACAATAACAGCACTTATAGTTGACCGGGGCAGCTCTAGCAGGGCAGAAATGTATCAAACTGACTTCTTGGAAAGGTGGCATCCTATGATGGTGCCACGTTAAAAGTCACTGAGCTCTTTAGTAAGGCCATTCTACTGCCAATGTTTGTCTATGGAGATTGCATGGCGGTGTGCTCGATTTTATACACCTGTCAGCAACGTTGTGGCTGAAATAGCCGAATCCACTAATTTGAAGGGATGTCCACATACTTTTGGATATATAGTGTATGTCGACTTTCGTTATATACAGTGGGGAGAACAAGTATTTGATACACTGCCGATGTTGCAGGTTTTCCTACTTACAAAGCATGTAGAGGTCTGTAATTTTTATCATAGGTACACTTCAACTATGAGAGACGGAATCTAAAAAAATCCAGAAATTGTATGATTTTTAAGTAATTAATTTGCATTTTATTGCATGACATAAGTATTTGATCACCTACCAACCAGTAAGAATTCCGGCTCTCACAGACCTGTTAGTTTTTCTTTAAAAAGCCCTCCTGTTCTCCACTCATTACCTGTATTAACTGCACCTGTTTGAACTCGTTACCTGTATAAAAGACACCTGTCCACACACTCAATCAAACAGATCTCACCTCGTGGGGCATCAATGATCATGAGGAAGGTGAGGGATCAGCCCAGAACTACACGGCAGGACCTGGTCAATGACCTGAAGAGAGCTGGGACCACAGTCTCAAAGAAAGCAAGCCGTTGTTGCTCCTACACGTTTCCACTTCACAATAACAGCACTTATAGTTGACCGGGGCAGCTCTAGCAGGGCAGAAATGTATCAAACTGACTTCTTGGAAAGGTGGCATCCTATGATGGTGCCACGTTAAAAGTCACTGAGCTCTTTAGTAAGGCCATTCTACTGCCAATGTTTGTCTATGGAGATTGCATGGCGGTGTGCTCGATTTTATACACCTGTCAGCAACGTTGTGGCTGAAATAGCCGAATCCACTAATTTGAAGGGATGTCCACATACTTTTGGATATATAGTGTATGTCGACTTTCGTTATATACAGTGGGGAGAACAAGTATTTGATACACTGCCGATGTTGCAGGTTTTCCTACTTACAAAGCATGTAGAGGTCTGTAATTTTTATCATAGGTACACTTCAACTGTGAGAGACGGAATCTAAAAAAATCCAGAAATTGTATGATTTTTAAGTAATTAATTTGCATTTTATTGCATGACATAAGTATTTGATCACCTACCAACCAGTAAGAATTCCGGCTCTCACAGACCTGTTAGTTTTTCTTTAAAAAGCCCTCCTGTTCTCCACTCATTACCTGTATTAACTGCACCTGTTTGAACTCGTTACCTGTATAAAAGACACCTGTCCACACACTCAATCAAACAGATCTCACCTCGTGGGGCATCAATGATCATGAGGAAGGTGAGGGATCAGCCCAGAACTACACGGCAGGACCTGGTCAATGACCTGAAGAGAGCTGGGACCACAGTCTCAAAGAAAACCATTAGTAACACACTACGCCGTCATGGATTAAAATCCTGCAGCGTACGCAAGGTCCCCCTGCTCAAGCCAGCGCATGTCCAGGCCCATCTGAAGTTTGCCAATGACCATCTGGATGATCCAGAGGAGGAATGGGAGAAGGTCATGTGGTCTGATGAGACAAAAATTGAGCTATTTGGTCTAAACTCCACTCGCCGTGTTTGGAGGAAGAAGAAGGATGAGTACAACCCCAAGAACACCATCCCAACCGTGAAGCATGGAGGTGGAAACATCATTCTTTGGGGATGCTTTTCTGCAACGGGGACAGGACGACTGCACCGTATTGAGGGGAGGATGGATGGGGCCATGTATCGCGAGATCTTGGCCAAC
The DNA here is from genome assembly GCF_964263955.1 of Coregonus lavaretus. NCBI lineage: Eukaryota > Metazoa > Chordata > Actinopteri > Salmoniformes > Salmonidae > Coregonus > Coregonus lavaretus. The sequence goes on along the minus strand of NC_140000.1, from coordinate 27,440,787 downwards.
AACCTCCTTCCCTCAGTAAGAGCATTGAAGATAGGTTGTGGCTGGGTCTTCCAGCATGACAACGACCCGAAACACACAGCCAGGGCAACTAAGGAGTGGCTCCGTAAGAAGCATCTCAAGGTCCTGGAGTGGCCTAGCCAGTCTCCAGACCTGAACCCAATAGAACATCTTTGGAGGGAGCTGAAAGTCCGTATTGCCCAGCGACTGCCCCGAAACCTGAAGGATCTGGAGAAGGTCTGTATGGAGGAGTGGGCCAAAATCCCTGCTGCAGTGTGTGCAAACCTGGTCAAGACCTACAGGAAACGTATGATCTCTGTAATTACAAACAAAGGTTTCTGTACCAGATATTAAGTTCTGCTTTTCTGATGTATCAAATACTTATGTCATGCAATAAAATGCAAATTAATTACTTAAAAATCATACAATGTGATTTTCTGGATTTTTGTTTAAGATTCCGTCTCTCACAGTTGAAGTGTACCTATGATAAAAATTACAGACCTCTACATGCTTTGTAAGTAGGAAAACCTGCAAAATCGGCAGTGTATCAAATACTTGTTCTCCCCACTGTATATTGAGAATGTTAAAAAAATAGGCCTATTCTAGAAGGGGGTTCAGCACCGTCTTGCTACCTCCTAGCGCTGCCAGTGTGGGAGTATGAGGGAGTGGATAGGCGAGTGAATGTCTTACCTATGAATCAGAACCTTTGGAGAGACTCAGGCCAGGATTCAAAGAAACACATATAAACAACGTGCACACTGCAATTTACTTTTAAAGACTAGATCTGCAATGCTCTACTCTTTGGGACGGTTTCTTGGACACAGATTAAGCCACAGTAGGTTGGCACCTTAATTGGAGAGGACGGGCTCGTGGTAATGGCTGGAGCAGAATGACTGGAATGGTATCAAATACATCAAACACATGGTTTCCATGTGTTTGATGTCATTACATTTGCTCCGTTACAGCCATTATTATGAGCCGTCCTACCCTCAGCAGCCTCCTGTGGATTAAGCCTAGTCGTGGACTAAAAAGTTTGGTCAATGGAGAATCTCCAGTGTATAATCTGTGTCTGGGAAACCGCCCCAAAACATCTGGGCTTGGGCATCTGTGTGAGGTGAAGTGACCCTTACCCGGCGTGGACAAACATGTAGGAGACAAAGCGCCACGCCTCCTCCCGCCGGTCAGATTTGTAGGTGAGAGGGCTGTTCCAGATGCCCTCGCCCAGGGTGACCCACTGCTTCTGGGGCTTCCACACCGCATAGTAGATAAACACTGCTAACTGTCCAGATAGACACAGGGTAGATCAGTGACTAGTTACATAATGACACAGGAGGGGTCCTGAAAGGCTAAACAGTTGCTTTGAATGTAGCCATTAGTCAGCCTTTCACAAAGTGCAGTATGGGCAGAGCAGACCATTACAGCAGCATACAAACATACTTCAAACTGATAACACACATTGGCAACAAAGTTAATGAGAAGAGCAGAGAGAACCCTAGACAAATTCCTTGAACAAACTGTGTCGACCTGGCAAATTTTTCCACTCACTTTAACACCTTTAATATAAAACACACATCTCAATGATTCTGCCATAACAAGCTCACCATACTATTAAAATATCAGTGAAATGTCATGGACACAGTGTGCGGTGGTGTATGATTAAAAACACATTCCTTGGGAGGATAGCCTTAAACCCTGGTCCCAATGTTATTTGTGCTCAAACTCTTATTTTCATTGAGCCAATGCATAGGTCTAGGGATTGCATTAAGAATCTTGGATGAATTCAAACATTGAGATGGATACGCTGGCAGAGACTTCCCACAGCAGAAGGAGAGAGAGGAATGTCAGGTACAAGAGCTCTTCAGTTCGGACCTTAGCCGCATCCAAACTCAGAAAAAAAAGTCACCCTGAATACACAAATACCAATATTGGGCCATTGAATAGAGCTCGCCAGCTTGTAGTCCTAAAATATGGAAATGAGTCATCTCTGGTTTGTACAGCCATTCCTATGGGGAAAATGAATGGGGAAAGAATAGGGTTTTGGGATAAACATAGAAAATAAGGTCTGAGGTTAACATAGGCTTAGGAGAGCTTATACGTTTTGTTCTATGAGATAATATCAGTCAGTTAACATGACCTTTATGAATTATGACGCCTTTGTGCTTTGTGCTTTTTCTGATTACATCAACGCTTCAAAATTCACAAAAAGTGATGTTAGCTGATGAAGATTATCTCATAGAACAAAACGTATAAGACCTCCTAAGCCTGTGTTTACCACAGACCTTATTTTAGGCTTTATCCAAAAACTCTACAAAAACTCAATTCATTTTCCCATAGGCTTTGTCCAATGAACCATGGTGGAGGTATAATATCAGCTGCACCTCTCTCTTTAAATACCATGTCCAGAGCATTTCTTCAAATCGAAAATTAACTCAGGTATAACAACCCAATCATAACAACGTATGTAGATGAAAGAGGCTACTTATTGTCAGTGCTGCGCTGCCATTAGTATGATGTGTATTAACCATGATGTGTATTAACCCTCACCTCTCCGATGCTGATGAGGATGATGAAGATGGGAGGGGGGCAGCAGTTGGCTCGCTCCCGGTACTGTTCGTGGAGTTCTTCCGGAAGCATCCACTTAGAGATGGAGTGATGGAACCTCTCGCAGCATCCAACCTTCCTATTCCCGTCATCATCACCTTCCGTATCCCCCATCCGTCTCCCATCTCTGTCTACAGGGTCTACAGCGAGGGGGTCCTGCTCCTCAATGTCTATGTCCATCACTCCTCAGATTGTAGCCTAGACAAATAGTGGATGAGTCCTAAAGTCAAATGAATTGACAGGAAGAACATGCTACATTTCTCCATTTTAGATCATGCATTCTCTATGAAAGTATGTCAATGTTTTTTTTCAGTATGTGTTGATAGACATACATTGAGGGCTGGTTTCCTAGACATTGATTAAACTTGACTTAATCTGTGTCTGGGAAACTAGACCATAGGCAGAGGATTTATTTGGAATAAAACCATATAGGTCAGGATAGTACCATTCAATGTAACACTAATTGATTTATTAGAGTGTATGTTGTGTTAAATGGGTTGGGTTTGCGTCAGAGTAACAAAACTGTAAGGGTGAGATATTATGTGTTGAGTAGCTACTGGGTTAACGACACATTAGTGAGGTATTTGATACTGTGATAAACATGGAGAGAGCTGAAGCTCAGCTTTGAGGCATAACATTGTTGTCTCTAGGGACAATTACAGTAGCTACACAACTCTTCCAGGCACACAGCGCAGATGCTTTTTGGAATTAGCCTAATAAAGGGGTCCCCAATTACAGCCATGGTTGCGGGGCTGGAAAATGTACCGCAAGAATCCCAGACAGATTTGGCAAAAACATAATCATTTAAAACCTTGATTACATTGGGATACAATCACATATGCCTCTCTATTTGTGTGGGAGTACTTGGGAACCGATTTTCTCAATTATACATTTTACAATATATATAGGCCTAAATATATGTATTAAATAAATTCAGACTGCCTATTGGGGAACCCTGGTTTAATACATAAATGGCTGATATATTGGGCTACTTTGGAGTCTGCCACTGTCGGGTCAATATGAATGACAGAAATACAAGCGCGGGCAATACAATTTCAAAGGAATAAAGTTAATTTTCCTAAACCCTTTTTTGACTACATGGCTTTTTTCAGTGTACCTGTATATGAACCATTAGCCTATGTAAACTTAACACCCCCCCCCCCCCCCCCCCCCCCCACACACACACACACACACACACACACACACACACACACACACACACACACACACACACACACACACACACACACACGATCATGTACAAGTCAGTACAGAAGTAAGTCTGCACATTTTCCCTAATAACAGAGGCTTTACTCTGTAGGCCTATATAGCAGGCAATGGTATTTAGAAAGTTTAGAAGTAACTTACGTACTGATTGAAAGAGTTGTCGAGTAAAATGATTCAACTCAACGTTTCCACTAGCATCTCAAAATACATAAATTATTGTAGAAGTTTCCCTGTAATAATTTTTATTTTGATGTTTTTATATTTTCACGCAATTCTAAAACAGTCCGGACATTCCAAAGCGGGTAAAATCCACACTACTGCACCTTTCTGAAAATGACGGTCTATTCTGATAAATGACTTGAGATAATTATAGTCCTCGCTTGGCTTTTCCTGCTACGAACTTCCTTCCTTTTCCAAACAAACCACTGAAGCATCCCCACTTGAAATGCATAGATTACAGAATCTCATTTCATACATCTAAAAAGTTGAACGTAGCGCAAACTTCACAGGCATTTAGCAACGACACACCTGCGCTTCCGGTAACACCTGAGATCGGTGACGTCATGGGTTTGAGGCTTTGGCTAGAGGTCCCAATTTATGATTTTTACCTGCATAATGTCCTCCATCAACAATCGGTGATTAAAAGTGTGATATGCATCGTTGTTTCGTGGACCACAGACAAACGAGTCATGTACATGTTTATCAACGATTATGGTGTTCAAATATTTACCTTGTTCCAAAGGAAAAGCCTGCTGTACCGTCAAGCACCCTATCAAAGCAATTCCATGCACAATACGAGTTGTACCACTAGAGGGTGGAAGAGACCATTACAAAAGATAATACCCATAATAATGACACTCGTCTCAAAAAAACAAGTTTTACATGTACAGACTTTATTGGGACGCTTGTCGATGTTCAAATATACACCAATCCTCTCAGATCTTCATAAGTACCCATTGGAGGTAGGAAGTAGTGTTAAATTAGACTTATTGGAAATATCACAATAGTTCACCCCCAACCAAAGCAAAAACAGGTTTAGAAATATTTGCAAATTCATTCAAACCCCCCCTGGGAATATCACATGTACATACATATTCAGACCCTTTACTCAGAACTTTGTTGAAGTGTAACAGTGTTGCTTCCGTCCCTCTCCTCACCCCTACCTGGGCTTGAACCAGGGACTCTCTGCACACATCGACAACAGTCACCCTCGAAGCACCGTTACCCGTTGCTCCACAAAAGCCGCGGCCCTTGCTCCTTTTGTGGAGCGACGGGTAACGGTGCTTCGAGGGTGACTGTTGTCGATGTGTGCAGAGAGTCCCTGGTTCAAGCCCAGGTAGGGGCGAGGAGAGGGACGGAAGCAACACTGTTACATTCATGCTGTTGACCCGGATCACTGGTTGCTGCGGAAAAGGTCAAAAGGGGGGTGAGTGTAAGCGGTGTGAAATGGCTAGCTAGTTAGTGGTGCGCACTAGTAGCGTTTCAATCGGTGACGTCACTCGCTCTGAGACCTTGAAGTAGTTGTTTCCCTTGCTCTGCAAGGGCCGCGGCTTTTGTAGAGCGACGGGTAACGGTGCTTCGAGGGTGACTGTTGTCGATGTGTGCAGAGGGTCCCTGGTTCAAGCCCAGGTAGGGGCGAGGAGAGGGACGGAAGCAACACTGTTACAGAAGCACCTATGACAGCGATCTTCTTGGGTATGACGCTACAAGCTTGGCACACCTCTATTTTCTCCCATTCTTCTCTGCAGATCCTCTCAAGCTCTGTCAGGTTGGATGGGGAGCGTCGCTGCACAGCTATTTTCAGGTCTCTCCAGAGATGTTCGATCGGGTTCATGTCCGGGCTCTGGCTGGGCCACTCAAGATCATTCAGAAACTTGTCCCGAAGCCACTACCGCATTGTCTTGGCTGTGTTCTTAGGGTCGTTGTCCTGTTGGAAGGTGAACCTTCGCCCCAGTCTGAGGTCATGAGCACTCTGGAGCAGGTTTTCATTAAGGATCTCTCTGTACTTTGCTCCGTTAATCTTTCCCTCGAACCTGACTTGTCTCCCAGTCGCTGCCGCTGAAACACATCCTCACAGCATAATGCTGCCACCACAATGCTTCACCGTAAGGATGGTATTGGCCAGGTGATGAGCGGTGCCTGGTTTCTTCCAGACGTGACGCTTGGCATTCAGGCCAAAGAGTTCAATCTTGGTTTCATCAGACCAGAGAATATTATTTCTCATGGTCTGAGTTCTTTAGGTGCCTTTTGGCAAACTCCAAGCGGGATGTCATGTGCCTTTTACTGAGGAGTGGCTTCCGTCCGGCCACTCTACCACAAAGGCCTGATTGGCGGAGTGCTGCATAGAACGTTGTCCTTCTGGAAGGTTCTCCCATCTCCACAGAGAAACTCTGGAGCTCTGTCAGAGTGACCATCGGATTCTTGGTCACCTCCCTGACCAAGGCCCTTCTCCCCCGATTGCTCAGTTTGGCTGGGCGGCCAGCTCTCGGAAGTCTTGGTGGTGCCAAACTTCTTCCATTTAAGAATGATGGAGGTCACTGTGTTCTTGTGGACCTTCAATGCAGAAATTATTTGGCACCCTTCCCCAGATCTGTGCATTGACACAATCCTGTCTTGGAGCTCCACGGACAATTCTTTCGACCTCATGGCTTGGTTTTTTCTCTGACATGCACTGTCAACTGTGGGACCATACACACTACCGGTCAAAGGTTTTGGAATACCTATTCATTCAAGGGGTTTTCTTTATTTTTTACTATTTTCTACATTGTAGAATAACAGTGAAGACATCACAACTATGAAATAACACATATGGAATCATGTAGTAACCAAAAAACATGTTAAACAAATCAAAATGTATTTTATATTTGAGATTCTTCAAATAGCCACCTTTTGCCTTGATGACAGCATTGCACAATCTTGGCATTCTCTCAAGCATTTCAATTAACAGGTGTGCCTTCTTAAAAGTTAATTTGTTGAATTTCTTTCCTTCTTAATGCGTTTGAGCCAATCAGTTGTGTTGTGACAAGGTAGGGGTGGTACACAGAAGATAGCCGTTTGGTAAAATACCAAGTCCATATTATGGCAAGAACAGCTCAAATAAGCAAAGAGATACAAGTCCATTATTTTAAGACATTAAGGTCAGTCAATATTATGGCAAGAACAGCTCAAATAAGCAAAGAGAAACGAGTCCATTATTTTAAGACATTTCAAGAACTTTGAAAGTTTCTTCAAGTGCAGTTGCAAAAACCATCAAGCGCTATGATGAAACTGGCTCTCATGAGGACCGCCACAGCAATAGAAGACCCAGAGTTACCTCTGCTGCAGAGGATAAGTTCATTAGAGTTACCAGCCTCAGAAATTGCAACCCAAATAAATGCTTCATAGAGTTCAAGTAACACACATCAACTGCTCAGAGGAGACTGAGTGAACAGGCCTTCATTGTAGAATTGCTGAAAAGAAACCACTACTAAAGGACACAAATAAGGAGAAGAGACTTGCTTGGGCCAAGAAACACGAGCAATGGACAGTGGAAATGTTTGTACAAATTGGAGATTTTTGGTTCCAACCGCTGTGTCTTTGTGAGACGCGGTGTGGGTGAACGGATGATCTCCGCATGTGTATTTCCCACCGTAAAGCATGGAGGAGGAGCCGTTATGGTGTGGGGGTGCTTTGCTGGTGACACTGTCTGATTGATTTTGAATCCAAGGCACACTTAACCAGCATGGGTATCACAGCATTCTGCAGCGATACACCATCACATCTGGTTTGGGCTTAGTGTGACTATCATTCGTTTTTCAACAGGACAATGACCCAACAAACCTCCAGGCTGTTTAAGGGCTATTTGACCAAGAAGGGTGATGGAGTGCTGCATCAGATGACCTTGCCTCCACAATCCCTCGACCTCAACCAAATTGAGATGGTTTGGGATGAGTCGGACCGCAGAGTGAAGGAAAAGCAGCCAACAAGTGCTCAGCATATGTGGGAACTCCTTCAAGACTGTTGGAAAAACATTCCAGGTGAAGCTGGTTGAGAGAATGCCAAGGGTGGCTACTTTGAACAATCTCAAATATATTTTGATTTGTTTAACATTGTTTTGGTTACATGATTCCATGTGTTATTTCATACTTTTGATGTCTTCTATTATTCCACAATGTAGAAAATAGTAAAAATAAAGTAAAACCCTTGAATGAGTAAGTGTTCTAAAACATTTGACCGGTAGTGTATGTATAGACAGGTTGTGTTCAATCAATTTAATTTACCACAGGTGGACTCCACAATCAAGTTGTAGAACATCAAGGAGGATTAATGGAAACAGGATGCACCGGAGCGCAATTACACGTCTCATGGCAAAAGGTCTGAATGCTTATGTAAATAAGGTATTTTTCTATTTATTTGTAATACATTTGCAAAAATGTCTAATAAACTGTTTTCGCTTTGTCATTATGGGGAGTTGTGTGTAGATAGAGGAATTTTTTTTTGTTAATCCATTTTAGGATAAGGCTGTAACGTAACAAAATGTGGAAAAAGTGAAGGGGTCTGAATACTTTCCAAATGCACTGTAACTGTCTTAAATTGATTCAATTCAAGGGGGTTATGCAACCTTAAAGCATATGCACTGCACAAATGAACCTTCCTTTGACAAAATACTAACTTTCTCATGTATTTACTTTATAATTTAAAAAAGATTACCAAAATAAAACGGTTTGTTTTAACAGTTTGATCAACTGAATGCATGACAAAAAAGTAATTGAGAGAAACCATTTTAAATCACATGACTTTATTTTCAAAAGAAAAAAAATCCACATCCTCAGGTAGAGTTGGAAAAGAGAAAAATAAACTGGGTGGATAAGAGGCCAGGGGGCTTTAGCAATACAGCGGCTGCAGAGGGGCAGTGCTGGCAGGTTATAATACAGAAGGATCAGAATAGCCACTGCAGCATATCGACTTTTTACATTTTCTTCCGATTCGTTAGCGTTTTGGCCAGCAGCCACAGTTCTGGAGTATAGAAATCAGTTTTGGATTAAAAATGTGGATAAACCATGGCACCCAAATAGCATGAAAAACAAAAAAGGGACATAAAAATCACATATCTAGTGGAGGAAGAGACAGTAGAAGAGCAGCCGTCCTGTGAGAAAAGCTGGTACCTCATCAATGGGGGAATTCAAGAGACATCTGAAAACAGAGGGATTGAATAATGGATGAGATCAACAGCATGAAGACAAATGAGAGGACAAGAATGCATTAGAACTCTGAACAGAGAAAAATCAATTACTTTACGTGGCTTTAGGGATTGCTTTGTTTACTCTTCTGGAGCAAAATGGTGGACGGGTAAAATGTGAAAACTGAAACTCGGATACTTACAACTAGCAGGCCTGGCGCCGTATCTTCGCATGATCTGGTCTTGTGTGAATTTCACAAAAGATTCATATTGTTCTGCAACAGAGGATCAAGATGGCCATTGGATTAGTACAAAATTGTGACGGTGCAGATTCAAGGACCAGATAATGTCAATACATTTCCACAAATTATGCAAAACAATTATAATACTTGGTGCTTGAGCCTTCACTAAACATCAGCTAAAAGGTTGATCATAATCATTCCAGTCAGGGCAGATTTCCATTCTAGAAACATTAGCAGTCCTGGCTAGTAGTGTCTAGTCTATAAATCCATATCTGCCCAGAGAGGCCCTAATTAAACAAAAACAAATCAGCAGGACATTAGATAAAGGTGGCATTAAAGGTGTTCTGGGGGTGCAGCAAATAGGCCTATCTCCTATTGCACACAGGGTGCCATTTGTATCAGTCTTTCTTCATTGCTAGTGCAAAAAAAAAACGCAGCTATGACAAACGAAACTGCCCTTTTCACACTATCGTGTCGACCCGAACCAAACTGTGCTCGCTCTGACATTTTCTTTTCTGTTTTGGCACGTTCCAGCATCTACAGTGGATGCGTAACCATGCCAGCTCAACTTGTTTCGGCTTGGCTCAGTAATGTGAAAAGCCCTTTTGACTTCAGTTTAAGGATGGGGATATGCCAAGTGCTGTCTGTACCTGCAAGTTTTGTGTTGAGGATCTGTTCGTACTCCTCCCGGATCTTTTCCTCGTGGTCTTTGAGCAAGCGCTCACACAGGTAGCTCACCTGCCTCAGTGTGAACGACGGCTGGTCCTTCCTCGAGGCACCTGGGACACACACAGTGAGATTTGAAATAGGCTGACATTCCCCATGTCATCCATAAATACACTATAGGTGACAGAGTCTGCGCAAGACAATTTATTCATTCATTTTTGTCACATTTGACCCAGCAGCAGCCTAGAGAAGTAGTTCCCAACAGGTGTGCGTTGAGGAACTCAGGTGTGCCGCAAAACTTTTCCTAATCTAGGTTGTTATGTTTACACACTTATAAACGTGACCTGTGGAATGCACATGGAATGTTTACTTGGGAGCACTAGTGCCGGTCAGATAAAACATGAAATGGCACGTTTACATCTGTATCGTTGTTTCAAGTCCAGTGTGCTCAGGATGTTGTTACATTTGTCTCATTTGAGGGGCACGCATCATGAGCAAAAGTCATTTGTATAATTTTACTTCACCTGTGAGAACCATTAGTACAGGCAAGTCTGATTAGGCTTAGCCATAGTCATTTATTTCTTAATACATGTGTCTCTGGCCTTAGCTATACCACAGCCTCTGCTATAGAAACAAAACGGAACATGGCCTTGTGTCCATGGTTGCCCCTTTACAATGCAGAAAACTGCTCATCTGTAGCCCCAAAAAACATTCAACACTGAAGACCAATTATACCCATTCTTTCTGGCTTCTTTCCGCCACAGATTCACGGGACGCTCTTAAAAGGGTACACACAAGTTAACCATCATGAGTATGGAACTATCAAAACTATGAAAATATTTCAAATAAACCATATTTAATCTATAAAAAACATTTGTCACAGAAAATAGCTGGTTTGCAGTATGAATCAGATAAAATGAGAGGTCATTACCACTAAATAAATTAATAGGGACATTTTAGGTGTGCCGCAGAATGTAATATCCCATCAAGGTGCGCCATGGTTAAAAAAAGGTTGGGAACCAGTGGCCTAGAGGGTCATGTGGCACTAACGAGGCCCCTTCTCCAAGTCTTCTTCTGAGCTTGGAGCTGGATCCAGGGGAGGCTGAATGATTCATGACCTGGGCCTTTAAGTGGACTTTGACCCATTCTGAATTTCTGACCAAAGCTTTTAAAGCTAAAATCCAGGCAATGCTCTCGGAACTAGGAGAGACAGAAATATAATTACTAGAACGGAGCGACAGACATTCACATTCAAGTCAATGTAGTAATTGTCTATGGGTTTGGAAACATTGAAAATAATGAGACTGTGCCGACTAGCTATACTTGAGCCAATGGGATCTATAAAAACATATACCAACTCCAAGCATCATTATGTAACGTCTGTGGAGGCTAAAATGTTTGGGGTTTGTATTACCGCTGCATGCGTACACTGAACACCATATGGGTGGTGACGTGGTTTGGCAGGTGACTCGGTTGTTGGCCCACCTCGCACAACATCAACAACTCCAGCCCCCCTGTGTGTGTGTGTATGTACACGTGTGTCCATCTCTCTCTCGCAGGGTCTCACCTGGCGGGGAGCTGGGGACGGCGAGGGAGGAGCTGGGGGCATCGGTGGAGCTGCAGGCAGCCTCACTCTGGTTGAAGGCCCCCTCCAGCTGCCGTCGCCTCTGGTAGCGGCTGTACTCCTGACGGATGTTCTGGAAGATCTGCTCTGTAGAGGGGACAGAACACAGGGGACGCGGTCATAAACAGGGCCCAGGAACAACCAGCACTCACAGAGGACAAATAAAGCCTGGAGCACCATTATGAAAACGATGCCCGTCTAGTTGATTTTAGAAGACAACTAGCCACACCCTTGCTTGTAAGCCCAAACATAAAAAGGTGATATGTTTATTTTTAGATGGTCTCTGATCATAGCAAACCAGCCATGTCAGATCGGCATTCTTAGAAGCTAAATGTGTTCCAAAATTGCATGTTGTTGATCATCACTACAAGCTACAATCATGCTATAGTCCTAGTAGGCATAGTGTTCTATGATAGCAGAATGTTTTCCTCAAGACTAAATGAAGGCCCACAGCTATGCACACATCCTGTGAGCTGCAGTGTTCAGCTGATATGGTTTTCAAAACAAATGCACTAACAGGAAGGAGAGCTTTAAAGCTGGGGAGTAACATCAGCAACAAACACACCAGCTGTGTCAACCCACACAGCACACTTGCGCGCGCACACTTCCTCAGAAGGAAACCACCCGTTCTGAGATCCCGTGACTAGCGAAAAGGAGCGAAGCAGTCGGTTTCACTTCTTCCTTCAAATTTTTCAGGACCTGACACATCCATAGCTCACTAGGAGACAGTCAGGCTTAATAGGTCTTCGGGTCTCTAAGAGCCAACTCAGCCAAGACAAAAATAGACTACTTGTCTTGTACCAGCATGTCCGGCAATAACACAGCAAGAAAACTACCTGAATATTTGATGCAGAGGTCTACTTGGCAGTGGTGCTAAAGCTGCAGGCCTTTTTGACAGGCAGGAGCGCCAAACACAAAGCAGAGTGATTTATTTAGATAGATCTGGGTGATATCTGACTGCAATGCAGAGGCCGGGAAGGAGCGTGAAACTGGGCACCGGCCTCACATGCTACAGCCTCCTTTCCAGAGAAACTGGGTTGGGTTTCATCCTCCAAGGTCTTTGACCACTGCAGAGCTGAGCCAGGCTGCGTCCCAAATGACACCCTATTCTCCATGAAGGGCTCTGGTCAAAGGCAGGGCACTAGGCTATAAAGGGATTAGGGTAACATTTGGGATGAGATAATCTAACATAGTAGGCATAAAAGAAAAACGCCCGAGCGGAGTTCCCACATCCGGTTTTCAGCGGAAAAGGAAGCTAGGTTGAATTAGCTTTAGCCCTGAAAACCGGATGCATCCGGTTGTTGGCAACGCCACTAAGCCAAGGGAAAAGCCTAGAGATCTGTGCACAGAGCTAGGCCCTACATGTTCTCAGACAGTGGTGGTACCCACTCTTTTCAGTCAAAGCAGTGGGACTGCACCTAAAGCCTTTTGACTTCATTTCAGGGCCAATTTCAGTATTCAGCAAACAACCCTGGAGGAAGTAGGTAGCCTCTAATTGGTGAAGACTTTTCTTGGCAAGGAATCCATATCCCACTGGCAACCTTTTCAAATCAGCTCCACTAAGATCTTTTGATTAAGGTGGGTTCAATAAGAGCACTAGCCAACATACAAGACAAAACTAAACTCCTCAACCTGGTGCTTGACTGAAATTTCACAGATTGGGTGTAAAATTCAAAGATATATTGGGAAGGAAAACATGTTTAGGCTATGCCGTTCACCTGACCAGTGTTGATAGCCAGTGTGAGAGGGGGACTTATCATCCTTATTCCACCTCAAAGGGCGAAGGGCCTCTGTGCACCTCTATCTAGGGAGGCCTGCCTACTTTATCTTGGGTTGAGAGAGCAGCAGCCATATCAATATAAGAGCAAACATGCATGTCTCCGTGAGCTGTTCTGAGGGGGAAGCTAGCTACCTAGCCAGCAGGCCTACATGGGCCCTTTCTCAATTCATCTTTCCTCGCCTCCTCAAAATGCATTGTAAGCGGTAGTCTGAGGGGAGGGACATTTGATATTTTCGTCCAATGCACTTTGAAAAGGAGGCAAGGAGAGAGCTGAATCTAGGCAAGATCAATTGAAAACTAGCCTTTTTCAGATGCCATTTTGAGAGTGAGGTAGCTAGCCATGTGACTGACTGGCCATGTATTATTGAGCTGGAGGCTTCAAATGAGCAGAGTACACCAACACAAGAAGAGCAGGACAGGAGCAGCAGGGGAGTTGATGCCTTCCTATGTGAACAATGCAGCTCTAATCTGACTGGCTTTGTTTATTTAGCCATGGCCAAACTTTTCTAACTCAATAAAGCTGTACTTATCCCAGAGACATGAGTATATGAAGGGGGCTAGACTAGACATGGATGGCTTCCCCCTCGAAAAGTTAAGTTTGTAGGAGTGACTCAAATGGTTCACGATGCTGCATGAACTGACTAGTTGAACGGCCACTGTGTCAGATTGTCTGCCAACGCTACCCCAAATAGATAGGTGCAATGATCTATTAGCTTGAGCATCACGTTGTTGATCTAAATAGCTTACCCACAAACAATGAGACTTAAGCCCAAGTCATAAGTCACTTCCTAAAATAAAGTTGTCAAAAGGTTTGGTTCTTTATGTCGGTGCCATGACAGCAAAAGTCACCGGCATCTCAATCACCGGCATTAAATTATAGAATTACATATAGAATCCCTATTAATTCAATCAGATCTCTGTGGGCCTAGTCATAAAGATTTTTCATTTAACTTTTGAAATGCATTACCTTTTATTGTAGCATAAACAACAAGTCATGATGTTGTCATCTGATTGTCAAAAGGGCTCCTTTACTAGGATACCCATGCATATTCATCTACTTGCAACATATTTCCAGCATCCAAACAGTGGTGAATGGAAAGAGACATCTGTTACACAAAACACCACAAAGTGTAATGACATTTTGTCGATTGTCATTAGGCCAGAATTTATGCATCCACAGCTGTCCGCACGCGTCTCGGTGACGGCCATTCATCTCTGCCTTGGCAAAATGTCAGTGTTCTCATCGAACCACATTACATTTGAGCATAGGCTATACCACCCATTTTCTAGTCCATTCGCTCATTTTTCATGCCTCTGACTAATGATATGGTCATGATAAATAATGGTGTAATAGCCTAGTTTTCATGACATTTTGTTTTAATTATTGTGATAGGCTCATGTTTTACCAGTATGGCGTACCGCCACTATTTATTTTGCTGGGACTCCATACTTGACCACCTTAGTTTCACCCCTGATTTGATCAAACACATTAAGTTGACAAGAGATACATCCTTTTCCAAATCAGGGCACATCTGCACTTGGGTTTGCTGTGCTTAATGATCTCAGGGCTCCAGGGTAACCTTTTGAGTGACAAGTGAAATCCCTCCCCTGCTGCCAGTCAACTGCCAGCCAGACTAGCACTGTCAACCAGCAGAGTACCAATCTGGGGGCGTTGCCTAGCAACAATGACCCTGCCACAGCCAGGCCAAAGCAATCAATCACGGAGACTTCCTGCAAGAGAGAAAAGCCTCAGCTAAAAAGCTTAGGGAGAGAACAAACAAAAACAGTGTATAAGGCAGGAGATTGGCCAGATAAGTTGGACGTGGGGGACGACGGGTAGCGGTGAAGAGAAAAACAGGCCGTCTGACTCATTTCACCCTCCATTGCTGAAGTATAGTGGGGGGACTTAAGGACTCCAAAGCTGCCAGGAAGCAGGCTGTATTGTGAGTCAGGCCAAGTTGATGTAGCAAAGACCCTCTTAAAAGTATAGAGACAGCATTTGTTGCTACTTGAGCATGAATATGGGTGGGAACTGACCATAGGGCTTACTAATTGCCGGGAAGTTTGTGTATAATGAATTGAAGGAAAATTCTGTTGAGAAGTACTAGGCTAGCTAGGCTCACGCTGTGTTGAACATTATCACAGATAACTAGGTCAGGTTGCAGTGTTCTTCAAACACAAACCAAATTAATTTATTGCCCATTATTGTACAGGGTAAGAACCTGGAAGGTAACCATCTTAAGAAATTCTGCACGTAGATCTTAATCCAACAAACCCCAACTGAGTGACCCACTGAAGACAGAGCTGACGCAGTGAGTCATGACAATACAGCACATGTAGGGTTGTGAACATGTTCAGGCTTCGGTCTGTTGCGTGTAGAATATTCTAGCCTATTCATTGATGATAGGCCCTGCTTTACTGAAGTTGCGAGCCATTGCAAGCCAAGAAATGCAAGATACAGCGTTCCATTGCAAGATGCAGCTTTTGATTGCCGATAGATGGGCCTAGTGCAACGTTGTGGCCAACCTGCCTACACTGTTTGAGTTTGGTGACAAACAGTACAAATTACTGGCCAGACAACTTTGAAAAACAGAGTGACTGAATGATTCACAAAGATAACATTTGTCACATCCCTTACTAAAATCACACAGTATCTGTGCAGCAGGGGTACTGACACATACATAATGCGGGCAAGACTAAATATGCTGTTCTCTAATTCTTGCAAAAACATTTCAAGTGAACTACATATTTATTCATTGACTATGGTGACACCATTTACCAGATTGCAGCAGCCACTACTCTTAAACCTTTGGATTCCCTCTACCATAGCGCCCTTCAATTTATTACAGGTGACAGTTTTAATACTCACCACTGCATCCTGAATTTAAAAGGTTGGCTAGTCCTCATTAAAGTCTCGTAGATCAGTTAATTATTCCAATCAAGTGGGCTGAAGAGGGAGAAGGAGGAGAACCTGTCCATGTGCCCTGGGAACTACAACAAAGGAAACCTGACTGGCTCGTGGGGAATGCCAATAAATATTGAAGGGGGGAGGGGGGGTAACGAGCAGGCAGCTTACCTTAAAAACAGCGACTGAACAGGAAACTGCATTCACTGGCAAACCCACAGCGGAGAAGCTAGCTTGCAAAGAGCTACAATGTGGCTGGGGCGCCTCTCTCAGGGTAAAGGTGAGCATAATATCAGGTATCTGGGCCCAATGTCTGCAGACACCAACATCTTACATTCCTTTCCTCTCTGCAGCTGCTGTGCAGTATGTAATTCAGCAAGCCAGGCAGATACTGAGTAAAATGCCAGTGTGCATGAAGCCTGAGGATAGCTGGCCTGTACGTACACAAAAGCCATTAAAGTGGTGAAAGAAAACCCAAACTAGCTTGTGGCGTACATTTGTGTTTTCACTCTAGGTCTTAACAGACATGACACAGCTCTGCATCAACAAAAAGAAAGATTGAGAAGCATTGTTGGTTGTTCAACAGGGTTTTTTTCATTGAACCAATCCCTAAATTGTATAGCCTACACCCAGTAACCTCTGCTTTGCACTGAGGAACTAAAATTAGAAGAGAAAAAAACATTACGTTAGGCTTAGCTAATCAAGGGAGAGGCTAAATTACAGAAGGAGATTGGCTACCCTTATCACACAGTCGCATTGCACACAGGAAGGCAGACATGAAGACACCTCTTCCTCCATCTGCCCGTTACACAAGCTTCTTCAGCTGTTGAAACCTGCATGTGTGTGAACCTGCCAACACCCTTGTGATGTTGCTAGATTTTCTGCCTCTTGCGTCAAAGGTGCCATCAGCATTATCTTGTGATGGATATCAGGGTTTTTTCTGGATCAAAAAGGGGCTTAGGTGGGGGATGTGGCGGGTCCGTTGGCAGGCCGAATTTAAGAGAGCATTTTAGAGGCCCCTCTTCTTGACATTTTTGCATTTGTAAGCCAATTTCTTACAATTCTACAAATGTCTCCATGGAGCTGAGAAATGTATCCAGTTTGAAGCTAATTTCCTGCCATTCTAAAACATTTAGCCATGGAGCGGAGACATTTTTTTGTAGTTTAAAGCACATTTCATGTGATTCTACACATTCTGCCATGGAGCTGAGAGAATTGCCTTTTTAAAGCTAATTTCCTGCAATTCCATGCATTTTGCTATGGCTAATGCTGTTTTGCTGGTGGCCATGGGAATTCAGCGGCATGGAACATTCTGAAGATAGGAATGTTGGACAAACACAGAGATGCAAACTGGTGAGGGCCCAAAAAGGTGAAGATAAAGAGTTTGTCAAATGCAAGTGAAATGTGCCCATTTTCAGAGTGGGGTTGTCACAATACCAACATTTTACAAACGATGTGATACCAGGCCAAGTATCACGATACCAAGTAGTATGATGATACCACGGGGTTTGCGCCCCACCTCCCCCAGGACGCCTGTTCCCGTTCTATACGTTCAGCACATGTGCTGCACAAAAACCTGTCCCTGATATTCACACCTCTACTCAATCCAACACAGAATGCTATTCATCCATTTTGCCTGTGCCATCCAAATGTGTGCATAGCCATGGTACCATGTTGTTAGCTAGCTAGCCAGGTAACATGACAAAACAAGGCAGTTTGTCGCGGTTATAATATTGTTTAGCACTTAGAGGCTGCGTGACAGCAAAGCCTAGTAAGACTGGCCTGCTTGTTACAGGCAAAATGAAAAGATATGCGATGCGAGCCGCACCAATAATTAAACAAATGTAACAGAAACCAAAACACTGCCTGCACATCCCAGCTCGCCATCACGGCTAAATAACCTTTTAAAACTGATAGACATGCACAGAAAGAACAGGCGGAGAAAAGCAGCTGAGTAGGCTAATGGCTGGTTAAGGGATGAGGCTGACTGCTCACAGCTGTCACACGTGATATTGGATGAAGCACTCATTCTGGTATGACATATTACATTTACATTTTAGTAATTTAGCAGACGCTCTTATCCAGAGCGACTTACAGGAGAAATTAGGGTTAAGTGCCTTGCTCAAGGGCACATCGACAGATTTTTCACCTAGTCGGCTCGGAGATTAGAACCAGCGACCTTTCGGTTACTGGCACAACGCTCTTAACCACTAAACTACATATCTGGCATCATGCTCTGAACTCTGATATTCTAGTTGTAGGACACATAGGGATGCATTCTGTGCGCAGTCATTAATTTTGAGAGAGAAGGTAGTGATCACACCGGGAGAAGATCTGTTTGCACCTCTCTTTTATAGCGCAATGGGTAATATACTGAGTACGCAAACTTTGTCAACCCCCCCACCCTTACGGATCTACACAATTCATGTGGATGACTTATTTTGGAGATCAATCTGGAGGTGAAAGAAACACCTGTTTAGACGAGGTGGTGGCTACCAGAGTAGAACACTTGAAAAAGAAAAGGAGAGCTGCACACTCTAGGAGCTCAGATGCAATAATTTTATAGCCAACGTTTCAACAGCCAAGCTGTCTTCATCGGGGTATAATGATGAGATCAAAACAGTGAATATAACCGAAAAGTGACAAGTTTGCATCCCTGCAAATATGTAAAAAGGTGCAACAACCAACTGCCTTGGTTAGGGGCTGAAGGAAAAGCAGTCAATCAATTAAAAAGAGATAGGCCAGACAAAGACAAACCAAAGGGATTAACCAGTTCAATGGAAGAGGCATCCATGTCAAGATGCAGGCCTGGGTAATGATCAAAAACAAAAGACTACCTGGAGTGCCCAGTCCATACAAACTCTGGCCCAGGAGGCAGTCCTGGGCCAGAGTTTGTACACTCTTATTAGATTGAAATTTTTCACAGCATTTTGTGACAGGAGGAGCTGCCCATCCATTGAACTGCAGCAGGATGCAGGGCTTGAATTAGGGTTATATTCAGCTAAATTTGAGGTTAGGAAAAGACAAAAACAACAAAGGATTTACTGTGGTGCAAACTAAAAAAATCTGCACGGAAATGAACAAGGGGTTCAAAATATAAGATAGGCCCCAGCACTGTAATCCTCCAGTTAACATATTATACACACATCTCAACAAAGAAATAGGATCAAATTGTGCCAAGTGGGAGCAAGGTTTTAATTAGGGTTTAGACAGCGGTGAAGATTAGCTGCTGTGAAATAGCTTGCCTCTACCCCGGTGACCGGCACATTCAATGAGCTTTGTTGGATTGCTGTCGAGATATCCAGGTAATTATCTTGCCACCCCTGCAGCCCCCACGTTCGCTCAACTCTCACAGGGCATAACCTTTTCAAGCGGGTGGGCAGGATGGGTGCGAGCATTAAAAAAAAGGAACAGAACAATGCCCTCTCAGCCCAGGGAAAATCGAGAAGGTACAAAAAAAAAACGGTGTTCCCACACTTCTAAACAAAAAGGCTTGGACGTTTCAATGCAGCGTTCTACCATATACAAAAATAAATGCTGCGGTGATGGCTATCTGCTCATGGAATAAAGTGGCCTAAATTTACAGCACTAATTTACAGCATGTTTTATTTCAGCCACACGAGACCAATCATGGATTGTGGACCATGCAAAGAAAACAATCAATGCATGTACGTTAGCTAGCGGCTAACGTTGGCTAGCTGGGTTAGGGTTGTTATGTAGCTAGCTAGCTTAGCAAGTTGACGACGAAACTTGCCTTTTTTTGCTTTGTGTCATAGATAATGGTGCTAGCTAGTTAACATGCCAGGCAATGCAAATTCATTCACAAATATATATTAGTCAACATTAATGGCTAACTTGTTAGCCAGCTATAACGGCAGGTTAGCTAGCTGACTGCGTTTAGTTAGTTAACGTTAGCTTGCAAATGTTAGGCTAGCTACTGTAGCTACCTAACATTAGCTTCTTATACACAAACCCCCATTCTATCGAACCACCCATCCCATTCCACCCACCTCCCCATATCAGCCTCCCTGAAATACAGCTAAATCCAACTTTTGACAATGTCTTACCTGGAGTTAGCCTGTGTTCTCCTCCCATAGCCGGGGGAGACATCGAGTGTGATGATGGGCAGTCAACTGGCGGACGGAGGTTGCATCTTTGAGGGGACGGAGTGCTTGGAGCCCCCGGTAGTGCATTGCACCTTCTTCGCTTAGGAGACTGGGGACTGAGTAGGGCCTCAAACTCCATCGAGCGCTTTAACGTAGCTCCACACGCCATGGTGCCTGAGCAAAAGAGACAACGAAGATATACGACCCGCAAAACGTGAGGTCTAAACGTTAAATATCTTCTAAAAATGCTGTACTCGACCCTTCGCTTTCCCGTTTCTCTCTCTTCACAACAACGGTTTGCTGAAACCGGGAGAGTGAGCCAGTCAACTGCCCTGCCTACCGACTGAATTTCTAAAACGTCACAAGGGCCGACCGTACCATTCGACAAAAAGAGGGTGAATGTAGATGTCGGAAAATACATTATTCACGTATAATTTCTCGTATAGAGCATAATTGTGATATTTAGATTTTATTTAAAATATTATCGATTCTACATGCATGTGTGATACATTTGGTCAATAAATGTACTACTTTATATGTTTATTCTTGTCATCCACCCCTTTTCTTTTATGACGACTGTTTTCAGTTGAACTCAAATTTGATGTTCACGATAGTGACTGCTCTGCTCCTTTTAACAGGTAGGCTACAGTAAGTATCTGTTGTCTATCATGTTCTTTATAAATACTAAATTAAAACACTTTATTCTCCCTTTACATACGTCAATGAAAACCAAGGGCGTTTCAAATGTCCCTTCACTTCCCATAAATGATGTCTTTATACATTACTGTTGAGCAACTCAAGCAAGAGCAGCAGATCTGTTGGTGCTCTTTCCAACTACATTGCTTATTGCCAAGACAAACATGACAATGAGTGACAGTAGGCATGATAGCAAAAACAGACTGGCACTCAGGCTAGCTCTAGATGCTCAATTTAATTAGTTCTGGTTACTTTGCAGTCTCAACTCCCCTCTTGCTTTTTGCCTTCATATTATTTCATCCATGGGTTTTCAATATTGCAAAGAATATCACAGGGAAAACCTTTGAACCACAAATTGATAGATTTTGCCAAGGTTCCTCATAGGTTAATATGCCATGGTCTCTGCAAGAATCCATCCTTAACATTTGCTCATTGTGATGCATTTAATGACATACTGAGTCCATTGTGACACACTGCAGGTGAAAGGATCCATTGCATTGTGTACCATTTAGCCTAGAGCCCTCTGCACAAGGGAGGTTTCCTTTTGCATGTCCTTTTCGATTCATACATCCTCATATTTTTCATTCAGAGTGTAACATGTCATGTATGGTTGCACATAAACATTGAAGTCAAATCATTAGTGAGTTATTCATTGTGTTTCTGGTCCCTAGTACCTGAGAGGGACATGCTTTATATATTGACATGGATTTATTATCTGTCGTCATCTTGTCTGCCACCTTGTCTTAAAGGCCCAGTGCAGTCAAAAATGTAATTTCTCTGTGTTTTTTATATACAGTGGGGGAAAAAAGTATTTAGTCAGCCACCAATTGTGGAAGTTCTCCCACTTAAAAAGATGAGAGAGGCCTGTAATTTTCATCATAGGTACACGTCAACTATGACAGACAAATTGAGAAAGAAAAATCCAGAAAATCACATTGTAGGATTTTTAATGAATTTATTTGCAAATTATGGTGGAAAATAAGTATTTGGTCACCTACAAACAAGCAAGATTTCTGGCTCTCACAGACCTGTAACTTCTTCTTTAAGAGGCTCCTCTGTCCTCCACTCGTTACCTGTATTAATGGCACCAGTTTGAATCCCAGAACCACACAGGGGGACCTAGTGAATGACCTGCAGAGAGCTGGGACCAAAGTAACAAAGCCTACCATCAGTAACACACTACGCCGCCAGGGACTCAAATCCTGCAGTGCCAGACGTGTCCCCCTGCTTAAGCCAGTGTTGGGTTCTATTTTTCTCATAATTGGATCTGTATGTGATGAATAGCTTGGAAAGAATGCATTAATGAGGAGCATAGGTTTGAACTGTACTGATATGGATTGTTTCACATAGCAGGCTGTGATTCATGTGGGGAACGTTAGGGGGTAGGTCAGATAGGACTTGTATTTCTTACAGATACGAACACTCTCTCTTTGTTGTCTGTGAAACCGTCCTTGAACGTGGGTACATGGAGTACAGATTGGAGGGGTGTCTTTTGGGTGCTGACTCCACAGGTTATTATGATAGCAACTTATGCCTGGGAACGGTGGAGCGCCAAGGGGTGGAGCGCCAAGGGGTGGGACTAACCCGTGCGCCAACGGATTGGCTGAGTAAAGTCTAAACCACACTCAGTCCTTTACTCTGATTGGCCAACAGAAGAGGTGGGAACTCTCTGTCAGAGTATTTGAGAAAGAACCTGTAAACAATGTTTTAGTTCTCTGAGTGCCCTGCGTGGTATCTCAGCGGACCCGTATTGTCACGTGAATTTCTATCTCTAATTCGACCTAAGCTTGAATCATTACCAGAGGTTGTAAAGCTCTGGTTTTAATCATCAATGATTCAAGGTCCACAATCCACAAGTAATTATCAGTAAATTTTATTTAAGGAGAGCTCTGCTCAAAAACACAAATCTCCTGTTTTTATACCCCTTGACAAACAAAGACACTATGCTCCTCCCACCTTTCTTAAACAGTTTCCCGCCTTCCCCCTTGAATGGTTAGTAACGCCCCCTCTGTTAGTGGGTTGACACTACATGATAATTCTAGCATTTATACTGTTTTTGGGGTGAAATTCTTTAGTCATTATTTTTAATACACAAATTCATCTATCAATCCACCCTTTTGACTAAATGGTTTCATCTTCAGGATAAATGTATTTACAAACATGTTTAATCTCAGAGATCAGTTCTATTTATCTACATCCAATCATAGGTCTTCTTTTTAGGATTTTCCCTATGACCTTCATACATCAGAACCAATAAACGTTTCATCCAATTGCGGTCTTTCAGGGTCAAAGTCGTCGTTATCCCCCAAGCCTGGAGGATCGTATTTCCCGCTCTCCTGGTCAGAGTCCGGAGTCGGTCCATCTCTTATCATTTGGTGAGATACTGCATTCACCAACGCCTTGCTCACCAATCCTCGGACACAGGGAACAAGACAACAACCACATAATACAAGAATTCCCATACAAACACTGACTGCCCCTAAGATGGTTGCTGCTATGGTTTTCCATTTACCAAACATGGTATCAAACCATCCTGTCCAAGATGTACTAATTCCTGAGTTTTCAGCCCATTCTTTACTTAGCGCAGTTAATCCTGCAAGAGCTCTGGTCACCGTCCCCTCCGGTGCGGTGTTGTTAGGGATAAATGTGCAACAATGGCCCCCCACCATTTTACAGACTCCACCCCTTTCTGCCAGCAACATATCCAGAGCTAACCGATTTTCCCAGGTCATAAGTGAGGTGGCCGATAATTGCTCGGAGATCCCCTTTACTGCATCTCTAGTCTGGTTAATAAATCGTTGTTGGTTGTAATAGATATAATTAATCCAATCCACATTTTTGTTTATTGTCACCCACCAGAAAAATGTTGTGGTGAAACCCTCCCATATCTTATTCATAGCTTTGTATTCATCTGGAACACCCCTGGGGATGCCTATACCATCTATCCAAATGGGGCTATTTCCTTCCTGACCTATATTCCTTTTCCTTCTGATTCTTCTTCCTGTCACTGGTCTTTGATGACTAATTCTTACAGGCTGGACCAACAACACTGGTGCACAAGTACCCACCCATCCCTCTGGTAATGTCTGCCGAATACTCCCTTTTTTTGTGCATGCCCACCACACATCAGTCAGAGGGATGGTTAGGTTCCTAATTTTTTTTCTTCCTTCCTTATCTAAATCAGTCACATTAATTATCTCCTTACAGCCATCAAAATCACCCAAGTTACGGGTGCCATTTCTATGTCTGTAACACTGGTATTCGCCAGGAGTTAAAGTGAATCTAGGTGGGCTGGCCGAGTATGTCAATTTTGCCAGCCCAATCCCTGTGCAATTGGGCTCTTTTTGATTGGACCCCAGGTCTAATACACAGGGAAACATTGCCTTTGGCATTGGGTGTCACGCCCTGGCTCTGGGGACTATGTTATGTTGAGCCAGGGTGTGTAAGTCTATGTTTGTATATCTATGTTGGCCTGAGTGACTCCCAATCAGAGGCAACGAGTGTCAGCTGGTTGTCTCTGATTGGGAGCCATATTTAACTGTCTGTCTTTTCACTTTGTGTTTGTGGTTTCTTGTTCCGTGTTTGTTGGTTTATGTAACCAGGGACGTCACGTTTCGTTTTTGTTGTTTTGATCGTGTGATCATCTTGATAAAATAAAATGTTCGCATTCAACGCTGCGCCTTGGTCCTCCTCATTGGTAGACGATCGTGACAGAAGAAACCACCATAACAGGACCAAGCAGCGTGAAGAAGAGAGAGGATGGACTTGGGAGCAGTGGAGTAGGAGTCTCGACTGGGCCAAGCCAAGAGAAGAGGAGAGAGGTTGGACTTTGGAGCAGTGGGGTGAGAGTCTGGCGAGAACGATGGAGGCCTGGCCCACGGGGAGGAGAGACCCCCTCTCCTCCCCAAAATTTTTTAGGGGGGGGCTCACGACGTCGGGGCAGCAGGAGGCCGCGATAGAGCGGTCCAGCGGGTTGGCAGAGGAGGCCGCCAGGTTACGGGAGTCACTGGTCACCAGGGGGAAGGAGGTTGTAGAGGCACGGCGAGAGGTACTGGCGTGTGTTGCCAGTCCGGTCCGGCCTGTTCCTGATCCCCACGTAGGGCCAGTGGTGTGTGTTCCCAGTACGGGCCGGCCTGTTCCTGCCACTCCCACCAAGTCTGTGGTGCGCGTCGCCAGCCCAGTCCGGCTCATTCCTGCTCCCCGCACCAAGTCTGTGGTGCGCGTCGTCAGCCCGGTCCGGCTCATTCCTGCTCCCCGCACCAAGTCTGTGGTGCGCGTCACCAGCCCTGTCCGGCCCGTTCCTGCTCTCCGCACCAAGTCTGTGGTGCGCGTCGCCAGCCCAGTCCGGCCCATTCCTGCTCCCCGCACCAAGTCTGTGGTGCGTTTCGTCAGCCCTGTCCGGCCCGTTCCTGCTCTCCGCACCAAGTCAGTGGTGCGCGTCGCCAGCCCGGCCCATCCAAGCTCCCCGCACCAAGTCAGTGGTGCGCGTCGTCAGCCCGGTCCGGCTCATTCCTGCTCCCCGCACCAAGTCAGGGGTGCGCTTCGTCAGCCCGGTCCGGCCCGTTCCTGCTCCCCGCACCAAGTCAGTGGTGTGCTTCGTCAGCCCAGTCCGGCCTGTCCCTGCTCCACGCACCAAGCCTACGGTGTGCGTCGTCAGCCTGGTAAGGCCCGTTCCTCCTCCACGCACCAAGCCAGGGGTGCGCATCGTCAGTCCAGCACAACCCGTGCCTGGGTCATGTCCGGAGCCGGATCCGCCGCCGAGGCGGAGTGCCCACCCGGTCCCTCCCCTGTTGTGGTTGTTTGGCGCGGTCGGAGTCCGCGCCTTTGGGGGGGGGTACTGTCACACCCTGGCTCTGGGGACTATGTTATGTTGAGCCAGGGTGTGTAAGTCTATGTTTTATATCTATGTTGGCCTGAGTGACTCCCAATCAGAGGCAACGAGTGTCAGCTGGTTGTCTCTGATTGGGAGCCATATTTAACTGTCTGTCTTTTCACTTTGTGTTTGTGGTTTCTTGTTCCGTGTTTGTTGGTTTATGTAACCAGGGACGTTTCGTTTTTGTTGTTTTGATCGTGTGATCATCTTGATAAAATAAAATGTTCGCATTCAACGCTGCGCCTTGGTCCTCCTCATTGGTAGACGATCGTGACATTGGGGCGGTCAACATTGTCGGTCGCCCAATGGAGCATGCATAACAATTGGTCTCCCCCAAGGCCCTAGCGGTGTATTTCATCCACTTTAACCAGAGATTCTCATCAGGGACCCCCTCCACTTCCCCATTGTTCCATTCCTGGAGGAGAAAATCTTTCATAGTGGACGGGTTAGTCAAATTGACTCCGTCATCCCTTGACTGATTTACTCGGTCTATTGTCATTAATGGATTAATGCCAGTACCTGCTCCCTCTATATCTTTTAACTCCATTAAATATAATCTTAGACAAGTATCCCGTCCGTATACGTCCGCGCAAGCCCAGTAAGTTCTTTTCATGTCCTCTTTAGTGACCTTTACTATTGTTACTACCATCTCCGTGGGGATGTCGTTATACCTTCTTATCCTCCATCTGGACGTCCAGCCCCCCCCCCCCCCCGTCTCATATCTCCTTCCCCCAGTATGTCTAAATACCTGAGCCCAGGAACAATCCGCTGAGGGGGCTGAACATAAATACAACGGGATCTTATAATCCCATGTTGCTTGCTTATCCGCTCTGATAAGATCCCTAATCATAATTTTGAATCTTACTCCCCACCCTTCTCTGACTCCTATTTTGTAGATCACTCGCCCTTGATGGTCAGTATGTCGGGTCGCTTTCCCTTTATTTCTTAATAATGGTAAGGCCATAGCGTAATTGGTGTGAGGTGGTGGTGGATTTTGACCTACCACGACTATTGCCGAGACTATGATGCAGCTCAGGGTCACCCATATTCTCAAAAAAAAACAACCCTCTCCTGTCTTGAGTCCTTCTGCTCGGTACCACCCCATACTCACACCCTAGGAACACACTACAGTGATGATAGGTCTGGGTAGGAGATCTTCGTTGACAGAGATGACCCCCGCACCCTGTGGCGCAGTTCCGCTCGTCAACTCTGCGTGTGCTAAGCGGTGCTTGTATGTGGTCCTACCTTCTTGCAGTGGGTAACATGGACCCAGGTTCCTCTCTCTGCTATTCTAATGGCAAAGGCGGTTACCAACATAACCTGATAGGGGCCCTTCCCAACAGGCCTGCTTCCAGTTTTCCTTCTAGTGACTGGATGCTCACCAGTCACCTGGTTAGATAGTGGGTCACCTTCTCCTTTAGTTCACCTGTGGGGCACAAAACCTCTGACATACGGGTGTGGTTAATAAACTATCTTCACACATGTTCAGATTAATGTAACAATTTCTGACTGCATTCTCTTTTTAGACTATCTAAAAAATGTTTTTTTTTAAAAGTATTTTGTCCTCTCCTTCGTATATTATCTAATACAATTAGCCTCTTCCCCCCTCTTGACACATAGTTCTGCTTATGTGTCAATTTTTTCCACCTTCCTAAACATTCCCTTAGGTTATTTATCAACCAATTGCCATGCCTTTCATTTTTGAGATTCTTTTTTGCTTCTTTATTGCTCCTCCCACTTCCTTTCTCTTTATGGCGGCTAAATTCGACTTTCATTCAGTTCAGAATCAATTAGTAATCCAATCAAACAATCTCTTATCTTGTAAAAACACTTATGTTTAGTTCAACCTCTGTTCTACCCCGGCTCTCCCGGGCTTGACCTGAAGACTGATTGTTGGACATGACAAGTCTATTTTTTAAGTCACTTAAGTCTTCTGTCTAGCAACAAAGAATAAAAATCTCTATGTTCATGATTAACCCAGTTATATCTAATAGCCCACCAAAAACCTTCATCATCTTTAAATCACTACCAATGTCATATCCCTCGTTACTCTCTACCATTTGGGTAACATCCCTGATATATTTATTAAAAGCTAAGACTGTTTGGGAAGAGAGCAACAACATAACCTGTTCTTCCTCCTCAGAGTTCCAAATGATTTTACCATGGGCTGCCATTGCCTTCCCATAGATAAGATCACTTGATTTACCCGTATGCAGTACATAATGACGACCTTAGCTTTACAGAAGTCTATCCTTACCAAAAAGCTCATCATTCTTCATCTAATTGTTTTCTTATTTTCCTTATCTACCTGACCCTATTGCTAAATCAATGATCTAGGCAATAGTTGTCTCGCCTTAGATTGTACATTCTTCTGATTACTGCAGCTTATTCCATGAATTTAGTTTCAAATATCACCCAATAAACCGTTCCATCCCACAGCATAGTAAACACCACCTATGAACTGTTGAAAATTCCCTAAATTCAACATAACAACCCTTTATAAACATCATGCTGGGTGTGTTTTTATTTTATTTGAAAAACCCAATTGAAAAATAACAATCAAAGATAGTTAGGCTCAACTTAATTTGGTAGCTCCCTCTTATGACCTAAATATGCCTAACCTCATAAAATCCCTCAAAATTCTTCGAGTATACAATGATTATTTAATTGATTACTCTAAATCTGCTACATGTGATCTCATTCAAATGATCCATTATCAATTATTTGATCCACCCCCTAGTAAATCTCTCTCCTCTTCTATCCTGGAGTTTTACCGATCCCAGCTATTTCCCCTAGTGGCCATTAAATACTCTGCTCTCGTCTGTTCCTTTTCTTACTCTGTTAGTCTCTGCTTTTCAAGCTCCAGAAACTGTTATCTCTGTCCCTCAGCCTGCTTGTTTTTCAAACCTAAACAGTTTCCTTCTCTCTTTTTCTTTTATTCTCTCCCTCTAACTTCCTCTGTCTCTGCCTCTCCTTTTTCCCGCCAACCAGAGCCACAAATCATTCTCCTTGTCCTCAACTCAACCCTCTACTTTATCGCTACTTCCCTCCTATCATTACTGAATCAATGATAATACATTTACATTCTAGTCACCCAGCAGACACTCCTATCCAGAGCAACCTAGTGAATACATTTTTATTATTTTAATCTTTATTTTTTATTTTTTGACTGGCCTCCCCCCGTGGGAATCGAACCCATAACCCTGGCGTTGCAAACACCATGCTCTATCAACTGAGCTCCATCCTTGCCGGCCATTTTCCCCCCTACCCTGGACGACACTGGGCCAATTGTGCGCCGCCCATGAGTCTCCCGGTCGCTGTCGGCTGCGACAGAGCCTGGATCCGAACCAGGATCTCTAGTGGCACAGTTAGCCCTGCGATGCAGTGCCTTAGACCACTGCGCCACTCAGGATAATAATAATTGCAATAACTATCAATAATAATTATAATAACTATTACGGATTATATTGTCCTTTTTCTGATGTTCCAATTGTAGTCTATTCATTTTAGTTTAAAATATAAAGTTATTTATAACAAATCCAGAACCCACCACAGGCTGGCGCTATTTCCCCAGCACAACAGCCAATGCCACTTGCTTCCTTGTAACGAAAATAAATTATCGTTTTAAAATTGTCCAATTGTTTTGTATTCCATGCCTTTCATTTTCAGTTCGCTATTCAATATATTTAACAGTTTTCTCTGATTCGGCCCCAATCAATAAAACAAACGCTTGATATTATTTATCAGCATACACTTAATGACATCCCTACCATTTGAACGATGTCCTGTCTCTCACTCCCCCCCTCTCCTGCTCCTTCCTACATTATGGGGGAGGCACGGGAAACTTCCCTACAATTTTCCTTCTTAGGAAATAATGTCATTAGTACTTATAACATATTTTCATAGACATATCTAGAATATTACTAAAGCTATCTAATGCAACTTTTAATACACGTAAAAAAACTCTCTCTCCACCCATTCCTTTTTGAATAAGTGCGTCTTCCTAGTTCCCCCATAACCACGCCTCAAATCTTTTATTTAGCATTTAACCAACCAAATACTAAGTAGTATCCGGTTATCATTCATACCCGCCGTTGAATTTCCTCATACACACATATTTCACCTTCTGCCATTCAAATGCCCAACACAACAGAATAGTTCCATGCAAACCTCTATTGGCTCTTCAAATCGCTCCGGATTAGAGCGTCCGCCAACTGACCAAAAATGCAAATATTCTCTACTTTCCCACTCATAACGTACGTCTACGTTTGAGTGCGAAAGCTCATACACACGCATAATAATATGTCATTTAGCAGACGCTTCCATCCAAAGCGACTTACAGTCATGCGTGCATACATTTGTTATTATGGGTGGTCCCGGGGATCGAACCCACTACCTTGGCGTTACAAGCGCCGTGCTCTACCAGCTGAGCTACAGAGGACCACATCGTTGGATTTTATAGGTACCTCTCAAATAATCGCTTTGTGGTGTTTTTAGCCAATTCTATTCTTAACCTGACTACCTCCTGTTGTAAAACTTCCCCCTCTTTGTTCTCTTCACTGGCCTCTTTACTCTGCCCCCCCTCTTCCCGCCCTTCCAACATTCCGGCTTGGCCGTCATATGGTGGGGGAAGGACGGGGATCACCCCTAATCTTCTTTTACACATGACAACGGTGTCATCTGGGCTTTCTTTCCAAGCTTGCTCTACCAACTCTGGATATAACCTCTCTCCTCTTTGATGTGGGGGAGGTCCTGAAACTTCATTTTTCTGTATATCCCTTTCTCTCTCCTTCGCGCTTCAAAAAGCCATACCCTCGCTGTCTCTAGCCCTCCGCTCGCTGTTTTTTCATCTAATTTTATATGCATCTGCCTACTAACTTTTTTACTTCGAGATGCCCAATAAATTCATACCTCTTCTCCCAAATGGATCCCTAAAACATATTTCTTTCATCTCCCGTTAATTCTCGGATGTCTTTCCTATCGTTGAACAATAAGAAATCCCTCCCCCCCTTTTTGTTTTTTAAATAATTCACTCCCGAATTATTTCCGTAGGAGCCAATCTCTTAGTGCGCCTCTTGCTTTTGTAATTAACCCTTTAAAATTATTTAACCCCTAACCCAGAGTTTCTATTTAAAACTCCGGTTTCATGAAAAGAGTAAGTTACCCAATTTTCCTCACGCGACTTATTTTTTTCCCTCCACCCCTGAAATAATGATCACGTCTCCGAGGGATTAAGTCTCACACACATACGACCTTATCATCTGTCAAACTTGTTTGCACAGTTCTAGCAAATGCCCAGTCGCATATATGAACTCCCGACACATCCCTCTCATACGATGATAATTATTTCCCTGTTTATACTGAACATTGCAATTCGTACAATGACAATATTAACTTAGTTTACATTTGTGATTGCAATTCACTACCATGTCATTTCGGACTATTTTTTTTTTGTAATAGCTATTTACCTCTAGGATCAATTGCGGACCCTCCCTGTCGTAATAATTATTACCTTCTTTGACTTTGGTAACTAAGTTCAACTCATTTTACCAAAATCCATGAATAAAAATTACTGACCTTTTCCTTGCAGTCTGGATTAAAATGCTTTTTCAAACTTGTTAACGTCTTTATCGTTCATAAAGAGTAATCACCGGCCTGTTTATTAACCTTAACGTGGAAGGCCAGGACTCTGTAACGGATGCTATCACCCGCCCGTGCACGGATTTCGGTGTCTCTAGAACGATAAAGATGTATTAAGCTCCGCTCAGAAGGACCAATCTGTCACGTGAATTTCTATCTCTAATTCGACCTAAGCTTGAATCATTACCAGAGGTTGTAAAGCTCTGGTTTTAATCATCAATGATTCAAGGTCCACAATCCACAAGTAATTATCAGTAAATTTTATTTAAGGAGAGCTCTGCTCAAAAACACAAATCTCCTGTTTTTATACCCCTTGACAAACAAAGACACTATGCTTCTCCCACCTTTCTTAAACAGTTTCCCGCCTTCCCCCTTGAATGGTTAGTAACGCCCCCTCTGTTAGTGGGTTGACACTACATGATAATTCTAGCATTTATACTGTTTTTGGGGTGAAATTCTTTAGTCATTATTTTTAATACACAAATTCATCTATCACGTATATACGAACCTTCATACTTATCATACATACATTTTGCATATAATAAATTAAGCTTGGATTGAAGATCTCTTGATTCTTATTCCAATACCAGATTTGAATTACGCAATTTCTAACACCAGTACATGTCCAGGCCCGTCTGAAGTTTGCTAGAGTGCATTTGGATGATCCAGAAGAAGATTGGGAGAATGTCATATGGTCAGATGAAACCAAAATAGAACTTTTTGGTAAAAACTTAACTCGTCGTGTTTGGAGGACAAAGAATGCTGAGTTGCATCTAAAGAACACCATACCTACTGTGAAGCATGGGGGTGGAAACATCATGCTTTGGGGCTGTTTTTCTGCAAAGGGACCAGGACGACTGATCCGTGTAAAGGAAAGAATGGATGGGGCCATGTATTGTGAGATTTTGAGTGAAACCCTCCTTCCATCAGCAAGGGCATTGAAGATGAAACGTGGCTGGGTCTTTCAGCATGACAATGATCCCAAACACACCGCCCGGGCAACGAAGGAGTGGCTTCGTAAGAAGCATTTCAAGGTCCTGGAGTGGCCTAGCCAGTCTCCAGATCTCAACCCCATAGAAAATCTTTGGAGGGAGTTGAAAGTCCGTGTTGCCCAGCGACAGCCCCAATACATCACTGCTCTAGAGGAGATCTGCATGGAGGAATGGGCCAAAATACCAGCAACAGTGTGTGAAAACCTTGTGAAGACTTACAGAAAACGTTTGACCTGTGTCATTGCCAACAAAGGGTATATAACAAAGTATTGAGAAACTTTTGTTATTGACCAAATACTTATTTTCCACCATAATTTGCAAATAAATTCATAAAAAATCCTACAATGTGATTTTCTGGATTTTTTTCCCTCATTTTGTCTGTCATAGTTGACGTGTACCTATGATGAAAATTACAGGCCTCTCTCATCTTTTTAAGTGGGAGAACTTGCACAATTGGTGGCTGACTAAATACTTTTTTCCCCCACTGTATATATATATATATATATATATCCACACTATGACTTTGGAATAATAATGTGAAATTGGGAAAATTACGATAATGCCCTTTTAGTGTAAGAGCTGTTTGAAAAGTGGTCCTCTGTAGCTGAGCTGGTAGAGCGCGGCGCTTGTAACGCCAAGGTAGTGGGTTCGATCCCCGGGACCACCCATACACAAAAAAAAAATGTATGCACGCATGACTGTAAGTCGCTTTGGATAAAAGCGTCTGCTAAATGGCATATTATATTATTATATTATAAAAGACCGCCTGAAATTGTTGGTGGGATGGAGTTTTGGCCTGCCTGCCTGGTGACATCAACAGGCGGTAAATTAGTTAATAGACCAATAGACGGATTGGTTGTTTAGCAACAAAACCAACATGTGTGCAACTATGGGGCAAAACAGATTGGGTTGGCTTACATTGTTGACAACATGTAAACTATATTTCGTCACCAAATGTTTATTGAAAACATAAATACATTTGCACAATAAGCACTTGTTGTCTCTCAAATACATCATTACAGTTGTTGGTTAGCTAGATAGTGAATTTGAGCCATATTAGCATTAAAATGAAATAAGTCAAAATAACGCAAAAGACATGGTATCAAGAACAAGATACAACTAGCTGAAATGAGCCACCTACGATTCCCCACATGACAGTTTCTTGTCATTGTTGCTAGCTATTTGACCGTTCAGAATCATAACAAAACAAGGCTTCAAATCAAATCAAATTTTCTTTGTCACATGCTTTGTAAAAAACAGGTGTAGACTAACAGGGAAATGCTTACTTACGGGTCCTTTTCCAACAAGGCAGATAAAGATATATTTTTTTTACTACAAATAGTGACACAAGGAATAAATATACAGTGAATAATGAATAAAAATAAAAAGTAAGAATAACAAGGCTATATACAGGGAGTACCAGTACCGAGTCGATGTGCAGGGGTACGAGGAAATTGAGGTAGCTATGTACACATAGGTATGGGTAAAGTGACTTGGCAACAGGATAAATAATAGACTGAGCTGTAGCAGCAGCATATGTGAAGCAGTAGCAGCAGCGTTTGTGTGTGTGGCATCAGTATACATGTTATGTGTGTGGGCATATTTAGTGTGTGTGTGTGTGTGTGTGTGTGTGTGTGTGTGTGTGTGTATGTGTGTGTTGGGGTGTCAGTGTAAGTATGTGTGTAGGTAAAGTCCAGTGTGTGTCAGTGAAAGAAAGTTAGTTAAAACAGGGTCAATTCAGGTAGTCTGGGTAGCCATTTGATTAGCAATTTAGCAGTCTTGTTTAGCGGTCTTATGGCTTGGGGATAGAAGCTGTTCAGGGTCCTGTTGGTTCCAGACTTGGTGCACAGGTACCGCTTGCTGTGCGGTAGCAGAGAGAACAGTCTATGGCTTGGGTGGCTGGAGTCTTTGACAATTTTTTGGGCTTTCCTCTGATATAGAATTCCTGAATGGCAGGGAGCTTGGCCCTAGTGATGTACTGGGCCGTACTCACCACCCTCTGTAGCGCCTTGCGGTCCGGTGCCTTGCAGTTGCCGTGCCAAGCAGTGATGCAGCCAGTCAAGATGCCATCAATGGTGCAGCTGTATAACTTTTTGAGGATCTGAGGGCCCATGCCAAATGTTTTCAGCTTCCTGAGGGGGGAGAGGCGCTGTCGTTCCCTCTTCACAACGGTGTGGGTGTGTGTAGACCATTTTAATTCCTTAGTGATGTAGACACCGAGGAACTTGAACACTCTCGACCCGCTCCACTACAGCCCCATCGATGTGGATGGGGGCGTGCTCGCCCCTCCCGTTTCCTGTAATCCATGATTAGCTCCTTTGTCTTGCTGACGTTGAGGTAGAGGTTGTTTTGGCACCACACTGCCAGGTCTCTAACCTCCTCCTTATAGGCTGCCTCATCGTTGTTGATCAGTCCTACCACCGTCGTGTCGTCAGCAAAGTTGAGGATGGTGTTGGAGTCGTGTGCGACCACGCAGTCGTGGGTGAACAGGGAGTAGAGGAGGGGACTAAGCACACAACCTTGAGGGGCCTCTGTGTTGATGGTCAGCATGGCAGATGTGTTGTTGCCTACCCTCACTGCCTGGGGGTGGCCCGTCAGGAAGTCCAGGATCCAGTTGCAGGGGAGGTGTTCCGTCCCATGGAGGGGACTATGGTGTTGAATGCTGAGCTGTAATCAATGAACAGTGTAAAATAGAGTGGAGTGTTGTAGAGAATCGAAGGACCATGAATGTAATAAGCAACCTTAGGTGCTGGCCTCAGGCTGGTAGCAACCACTACATACTGTCCAGTCAGAACAAGGATGAGGCGGGTGTTCAGGTTAAGGGGAGTTTAATGGAATAAGATATCCACATCCACATACACACATCAAACACACATCTGACCACTCATCGTTCAGATAACTGAGAATCATGTCCAGTGATAACTGACATTAACTATGTGGTTCTGAAAGGAAAGCGGAGAAAGAAAATGTAGACTATAGCACTGCTATAATATGAATGCCATGGCTGTATAAGCTAGCACAGGTAAGTATATAACAGCAAGGGCTATACACTACAGCAGGCATTAGGCCTAGTCACATGGAAATAGACTACACAAACTATTAGACTTGTACACATGAAACTCAGGCAAATGTGCTCAAATAAACATTACAGTAATGTTGAAATGTATACATAATATAAATAAAATGAGCATGAGTGATATATATATTGTTAGAAATTGCGTAATTCAAATCTGGTATTGGAATAAGAGAAAACATAATCAAGAGATATTCAATCCAAGCTAAATGTATTATATGCTAAATGTCTCCCGAGTGGCGCAGTGGTCTAAGGCACTGCATCGCAGTGCTAGCTGTGCCACTAGAGATCCTGGTTCGAATCCAGGCTCTGTCATAGCCGGCCGTGACCGGGAGACCCATGGGGCGGCGCACAATTGGCCCAGCGTCGTCCAGGGTAGGGGAGGGAATGGCCGGCAGGGATGTAGCTCAGTTGGTAGAGCATGGCGTTTGCAACGCCAGGGTTGTGGGTTTGATTCCCACGTGGGGGCCAGTATAAAAAATAAATAAAATAATAATAATAATAATGTATGCACTCACTAACTGTAAGTCGCTCTGGATAAGAGCGTCTGCTAAATGACGTAAATGTAAAATGTAATGATGGTTCATATACGGGCTCACTAAAATACCACGCAGGGCAGACAGAGAACTGACTTCCTCATTACAAATCCTTCCGTAAATACCCTGACAGTTTTAGTTCCCGCTCTCTGCTGGGCCTATCAGGGTAGAGGTTGGGCGTGGTTTAGACTTGCCCAACCTATCGCTGGCGCTCAGGCTGGTCGCAGCCCCTTGGCGCTCCACTGTTGCCAGGTGTCTAGTTGTTTTGCAACTTATCCAGAAAGTCAGCACTTTTGCAGTACACGTCCTTGAGCATGATGGTTTAACAAAGAGGCAGTGTGTATGTGTCTGTGAGAAATTCAAGTTCTTATCTCCCCCTACTCCCTAAAACAGCTCCTCACATGAATCACAGCTTGTTAGGTGAAACAATTTATATCAGTACAGTACAAACCCTTCATGCTTAATCATCAATGCATTCCTTCCAAGGTAGTCATCACATCCAGCTATGAGAAAACAAATCCCCACAATCCCCCTTTTCACACCCACTGGGTGTGAACCCAAAATAAGAAAACACAGGGTGTCACTCATTAAAATACAATACAAACAAAAAGAATCACACTTTTAGTAATAGGCAATAATGATAATAAAAAATAAAAACCCTCAGTCCTTCCATCTACACCCAACTTGTAAACGGTTGGCTACCAGCCACCCAGGAATCCTTTACCTTCACATCAGGAGGAATAAACAATCACAATGGTTAACTTGATTAATAAAGCATAAAACACAGGATTAAAAGAACACAAAACACAAGATTATTAAAACATAAAACACAAACAGGGAAGTACATTTTGGCCCCCTTTAGACACCCTCTAGGGTGTCACTCCACCAAGCCTGGTAGGTCATATCCTTCATTCCTTAGGTCGGAGTCCGGGATTGGGCCGTATCTCACCATCTGTTGGGAAACCGCCTTCTCCATCTCCTTTCTCACCAACCCTCAGACACAGGGAATAAGACAACATCCACAAAGAACAAGTATACCCATAGAAGCTATAACTTCACCCAGAATAGTTACAACAATAGTTTTCCATTTACCAAATATGTTATCAAACCAACCGTTTAGGGAGCTATCAATACCAGAGTTCTCAGCCAGTTCGTTCGCCAGCGCGGTGAGTCCCTGAAGCGCTTTGGTCACGGACCTGTCCGGTGCTATATTGTTGGAGATGAAAGTACAGCACATAGATCCAAACAGAACACAAACTCCGCCCCGCTCAGCCAAAAGCATATCTAAAGCTATTCTATTCTGCCATGCCATTAAGCTAGTTGCCGCTGTCTGCTCAGATAATCCCTTTATTGCATCACGAGTGTGGTTTATAAATCTTTGCTGGTTATAGTAAATATAATTCATCCAATCTATGTTTTTATTAATTGTTGACCACCAGAAAAGACTTGATTCAAACCCAGCTGCGATCTGATTCCTAGCTTTGAATTCTTCTGGAACACCTCGAGGTACTCCTATTCCATCAATATATATCCTTTCATCAAAGGATCCCGGGAGGAGGTCCCATTTTCTAGTGACAACTCACCAGTCTCTGACACGTTTGATTGTTTGCGTATGTAGGTGAGTTCACAATCTGTTATCACCACACAACCACCAGATGTCAGCATGGGCCTGGTTTTGGTTCCTAAAATCCTCTGGCTGCAACAAAGAGGAAGGAGAGATTAGTCATGGTCTCTTTAGTTGTGATATTCTCTGTGTGGGAGCAGGAGCTAAGATGCCTTACCCTGTATCCTATCTTATTAGTCCTAGAAAAACAATAATAAGAATCCCCTGAGACTTCAAACGGAGGCAACCTAGGTCGGGGTGACTTTGTTATCGGGGGATACAGATAGTGCAAGTTACTACAAGACTCCTTCACCACATTCCCAGGTGGCTTGAACAATTTAATCATGGAGGATAAACCTGACAGAGAGTTAAAGCCTGTCAAGGGGAACGGAGTAGTTGTTAACCTTGGGTTGGCTGTCCCACAGGCATAACAGTCCTCTTTAGACATAGTTCTTGCCGTATACTGAATCCATTCCAACCACAGGTCAAGATCTCCACACCCCGTCTCCACCTGTACTACTTCCTTCAGGTCTATAGTTTGCACTATCTTCACCACAGCCCCGGTCTCACTACCTCCCTCAGAGAGGTTTACTCTATAGGGTGCCCCAGTTGAAGAAGATATCTCACTTGTTCAGTTCTGTAACCTGTTTTAGCGTAATTCACACTTTCAGACAGTACCTACCCTTATATGGGTCGCACTGCCATTTCTGGTAATTCCCTACTTTCACAATACTACTCCTGTCCTTAAACTGTGTATGGGGATTGACATATCCTATGTTCTATCGAACTCACACAGGGATGATCAGACAGGGTAAGGGAATCTTCGTTAAGGAGCCAACCCCAGAGCCCTAGTGGTGATCGGTTCTTTCTCCTAACTCTGTGTTTGTTCGTCAGGTGTAGCTGGGTTTA
Source organism: Coregonus lavaretus (assembly GCF_964263955.1). Lineage (NCBI taxonomy): Eukaryota > Metazoa > Chordata > Actinopteri > Salmoniformes > Salmonidae > Coregonus > Coregonus lavaretus. The sequence continues at coordinate 27,402,159 of NC_140000.1, read as the reverse complement.
CCTTTTTGCAGTGTGTGACATGCACCTAGGTGGATTCTGCTGGCAAAGGCAGTGACCAATAGGACTTGGTAGGGCCCTTCCCAACAGGCCTGCTTCCAGTTTTTCTTCTTTAGGGACTGGATGCTCACCAGTCTCCTGGTTAGATAGAGTGGGTCACCTTCTCCTTTAGTTCACCTGTGGGGCACAAAACCTCTGACATACGGGTGTGGTTAATAAACTATCTTCACACATACATCAATTTCTAATCTTGTTGTTTTTATTTTGTCCTCTCCTTCGTATATATTTAATCCTACCATCCCCCTTTTGACACATGATTTGCCCATGTGTCAATATTACCACCTACCTAAACAATCACTTAGGTAATATTGGTAATTCATTATCCAATTGCCATCCCTCCACTCTCTCTTCTGTTATTTTATGGTTCAAATCATATATATTATTACCAAATTATAATCTTCTTCACACTTTTCACAGTATTATAAATTACCCTCAACTTAGTAAAATAAACTATCTTAAAGTCCTCCTCTCATGCCTTTAGAATTGACTAGTGTGGATGATTAATTAACACCAGAAAGATAAAACAGAGTTCAGAGGCCATTGAAATCATTCAACAAACTGTTCCATCCCATAGTATACTAAACATTACCATTATTCTAAATATTTCATAAATGTTAGTTATCCCAAGTGTTCATTAAGTCCTCATGACATCCATTCTCATAAGAAATCATACATACCCCAAACTCAGCCAAAACCTAAAAAAAAAAAAAAAACACTCCATAAAATTCACTGTGCGTGCTCCTCTAAGACCTATCACCCTTGACCTGCTGAAACCCCCCCAAAATTGAAACAACCAGGCTTTATAAACATCATACTAGGTGTGTTGTTTTTTGTTTGAAAAACCCAATTTGAAAAACAACAACCACAAATAGCCAGGCCTCACTTAATTTGGTAGCTCACTTTTATGACCTAAATACTGCCTAACTTCACTACTGCTCCCCCTAGCCCTGGGCAACATTCCAATGAGATGAGCTAATGTCTTTCTCCTGGTTATAATCTAAAGATGGTAGTACACACAAAACATGATACAGATATCCCCAGTCCTAACCCATCAATAATTGTTTGTATCAATCTAATTCCTCATAACTAATCCATAAAACCACTCAAAATTCCTCGAGTATACAATGATTATTTAATTGATTACCCTAACTCTGCTACATGTGATCTCATCTCAAATGATCCATTATCAATTATTTGTTCGACCCCCTAGGAAAATCTGTCTCCCCTTCTATTGTTCCTGTCCCCCCTGTAAATGTCATATTTCAGTTTTTAGCCAATACAATCACGGTTTACACATTATATTTTGCCCTTTTTTTGATAATGTTATTATTGTAGCCTATTCCATCACTTTAGTTTAAAATATAAGTTTGTTTATGTAACAAATCCAGAACCCACTACAGGCTGGCGCTATTCCCCCAGCACAACAGCCAATGCCACTTGCATCCCCTGTTCCCCGTAACGAAAATAAATTATCGTTCTACAATTTACCAACTATTTGTATACACCACTGGCGTCAAGCAACCCATCGAATAAAGTAATAACAATTAGAATGTATCAAAGCACTGCCTTCCAGTCAAGCATTCAGACCTCCACTTGAAATCCCACAGCTCCACCCAACTCGCTTGACTGTCTCTATCTTATTATTTCAGTTCGCTATTCAATTTCTTTAACTGTTCTCTCTGATTAGGCCCTAATTAATAAAACAAATACTTGTTATCGTTGATAAGCATACATTTAATGATATTCCTAACATTTGAACTATCTCTCACCCCTCCCCTTGCTCCTTTCTATCCAACGGGGAAGGGGCGGGGACCTAGTAACATATTTTCAGACTTTTCTAGAATACTTCTACTTAAGCTATCTAATTCAACCTTTCACATTTCTCAATCCACATAGTAATCTAGGTCTATAGTCCCAATGCGAAAGCTTTACCCACTGTCCCTACCTGTGTTCGAACCAGGGACCCTCTCCATACACCGCCAGTCACTCCACACATTCCGCGATGCTTTCAAAGTAAATACTTTAATGTCGCACAACCAGCTACGTCATCACTCCCCGTCTAGCCAGCCCTCTCATCTCAAACACCCTAGTAGCAAAAATAAAACACACTCTCTAACAGCGTTCTGCATTTACCTCTATCATCGGGTTTAAAAACGAACGTAACAACATTAACCATCCTCTATTGCTGTAGTAACATCTTGTTTGGTTCAGTTTATTTATTACGGAGTGTCCATAATACTATAATAATACATAATCGAATTTCCCTCATACATACAGATTTCCCCTTATGCCATTGAAATGCCAAATAAACCATAATAGTTCAATCGAGCCCCCTATTTACTCTCCACTATTTATACATTACTTCCATAACCATATTAGTTATGGTCTGATTACCCATTAAACCTTATCACATGATCAAACAATGGCAAGCATCGCGGAATGTGTGGAGTGACTGGCGATGTATGTAGAGGGTTCCTGGTTCGAACACAGGTAGGGACAGTAGGTAAAGCTTTCGCATTGGGGCTATAGACCTAGATTACTATGTGGATTGGGAAATGTGAAAGGTTGAATTAGATAGCTTAAGTAGAAGTATTCTAGAAAGGTCTATGAAAATATGTTACAAGGTCCCCGTGCGCTTTCCCCGAAGGAGCAAGGGGAGGGTGAGAGATAGTTAAAATGTTAAGAACATCATTAAATGTATGCTTATCAACGATAGCAAGTATTTGTTTTATTAATTAGGGCCTATTCAGAGAGAACAGTTAAAGAAATTGAATACCCAACTAAAATGGGTTAGCAGGAAAATATAAATAGTTTTAGAACGATAATTTATTTTGGTTACGGGGATGCAAGTGGCATTGGCTGTTGTGCTGGGGGAATATCGCCAGCCTGTGGTGGGTTCTGGATTTGTTACATAAACAAACTTATATTTTAAACTAAAGTGATGGAATAGGCTACAATTATAACATTATCAGAAAAAAAGGCACAATTTTATGTGAAATAGTTATTACAATTATTATTGATAGTTATTACAGTTACTATCATTGATCCAGTAATGATAGAAGGATAGTAGAGGAAAGGCAGGGGATTAAATCTCATTTAGGGAAGTTATATTAGGGAGTAAATACCATTAACTGAGGGAACATTTGATGTAACCGTGATTGTATTGGCAAAAAACTGAAATATGACATTTACAGGGGGGACAGGAACAATAGAAGGGGAGACATATTTTCCTAGGGGGTTGAACAAATAATTGATAATGGATCATTTGAGATGAGATCACATGTAGCAGAGTTAGGGTAATCAATTAAATAATAATTGTATACTCTATGAATTTTGAGTGGTTTTATGGATTATTTATGAGGAATTAGATTGATACAAACAATTATTGATGGGTTAAGACTGGGGATATCTGTATCATGTTTTGTGTGTACTACCATCTTTAGATTATAACCAGGAGAAAGAGATTAGCTCATCTCATTGGAGTGTTGCCCATGGCTAGCAGTAGTGAAGTTAGGCAGTATTTAGGTCATAAAAGTGAGCTACCAAATTAAGTGAGGCCTGGCTATTTGTGGTTGTTGTTTTTCAAATTGGGTTTTTCAAACAAAAACAACACACCTAGTATGATGTTTATAAAGCCTTGTTGTTTCAATTTTGGGGGGGGGGTTTCAGCAGGTCAAGGGTGATAGGTCTTAGAGGAGCATGCACAGTGAATTTTTTTAGGGTTTGGCTGAGTTTGGGGTATATATAATTTCTTATGAGAATGAATGTCATGAGGACTTAATGAACACTTGGGATAACTAACATTTATCAAATATTTAGAATAATGGTAATGTTTGGTATACTATGGGATGGAACAGTTCGTTGAATAATTTCAATTGCCTCTGAACTCTGTTTTAACCTTCTGGTGTTAATTAATCATCCACACTAGTAAATTCTAAAGGCATGAGAGGACTTTAAGATAGTTTATTTAACTGAGTTGAGGGTAATTTATAGTACTGTGAAAAGTGTGAAGAAAATTATAATTTGGTAATAATATATATGATTTAAACCATAAAATAACAGAAGAGAGAGTGGAGGGATGGCAATTGGATAATGAATTACCAATATTACCTAAGTGATTGTTTAGGTACAGTGGGGGAAAAAAAGTATTTAGTCAGCCACCAATTGTGCATGTTCTCCCACTTAAAAAGATGAGAGAGGCCTGTAATTTTCATCATAGGTACACGTCAACTATGACAGACAAAATGAGATTTTTTTTCTCCAGAAAATCACATTGTAGGATTTTTTATGAATTTATTAGCAAATTATGGTGGAAAATAAGTATTTGGTCAATAACAAAAGTTTCTCAATACTTTGTTATATACCCTTTGTTGGCAATGACACAGGTCAAACGTTTTCTGTAAGTCTTCACAAGGTTTTCACACACTGTTGCTGGTATTTTGGCCCATTCCTCCATGCAGATCTCCTCTAGAGCAGTGATGTTTTGGGGCTGTCGCTGGGCAACACGGACTTTCAACTCCCTCCAAAGATTTTCTATGGGGTTGAGATCTGGAGACTGGCTAGGCCACTCCAGGGCCTTGAAATGCTTCTTACGAAGCCATTCCTTCGTTGCCCGGGCGGTGTGTTTGGGATCATTGTCATGCTGAAAGACCCAGCCACGTTTCATCTTCAATGCTCTTGCTGATGGAAGGAGGTTTTCACTCAAAATCTCACGATACATGGCCCCATTCATTCTTTCCTTTACACGGATCAGTCGTCCTGGTCCCTTTGCAGAAAAACAGCCCCAAAGCATGATGTTTCCACCCCCATGCTTCACAGTAGGTATGGTGTTCTTTGGATGCAACTCAGCATTCTTTGTCCTCCAAACACGACGAGTTGAGTTTTTACCAAAAAGTTCTATTTTGGTTTCATCTGACCATATGACATTCTCCCAATCCTCTTCTGGATCATCCAAATGCACTCTAGCAAACTTCAGACGGGCCTGGACATGTACTGGCTTAAGCAGGGGGACACGTCTGGCACTGCAGGATTTGAGTCCCTGGCGGCGTAGTGTGTTACTGATGGTAGGCATTGTTACTTTGGTCCCAGCTCTCTGCAGGTCATTCACTAGGTCCCCCCGAGTGGTTTTGGGATTTTTGCTCACCGTTCTTGTGATCATTTTGACCCCACGGGGTGAGATCTTGCGTGGAGCCCCAGATCGAGGGAGATTATCAGTGGTCTTGTATGTCTTCCATTTCCTAATAATTGCTCCCACAGTTGATTTCTTCAAACCAAGCTGCTTACCTATTGCAGATTCAGTCTTCCCAGCCTGGTGCAGGTCTACAATTGTGTTTCTGGTGTCCTTTGACAGCTCTTTGGTCTTGGCCATAGTGGAGTTTGGAGTGTGACTGTTTGAGGTTGTGGACAGGTGTCTTTTATACTGATAACAAGTTCAAACAGGTGCCATTAATACAGGTATCGAGTGGAGGACAGAGGAGCCTCTTAAAGAAGAAGTTACAGGTCTGTGAGAGCCAGAAATCTTATATGTGAGAGCCTCAGGGGATTCTTATTGTTTTTCTAGGACTAGTAAGATGGGATACAGAGTAGGGCATCTTAGCACCTGCTCCCACACAGAGAATATCACAACTAAATAGACCATGACTAATCTCTCCTCTTTGTTGCAGCCAGAGGATTTTATGAACCAAAACCAGGCCCGTGCTGACATCGGATGGTTGTGTGGTGATAACAGATTGTGAACTCACCTACATACCCAAACAATCAAACGTGTCAGAGACTGGTGAGTTGTCACGTAGAAAGTGGGACCTCCTCCCGGGATCCTTTGATGAAAGGATATATATTGATGGGATAGGAGTACCTCGAGGGGTTCCAGAAGAATTCAAAGCTAGGAATCAGATCGCAGCTGGGTTTGAATCAAGTCTTTTCTGGTGGTCAACAATTAATAAAAACGTAGATTGGATGAATTATATTTACTATAACCAGCAAAGATTTATAAACCACACTCGTGATGCAATAAAGGGATTAGCTGAGCAGACAGCGGCAACTAGCTTAATGACATGGCAGAATAGAATAGCTTTAGATATGCTTTTGGCTGAGTGGGACGGGTTTGTGTTCTGTTTGGATCTATGTGCTGTACTTTCATCCTCAAACAATACAGCACCAGACGGGTCCGTGACCAAAGCGCTTCAGGGACTCACCACGTTGGCGAACGAACTGGCTGAGAACTCTGGTATTGATAGCTCCATAAACGGTTGGTTTGATAACATATTTGGTAAATGGAAAACTATTGTTATAACTATTCTGGGTGAAGTTATAGCTTCTATGGGTATACTTGTTCTTTGTGGATGTTGTCTTATTCCCTGTGTCTGAGGTTTGGTGAGAAAGGAGATGGAGAAGGTGGTTTCCCAACAGATGGTGAGATACGGCCCAATCCCGGACTCCGACCTAAGGAATGAAGGATATGACCTACCAGGCTTGGTGGAGTGACACCCTAGAGGGTGTCTAAAGGGGGCCAAAATTTACTTCCCTGTTTGTGTTTTATGTTTGAATAATCTTGTGTTTTGATTTCTATTAATCCTGTGTTTTATGCTTTATTAATCAAGTCAACCATTGTGATTGTTTATTCCTCCTGATGTGAAGGTAAAGGATTCCTGGGTGGCTGGTAGCCAACTCAGTACATGTTAGGTGTAGGGGAGGATGGAAGGTTTTTAACATTTATTTTCTCTTATAATACAATTTTAGTGTGAATCAATTTTTGTTATGCTGTTATCCTCATGCTTACTTATGTGTTGTTCAACTATGTTATTTGGAGTGACACAATAATGGGTGTCAAAAGGGGGAATCCAAATTTCCCTGAAATTTCTTATTTTGGGTTCACACCCAGTGGGTGTGAAAAGGGGGATTGTGGGGTTCTATTTTCACATAATTTGATCTGTAAGTGATGAATAGCTTAGAAGGAATGCATTAATGATAAGCATAGGTTTGTACTATACTGATATAAATTGTTTCACATAACCAGCTGTGATTCATGTGAGGAACGTTAGGGGGTAGGACAGATAAGACTTGTATTTCTTACAGATACGAACACTGCCTCTTTGTTGTCTGTGAACCGTTGTCCGTGAACCGTCCTTGAACTAGGTACTCACAGTACAGTGGAATGGTGTCTTTTGGGTGCTAACTCCACAGGTTGTTATGATAAAAACGTATGCCTGGCAACAGTTTGCAACAAGTGGAGCGCCAAGAGACTGGGACCAGCCGGTGCGCCAACGGATAGGTTGGGCAAGTCTAAACCACGCCCAACCTCTACCCTGATAGGCCCAGCAGAGAGCGGGAACTAAAAACTGTCAGGGTATTTACGGAAGGATTTGAGGAAGTCAGTTCTCTGTCTGCCCTGCGTATTTTAGTGAGCCCGTATACGATCCATCATACTTATCATATGATGCTTATCATACAGCTTATCATACATACATTTTGCATATAATACATTTAACTTGGATTGAATATCTCTTGATTATGTTTTCTATTATTCCAATACCAGATTTGAATTACGCAATTTCTAACATTAGGTGAAATAATTTAAATCAGTACAGTACAAACCCTTCATGCTTGATCATCAATGCATTCCTTCCAAGGTAGTCATCACATCCAGCTATGAGAAAACAAATCCCCACAATATATATATATATATATATATATATATATATATATATATATATATATATATATAGAATAGAAAATAGCCTAGCACCATAAATGAGAAATGCAAATAAACGGCTAATCGCTAACAGTCATGCTAAAATGCTAATGCATTCCAATGCAAAATGCTAACGGTAGTGCTAACGCTAGCAGGAGCGCGAGCTAGCTAACAAGCTCAACACACGGTAATTATACACAATAGACTACAAAACTTAGCTCCACATAATATGACACAGATTTGAAGGCACTTACGTTTAGATGCAGGCACAATTAAACATCAGATATACAGGGATTCAGTCCACAGGAGGAAAAGTTCAGCAGGAGGGCAAACGGTGGAAATGCTCATTAGGATGCGGAAAGCACGTTTCTGACCACACACACCAGTGTTGCCAACTCCTCAGTAAGGAAAGTAGCTATTGGCTGTCCTAAAAGTCACTAGAAGTCGCTAAATGACGTCATCACCTAATTTGCATAATTGGCCATGTGCATGTAATTGTGATGGACACTGTAGGAGAGAGGAATAATGTCATGGGAGAGACAAAACACCCTACATTTACATCCCGCCCTGAATGTAAGCCAGGGCGGGATCAGCCAGCGGCGGCTTCCCGCATGCGCGATTCATTTGCATTGTGGACGCGGAGGCGTGAACATCTCCTGCTCTGACTGCAGCTGGGAGGGACTGCTGCGCGAGGACTGTGAGTGCTTTGGGACGGGGGTGGGGCCCAGGGTGGAGCCCACGGCAGCACCCGCTGCTCGTCGAGAAGAGTAAGAACGATACGTGCTTTCACGTCAGTCTCCAAAAGTCTCCAATAACACCAGAAAAAGTCGGTAGATTTGTCGTTAGTCGCTTTTTTGAAAATGGGGTCTGAAAACTCACTAAATATAGCGACAAAGTCGCTAAGTTGGCAACACTGCACACAGCGTGCTGGGTCATAGACTAACTGAAACTGGTCCTGGGAATCAAGGCCACTGATAGGCTGAACGAGATGTGGTGATAAGTATTTGGCGTGACATTAACCAATAAGACACTAACAAAAATGGGAGACTAAGCTGCCCGACTAGAACTAACCAGAAGGGTTGGCTAGAATCAGCTGACTGAAGCTGGCCGTTTTAACAAACAGCATTTTTACATAGGTATTCCTTTTGCCAGGTGGGAGAGGGCAGTGTGGAGTGCAATAGAGATTGCGTCATCTGTGGATCTGTTGGGGCGGTATGCGAATTGGAGTGGGTCCATGGTGTTGATGTGAGCCAAAACCAGCCTTTCAAAGTATTTCATGGATATAGCTGTGAGTGCTACGTGGGCGATAGTCATTTAGGTAGGTTTCGTCGGCGTTCTTGGGCAAAAGGACTATGGTGGTCTGCTTGAAACAAGTTGGTATTACAGACCGGGTCAGGGATAGGTTGAAAATATCTGTGAAGACACTTGCCAGCTGGTCAGCGCATGCACTAAGTACGCGTCCTGGTATTCCGTCTGGCCCAGAGGCCTACGGAGAGCTGCAGTCGTATCTGCAGCGGAGAGTGAGATCACACATTCGTTCCGGCCACATCGATGCCTGCACATCATTTTCGTGATATTGTCAGACAACCCGTCTATAAGAAAGAGTTCCAAACCTCTTGTCACGGATTCAGCCGAGGCTGCTCCTCCTCCCTGCTCGGGCAGGCTTCGGCGTTCGTCGTCCCCAGAGTACTAGCTGCCACCGATCTATGTTTCGGTGTTTGACTTGTTGTGTCTGATTGTGTACACCTGTTCCCCATTATGTTGTATTGTACACCCTCTGTCGTGCATTGTGTGTTGTGTGTTATTGTTTGTGTCATCGGCAGTGTGCGGGTTGTTAGTTTTCTCCGTTGTTTGGAGACTGTTTATTTCACTGGCGACTTTTATTAAAGTACGGTTTCCAGTAGCTCTGTGTCCTGCGTGTGACTTCGCCTACCGCATTTCACTGTCGCCGTTCTGACAGAATAACACACCACCATGGAGTCAGCAGGATCGGTTGTGCCTAGGGGATCACTGGAGGAGCGCGTAATCCTCCAAGAGGCCAGGATCCAGCACCTGGGTACCACCATGCAAGAAGTGATGGACACTTTGAGGCGATGGGAGAGGGGAGGTTTGCCCACACCTCCTCCTACGATGCCACCACCATCAGCCATACCCATCGGTCCATCTCCGGAGTCCAGTGGGATTCGGCTCTCGCTCCCGAGGGCTTATGATGGCACCGCGGCCGGGTGTCAGGGGTTCCTACTCCAGGTTGAACTCTACCTCGCCACCATTCACCCGGCGCCCTCGGGATACGAGAGCGTGTCCGCCCTCATCTCCTGTCTGTCCGGCAAGGCGCTGGATTGGGCCAACGCCGAATGGGGTGGGATAGACGGAGTTCACCCGCCGCTTCCGGGCAGTATTCATTCGATCATCCCCCAGAGGGTAAAGCGGCGGGTGAGCGTCTATTCCACCTTAGACAGGGGAGGAGGAGCGCGCAGGAGTTCGCGCTGGACTTCCGGACGCTAGCCGCCAACACGGGATGGAATGAGAGGGCCCTCATCGACCACTTCAGATGCAGCCTGAGGGAGGACGTGCGTCGGGAATTAGCCTGCAGGGACACCAACCTCAGCTTTGACCAACTGGTGGACATGTCGATTCGCCTGGATACCCTGTTGGCTACCCGCGGACGTCCGGATTCGGGGCCGTCCATTCCATCCCCCAGCACTTCCGAGCCGACCCCTATGGAGCTCGGGGGTGCTGGTGCTAGGGAGACTAGTAGGGAGACCAGGAGGGAGGCTGTCCCCTGCACCAACTGTGACCGCAGAGGACACACTGCTGGTCGGTGCTGGGGAAGGTCTCCTAGGAATCGGGGCAGTGGGCGACGCACTGATTAGTCTTTCCCGGTGAGTAGGCACCCAACTCACCCAGAGCTCTCTGCTGATCATATGTGTATTAAAGTGGTGTTTCCCGAGGTTTCTCCTCACTCCCAGCATAAGGCGCTAGTAGATTCAGGCGCAGCTGGGAATTTCATTGATCGTCAGTTCACCTATAAGTTAGGGATTCCTATCGTGCCTGTTTATGTGCCCTTCCCCATTCATGCCCTAGATAGCCGCCCGTTGGGGTCTGGGTTGATTAGGGAGGTCACAGCGCCTCTCCGGATGAAAACGCAGGAGGGTCATGAGGAGATAGTACGGTTGTATTTGATTGATTCTCCTGCGTTTCCCATGGTTTTGGGGCTTCCCTGGTTAACAGCTCATGACCCCAACATTTCATGGCAGCAGAGAGCTCTCCAGGGATGGTCTGATCAGTGTACTGGGCGGTGTTTAGGCGTTTCCATAGGGGCAACGACGGTGGAAAGCCCGAACCAAGTTCCCGCCTTGCATATTCCACCTGAGTACGCCGATTTGGCTCTCGCCTTCAGTAAGAGGAAGGCGACTCAATTACCACCTCATCGACAGGGGGATTGTGCGATAGACCTCCAGGTAGGCGCTGCGCTTCCACGTAGTCACGTGTATCCTCTATCTCAGGAGGAGACGGCCGCTATGGAAAACTACGTCACCGAATCTTTGAGACAGGGTTACATACGGCCGACTACTTCCCCTGCTTCCTCAAGTTTCTTTTTTGTGAAGAAGAAGGATGGGGGTTTACACCCGTGTATTGATTACCGTGGTCTAAATCAGATCACCATCAAATACAGCAATCCTCTGCCTCTGATTGCTAGCATGACGGAGTCATTACACGGGGCGCGATTCTTCACAAAATTAGATCTCAGGAGCGCGTACAATCTGATGCGCATTAGGGAGGGAGATGAGTGGAAGACAGCATTTAGTACCACCTCGGGTCACTATGAGTACCTCGTCATGCCATACGGGTTAATGAATGCTCCTTCAGTCTTCCAATCATTTGTGGACGAGATTTTCCGGGACTTGCATGGACAGGGTGTTGTGGTATATATTGATGACATCCTAATATATTCCGCTACACGAGCCGAGCATGTGTCCCTGGTGCGTCGAGTGCTTGGTAGACTGTTGGAACATGACCTGTATGCGAAGGCGGAGAAATGTCTGTTCTTCCAGGAGTCCATCTCCTTCCTGGGACATCGGTTGTCCGCGTCAGGGGTAGAGATGGAGGTTGACCGCATTTCTGCCGTGCGTAATTGGCAGACCCCGACCACGGTAAAGGAGGTGCAGCGCTTCTTGGGTTTTGCCAATTACTACCGGAGGTTTATCCGGGGCTTTGGACAGGTAGCGGCTCCCATTACCTCTCTGCTAAAGGGTGGTCCGGTGCGCCTGCAGTGGTCAGCTGACGCTGATATGGCGTTTAAACGCTTGAAGGACCTGTTTACCTCGGCTCCGGTGCTGGCGCATCCGGATCCCTCTTTGGCATTCCAGGTGGAGGTGGACGCTTCTGAGGCTGGGATCGGCGCTGTGCTGTCTCAGCGCTCGGGTACGCCACCTAAACTCCGCCCCTGTGCTTTCTATTCTAAGAAGCTCAGTCCGGCGGAGCGCAATTATGACGTGGGGGATAGGGAGCTGCTGGCTGTGGTTCAAGCCCTGAAGGTGTGGAGACATTGGCTTGAGGGGGCTAAAAACCCTTTTCTCATTCTGACTGACCATCGTAACCTGGAGTACATCCGGGCAGCGAGGAGGTTGAATCCTCGCCAGGCAAGGTGGTCAATGTTCCTTTCCCGCTTTGTATTTAAGCTCACATATATACCAGGGTCCCAGAACACTAAGGCAGACGCCCTGTCCCGACTATATGACACCGAGGAGAGGTCCATTGAGCCCACTCCCATACTCCCGGAGTCTTGTTTAGTGGCACCGGTGGTGTGGGAGGTGGATGTGGAAATCGAGCGGGCGTTACGTTCCGACCCTACTCCTCCACAGTGTCCAGAGGGTCGGAGGTACGTGCCGCTCGAGGTTCGCGACCGGTTGATATACTGGGCTCACACGTCACCCTCCTCTGGTCATCCAGGTATTGGTCGGACAGTGAACTGCCTTAGTGAGAAATACTGGTGGCCAACCTTAGCCAAGGACGTGAGGGTTTATGTTTCCTCCTGCTCGGTGTGCGCCCAGTGTAAGGCGCCTAGACACCTGCCCAGGGGGAAGTTACAACCCCTACCCGTTCCACAACGGCCGTGGTCTCACCTATCGGTGGATTTTGTGACGGACCTTCCCCCCTCTCAGGGAAACACTACGATATTGGATCGGTTTTCCAAAGCCTGCCGCCTCATTCCCCTGCCAGGTCTCCCTACTGCCCTACAAACTGCTCAGGCCCTGTTTACACACGTCTTCCGGCACTATGGGATGCCTGAGGATATAGTGTCTGATCGGGGTCCCCAGTTCACCTCTAGGGTCTGGAGGGCATTTATGGAACGTCTGGGGGTCTCGATTAGCCTTACCTCAGGTTTTCACCCCAAAAGTAATGGGCAGGTGGAGAGAGTTAACCAGGATGTGGGTAGGTTTCTGAGGTCATATTGCCAGGACCGGCAGGGGGAGTGGTCGGGATATATTCCCTGGGCAGAGATAGCCCAAAACTCCCTACGTCATTCGTCTACTAACCTGACACCTTTCCAGTGTGTGTTAGGTTACCAGCCGGTTCTGGCACCTTGGCATCAGAGCCAGATCGAGGCCCCTGCGGTGGACGAGTGGTTTCGGCGCTCGGAGGAAACTTGGAATGCTGCGCACGTCCATTTGCAGTGTGCCATCAGGCGGCAAAAGGCGAGCGCCGATCGCCACCGCAGTGAGGCTCCGGTGTATGCACCAGGAGACCGGGTCTGGCTCTCGACCCGAAACCTGCCCCTTCGCCTGCCCTGCCGGAAGCTGGGTCGGCGATTTGTGGGGCCCTTTAAAGTCCTGAGGAGATTGAACGAGGTATGTTATAGGTTACAACTGCCCAGGTATTATCGCATTAACCACTCGTTCCATGTGTCTCTCCTCAGGCCGTGGTGGCTGGTCCACTCCAGGAGAATGAGGTACGAGAGGCTCCTCCACCCCCGCTAGACATCGAGGGGGCTCCAGCGTACTCAGTCCGGTCCATCTTGGATTCGAGGCGTCGGACGGGGGGCCTGCAGTATCTCATGGAGTGGGAGGGGTACGGTCCGGAGGAACGGTGCTGGGTCCCCAGGAGGGACATTCTAGATCCCTCCTTGTTGAGGGACTTCCACCGGAGTCATCCGACTCGCCCTGCTCCGCGTCCTCCTGGCCGTCCCCGAGGCCGGGGTCGGCGCACAGCTGGAGCTGCGTGTCAAGGGGGGGGTACTGTCACGGATTCAGCCGAGGCTGCTCCTCCTCCCTGCTCGGGCAGGCTTCGGCGTTCGTCGTCCCCGGAGTACTAGCTACCACCGATCTATGTTTCGGTGTTTGACTTGTTGTGTCTGATTGTGTACACCTGTTCCCCATTATGTTGTATTGTATTCCCTATTTAACCCTCTGTCGTGCATTGTGTGTTGTGTGTTATTGTTTGTGTCATCGGCAGTGTGCGGGTTGTTAGTTTTCTCCGTTGTTTGGAGACTGTTTATTTCACTGGCGACTTTTATTAAAGTACGGTTTCCAGTAGCTCTGTGTCCTGTGTGTGACTTCGCCTACCGCATTTCACTGTCGCCGTTCTGACACCTCTCTGCCATTAACAGCTAGTTTTCAGTTTGCCCCTCCCCACTCAGACGACTCCCAGACACTGCTCTTTGCTAAGAAACTATTTTTGTTTCTTTTTGACCATTTTAATTGAAAACAATCACAGTAAGGTACTTAATTGAGACTCAGTCTCTCTATATATATAGTTTCTGCCACCTCACCCCTTCACAGAAACCATGCTGTCTGTCTTTTTCCCCCACTGTTCTCTGACCTGAAATGGCAGACTCCCTGTCTCCAGACTGTCATCTGTGTTCAGAAGGATTGTCCTCTTGATTTTATCTGGTAGGGAGGGGGGACTATAAACACACAACACTTTCTTTCAAAGGCTGCAGAGGAGACACCAAATTGTCTTAGCAGCAGTGCAGTTTGTCACTTTAACAGGAGACTGGGAGCTGAAGAGAAGAAATCAATTGACTAATGTGGGAAATTATTTTCTTATAACTAGATGTGATGCCTAGCTTAGAAAGAATGCATTAATGATTAAACATAAAAGGTTTGTACTGTACTGATATAAATTGTTTAACCTAACAAGCTGTGATTAATGTGAGGAGCTGTTAGGGAGTAGGGGGAGATAAGAACTTGTGTCTCACATACACGAACACTGCCTCTTTGTGAACCATCCAAGGACGTAGGTACAAAGAGTATAGTTAGGGTGGGAAAGTACCGGGGAACTGTGTCTATGGGGGCTGACTTTCTGGACAAGTTGCAAAACAACCAACACCTGGCAACAGTGAAGCACCAAGGGGCTGGGACCAGCCTGTGCGCCAACGATAGGCTGAGTAAGTCTAAACCACGCTCAGTCTCTACTCTGATAGGCCAGCAGGGAGCGGGAACTATCTCTGTCAGAGTATTTAGGGAAGAACTTAGAACAATGGATCAGTTCTCTGTCTGCCCTGCGTGGAATTTCAGTGGACCCGTATATACGAACATCATATTTACCATTGAAGTCTATTTTAGAAGACGTGTATTGACCTCTTTTGTTCCCAATACCAGATTTGAATTGACGCAACTTAACACTAATTAAGGGATATAATTTTTTTTTCTTTCATGTGTATACAGCCTGGCATTACTTTTAATGGCTTAGAGCTTAGACTAGTACCCCTGCACATCGACTCGGTACTGGTACTTCCTGTATATAGCCATGTTATTGTAACTCGTTATTGTTATTCGTTATTCACTGTGCATTTATTCCTCATACCACTATTTCTATGTTTTATCTTTAACTCTGCATTGTTGGAAAAGGACCCGCAATTAAGCATTTCACTGTTAGTGTACACCTGTTGTTTAAGAAGCATGTGACAAATAAAATGTTATTTTGATTTGATTTGACTTAGACTATCTACAAGACAAAACATCTACCTTTGTGTTTGATTGTTTTGTGATCGATCTACTAAAATGACTTGTGAACTATAGTTGCCATTTGTATTGTTCTATAGAAAATAGTGTTCTTGTCTCTGTGTTGGGTGACTCTCTATCTTTCTGACCTGTGCCCCACTTCTCTCGACCAGTGGCGTAGGCCGAAATTTGTGGGTGGGCCTGCAGAAATGTTGCCATGGAACAGAGATAAATGTGCAGTTTATAGCTAATCTCATGCTATTCTACACATTTTGCCATGTTGCTGAGAGAAAATGTTGCTGTTTTAAAGCACATTTCCTGCTATTCTACACATTTTGCCATGAAGCTCAGAGAAAATGTAGCATTTTTAATGCTAATTACAGCTAAAATATAGATGTGTTGACTGTGATAAAGGCATTGGATTTGAGCTGTCTTGTTTGCTAAATGAACAAATGAAATAGGCAGTGGCATGGTGCATATAGCCATAGAAGCACAGTGACATATGCCTCAATGCAGTCATATTCGTGGCTCATTGGGGGTGTGAAGTGAAGTTATGTCATTCCAGGTAATCTGTTCCATTATATTTAATCAAATCTGACTAACCTAGTGCAGTGTTTGCATATTTAGGTAAAAAGACAAATAATGTCCCATTTGGAACACTGACAAGTAAAGAGCATAATTTTTTTTTTTTTTATAAATAATACAAAATCTGAGTGGACCACTTTTTTTTCTGAGTGGACCCACCCCATCCTTGCCTACGCCCCTGATCTCGACACTGCTTGCAGTCACATGTGGAGGACATTGTTTACAATCCACAGGGCCTCTGTTCAGGACAGATATTTATGTGCAGATGGGAACCCGACAGGATCCTCTTCTGGACGCTAAAGGACAAACACTCAAGCGAAAACAAGCATAGGATACACATAGCTATCTACCTTTACACTGCCAACACCAACCTTGCTGTTGTTTTCCCAAAGGTGTTAATTTGGGATAATTCCCCTAATTTCTACTGGTTTGTAAAAAAAAAAAAAAAATCTATCATGTCCCTTGGACAAATTATGAAATAATATTATCTCTGAGTGACTTGGCTCGTAGGTGGGTCAACCCAATTTATGCTAACATGGTTGATATCTTTGTTTTGGTCCCTGTTATCCCAGTTCATTTGAGAGACATTACCTCCTTATCGCTATGAACACAACAGAATAAACACAAGTTCACAACACTCCACTGCTATAACCCTGATATACAGTAAGCCTCTCCTCCCTTCTTATTTCCCAGTAATATCCAGCTGCTGCTTGTCCACCATTTCTGAGACTGTGTTCTGTAGGCAGCTAGTGAGTCTGGGCGCCTCACCCTCGGAGTGTGCGCTACAGCTGTTGCCCTTGCTTAAGGGAAGTGCAGAGGTTGTATCTCCCCCTACGTGCCTCTGGCAGCACCCCAGCCTCTCACTCAGGCCTCCCAATAGCCGCATCAATGCCACCCTCAGCTCCCGGCAGCGCAGGGCATACAGCAGTGGGTTGACGGCTGAGTTGACCAGGCACATGGTGCTGCAGAAAGCAAAGGCCCTCTGCTGGGCGTGTGTGAGCTGCACCGAGACGTCTGCCAGCATGAAGGAGAGGGTTGGCAGCCAGCAGCCCACCATGATGAGCAGAATCAGGCCCAGGGTACGTGCCAACCGGATGTCCATCCGCATGCGGGCCTGACCACCGGTAGGCGCCCCCTGGAGGCCCGTCATGGAGGCCTCATGCCGATTGGCCCTCCACAGGATCAGGGCGTAGGCGCCCAGGATGAGTGACAGCAGCACCAGGATGAAGACGACCCAGCAGGCCAGGTAGCGGTGGTCGATGTATGGGAAGAGGAGCGAGCAGGGCGGGCTGAGCCCTGTGGGGCACCTCCAGCCCATCAGAGGGAGGAAAGAGATGAGGATGGTGGCGCTCCACAGGGCCAGGAGAGCCAACAGGGCCCTGCGGCGCGTCAACACCACTTTATACCTCGACGCCTGATGTATACACAGATAGCGGTCTAGAGCAGTCAGCAGAAGACTACCCACCGAGCCGGTGAAAGCCATCGTCACCCCACCCAGCTTGAAGAGGTAGGCGATGGGGCTGTCACAGCGGTGGAACAGGTGGAAGTCCAGGAAGCTTGCGGTGAAGAAGCAGCTGGCAAAGACGTCGGCCAGGGCCAGGCTGCCGATGAAGAGGTAGGAGGGGCGCTGGCGCAGGGTGGCGGTGGCGGCGATCACACCCAGGACCAACACATTCTCCAGGAAAGTGAAGGGTCCGGCCAGGAAACAGATGGAGCCGATGGCTCTCTTCTCCACCTCGATCAGGACCATATAGCGCTTCAGCTCCTCACAGGACTGGTTGACTGTTGACACAGGAATACAATTCAGACATCAGTGATTGGCTTATGTTGCATGGCAGCCAATGTGAACTCACATTACCAATCATCATCATCATAATATTTAATGTGTCTCTATTACAAAGTTATTCTATTTAAAATATGATGAGACATAATATTCTAATATACATACCCAGAGGTGATGTTGTGGTGGTGCTGCCATTGTCTTTGGACATCATGGCCCCTACAGAGGACCTTACAGGCTCCTTCCATCCATCCATCTCTTATAGGTCAGGGGTTAGCTCTGAGATCTACTTAGAGGTGCAGAGGGGAAATGTATGAACATTGTTCTCATACTGTATGTACCCAGAGAAATTCAGATGGGTCAGAAGTCATCAAACAGTATCAAATGTGACCACTGGATGGAGACATTATCTCAGTTTAAACAGAACTTCCTGAATGGTGCATCTCAAACTGTACTTCCTTGACTTTTCACATTCACGTTCCTCGCTTCCTTCTCAAAATGCATCGGAGGAGAAGGTCCAAGGGGAGGAACCTCTGACCCTTTCCTCCAATGCGTTGTGAGAAGAAGTTGCCTCCTAATTGCCTCCTTCCTGAATCCTTGCAGGGTCTCTTCATGGTGAAAATGTGCTAATAATTGGCTTGTGAATGTGTTAATTCAAAACCAATTACTGTCCTATTTTTTATTATCTTTTATATTTTTTCTCTCTGCTGTAAATAGATAGAGTATTGTTTTGAGGTGATGAAACATGTCCCTGTGTTCAAATATATTCCTATTAGCAGAAAATAAAATCCACCAAAAACAAGCTTCAGACATTCTGTGGAAACATAACCATTTAAACACGGGGACCTATTTTATCACCTCAAAACAATACTCTGTCTATTTACAGCAGAGAAAAATCGATCCCTTCAAGCCCACCGCAAGAGGCACGGTTAAAACAAACATATCATCAATAGACATAAAGCTACCTCTAGATATCTCTCATTTTGACCTTGAGGCTCTCACTTGAAGTGAATGAATAGGGTGGTGACTCCCTGAGAAATAAAAAATATACACTTTTTATCATTAAAGGAGACAACGATGTGAGTCATAGTAAACCACATGAGGGGGCTTGGTAGAAAGAGCCGTGCATTACCAGCTGTTGATGGAAGTACATTAGGCTAGAAAGACAGTGTTGAGTTGGGCCTCACCAGACCACGGTCATTAAGGTCTAGTACAGTCAGACTGAGCATGGAAGGCATATCCTCATCCTCTCTATGCGCTATAGCAAGGGTCCCCAATTACATTAAGCCGTGGGCCGATTTTCTTCTTGAGCGGATGGTCGGGGGGCCGAAACATAATTATAAATAATTTGTACACTGCAAATTTGACACAAATATAATAATTTCAAACCTTGATTACATTGGGATACGATCACATACACTGAGTATACAAAACACTAGGAACCCCTGCTCTTTCCATGAGTTAGACTGAGTGACATTCAGAGGGTGAATGGGCAAGACAAAATATTTCAGTTCTTTTGAAATGGGTATGGTAGTAGGTACTAGGCGCACCGGTTTGAGTGTGTCAAGAATTGCAACACTGCTGGGTTTTTCACGCTCAACAGTTTTCTGTGTGTATCAAGAATGGCCCCCCAAAGGACATCCAGCCAACTTGACACACTGTGGGAAGCATTGGAGTCAACATGGGCCAGCATCCCTGTGGAACGAAATCTCAAATATCCGGTGTACCGGTAGTTTGATAGACTATTGTGTCTTGTGTGTATTCAATCACTGTCACTACTTTTTACAGATGAGGAGAGGTAAACCAATTATGGTGTAGACCAGGCTGCTATAGTCCGGCACAGTGGACAAGTCATAATACCCATAAAAACACAGAAATGGTTCCAATGGTTTCTCCTCCATTCATTTTTCACATTGTGAATTTGACAAAGAAATCTAATTAATTGTGTGTTTGGTGGAGGCTGACCTTGGCGTGACGTTATGATAGCCACCCCTTACAAAAAAGATTGCAGTTTTGAAACTGCAGTAAATGTGCAGTAACTGCAGTCGACTGTGGTATTTTGGACGCAGTAATTGCAGAATAACTGCAGTGTACTGCAGTTGAACTGCAGTTTTACTGCACTCTAACTGCAGTTACACTGCAAAATTACTGCAGTAAAGAAAACTGTGTTATTTTGGTTGCAGTATTTGCTGCATACTGCAGTTATACTGCATTCTAACTGCAGTCTTACTGTACTGCAGTTATATTGCACTCTGACTGCATTCTTTTTTCATAAGGGGCATAATTCTCTCTCAGACAAGGTGAGTTTTATCAATATATTCACCTCAATTTACTCCAAAAAAATGTGCTATGCTAATTATTTATGAAACTTACCTCTTCCAAGAGAGATTTGCGCAGTTATCAAAATGTCACGCCAGAGTAAGCCTACATGAAACAGAGACCTTATATGAAGTAGTTCTAAAATCTCAGATGGAATAATGAATGGTGAAAAAACGATTGGAACCATTTCCAGGTTTTATACCGTGGTACTCAATAGTTGGCAGGATGAAGTCTGCCCCCTTTTGGAATTAAGAGGAAGCATTCTGAAAAATGACAAGTCGTTAGTAAAAAAAACAACAACAAAAAACTGTGTTAATGCACCTATATTAAACGGTTATAGTGAAAAGTGTGAGATAAACTGATGTGTGGAGATTAGATCAAGTTAATGGATGAAATGTCCATAGCAATGGGTACCCAACCATAAATGAGGACCAGGATTCCACGGTGCACTGTTTCTTTTACATAAGAAGTTGAAACATGAACTATTAGGCTATTTAAACAAACTAACAACACGAAGGGGCATTTTCAATCAAAACGGCAAAATAGCATGTTTGAATAAGATAGATAGCCCAGTATTATTGCATTGAACCAACCAGGATAGTCAATTTCAAGGATATTAAAATAAGGATGAACAACTGAAGGGATAAAATAAATTATTGGTCTCCATATACTATAGCCTACACTCTCATCAACTAGTCAATTTGCAACCCCACAACAAAAAACAACAAAAGTATATATATGCAGTACCAGTCAAAAGTTTGGACACACCTACTCATTCTAGGGTTTTCCTTTATTTTTACTATTTTCTACATTGTAGAATAATAGTGAAGACATCAACACTATGAAATAACATATATGGAATCATGTAGTAACCAAAACAGTGTTAAATAAATCAAAATATATGTTATATTTTAGATTCTTCAAAGTAGCCACCGTTTGCCTTGATGACAGCTTCACCTGTAATGCTTTTCCAACAGTCTTGAAGGAGTTCCCACATATGCTGAGCACATGTTGGCTGCTTTTCCACACTGCGGTCCAACTCATCCCAAACCATCTCAATTGGGTTGAGGTCGGGTGATTGTGGAGACCAGGTCAACAGATGCAGCACTCCATCACTCATCTTGGTCAAATAGCCCTTACACAGCCTGGAGGTGTGTTTTGGGTCATTGTCCTGTTGAAAAACAAATGATGGTCCCACTAAGCGCAAACCAGATGGGATGGCGTATCGCTGCAGAATGCTGTGGTAGCCATGCTGGTTAAGTGTGCCTTGAATTCTAAATAAATCACTGACAGTGTCACCAGCAAAGCACCCCCACACCATCACACCTCCTCCTCCACTCTTCACGGTGGGACCACACATGCGGAGATCATTCGTTCACCTACTCTGTGTCTCACAAAGACACAGCGGTTGGAACCAAAAATCTCCCATTTGGACTCATCAGACCAAATTTCCACCGGTCTAATGTCCATTGTTCGTGTTTCTTGGCCCAAGCAAGTCTCTTCTTGTTATTGGCGTCCTTTAGTAGTTTCTTTGCAGCAATTCGACCATGAAGGCCTGATTCACGCAGTCTCCTCTGAACAGTTGATGTTGAGATGTGTCTGTTACTTGAACTCTGTGAAGCATTTATTTGGGCTGCAATCTGAGGTGCAGTTAATTCTAATGAACTTATTCTCTGCAGCAGAGGTAACTCTGGGTCTTCCTTTCCTGTGGCGGTCCTCATGAGAGCCAGTCTCATCATAGCGCTTTATGTTTTTTGCGACTGCACTTGAAGAAACTTTCAAAGTTCTTGACATTTTCCGTATTGACTGACCTTCATGTCTTAAAGTAATGATGGACTTTCAATTCTCTTTGCTTATTTGAGCTGTTCTTGCCATAATATGAACTTGGTCTTTTACCAAATAAGGCTATCTTCTGTATACCACCCCTACCTTGTCACATCACAACTGATTGGCTCAAACACATTAAGAAGGAAATAAATTCCACAAATTAACTTTTAACATGGCACACCTGTTAATTGAAATGCGTTCCAGGTGACTACCTCATGAAGCTGGTTGAGAGAATGACAAGTGTGTGCAAAGCTGTCATCTAGGCAAAGGGTGGCTACTTTGAAGAATCTCAAATATAACATATATTTTGATTTGTTTAACACATTTTTGGTTACAACATGATTCCATATGAGTTATTTTATGAGTTAAAGTTTTGATGTCTTCACTATTATTCTACAATGTAGAAAATAGTAAAAATAAAGAAATTAGTAGGTGTGTCCAAATATTTGACTGGTACTGTATATATGTCACCCCCACTTCTAAAACCAAAGTTGCGCCCCTAGCCATTGTGATCAACTGCACTGCGCTGATGAAGATAGATGTAGTAGTTGCAGGAGCAGATCAATATTTGGGTGAAAGATTTTAGTGCAGAAGATCTACAGAAAGTTTTGAGAGAAGGGGTTCCATCCTCCCAGGTCAATGGTGTACGATCATTTAGGGACAAAGCAGTGGTATAGGGTGGTGGGTTTTGGGGGATAGTGTATAGGTGCAGGGTTAGATGGTGATGCAATTCAAGATTTTCCCATTGCCATTTTCCTTTTTTGTTTGTGACCAAAATGTGCAATCCGCACTCCGACCTGCGAAAGGCAGCAATAATTATGATTTTGGAATGAGATGTTCGACAAGCAGGTGTCCACATACTTTTGGTCATGTAGTGTGTCAGTCAGGTGGCTATCTGCCGGCAGAGACTTCTATTGCAGTAACGTTGAATGGCTCTGGTTAGTATTACTTAGCCAGCTATAAGGATGAAGTAAGAAGCTAACGTTAAACCTCAACCTCAACCGGAGCCGGAGACGGAGAGAGAGCAGAAGCAAGCAGAGAGAGCGGTTAGTATGGTGGTTCCCAAACGTGGGGTCGGGGCCCCATGTGGGGTCCCCTGAGAAAAGCTTTACTAATCTTCTCAAACAAGTTAGGAACTTAAGAAAACCAGATGTTTCAATATGAACATCTCCACATGGCCTATCTTTCCTCATAGGCCTACATTAAAATGCAGTGAATAAAGGCAGATATTAAAGGCAGATATACGTATACAATTAGGGCATTGTGAATCTGAAAAGACCTCGAAACGAGGCCATCATAGGATGGGCCATAAAATCCTCTAACGCATTAGGTGTTGGAGGTCAGTCTGAGACTGGGGTTTTTGGAATATATTCAATTGCATGTTACCGCTCAGCGGGTGGTTGACGAAGCATTTTGTTTTATGTAACCTCTCATAGGATATCCATGAACTCACGGCAGCATAAAGTTAGTGGTAAAGGAAAAATAATTTAGGCACAATGCAGGTTCTTGTTACATGTTGCACGCCACATGATAAATGCTAATGCTAAATGCTGATTGTGTTTCATGCCACATTGTACATAAAGGCTAATGCTAAATGCTAATGCTAATTGTGTTGCATGCTACATGCTAACGTGTGACCTTAGAGGGCCATTGCGATGGAATAAAGCCTCTTAAATTATGTTTGTGTGTGTAGAATTCAAGTTCTATACGTTGTGAGCTCTGTTAAGTGTTATTGTTTGACTATAAGGGGTAAAAGAGAGGGAGCTGTGGCAGAATGCTAACGTTCTATTGTCTGGAAATCGTATCGTTGAATGTATTGCTCATGCGTTTGATTTTACGACACTACACTACAAAACGGGGGAGTTTACGGCACGAGATTATGACACGTTTGTTTTACGGCACTAGACTACAACACGTTGTTTACTAAAACTACAACACGGGGGATTTTGGGTAAATGGGTCATACTTCTGTTGGACTGTGCTGCAGGGGGAGACAGAGAAACAGACACAGACAAAGAGAAGAGATTTGGACACGAATCTTCTAGTTGTTAAAGCGGCTGTTGTTTGAAAATGAAACTATTTGTTGAGATCTAGTGAATTTATAAATTAGATATATGTTGACGGATTATAATAAATTAAATTAAATGACGGATTAAAATAAATAAAAATTTTATTGAGCTATTTAGTCCTGAGTTAAGTCTTAGAGCGAATGTGAGTGGGGGAATATTGAATGCTGGAAATAACTCAGTGATTGCATAAACTGCTAAATTATTTTTCTGTTTCTATGCTCTTTTGTCATATGAGAGGAACGATAGGACGAGAGGAGAGAAAGAGGAAGAGATACAGGAAGTGCTGACGTATACATCACGGGAAAGGTGTGACGCGACAGAGGATCGAGTCATATCAGGCTGGTTCTGTTTACAAAATCTTCCCCTACAGGATATTTGATGTTATGACAATTTCACAGAGGCTTGGCAAATACTGATTCATAAAAAATTGCATTTTGGAGTTTCTGTGCATCACTTGGGTTGATTAAGGTTGTGTTGGAAATCAAGTACTGACATTATTCTGTAAAATTAAGATAATTAGGTGCTTATAGAGCAAGGGGGTTTATGGGTATTGTAGTGAGTGTAGGGTTAGAGGATCGAGTCAAAAGGATTGCTGTGAAGTTGACTACTTGCATTTACTTTCCTGATGGGTTGTGGTAAGATAGCCACTAATTGATAAATTGGTAAGATAGGGTATAGAAATAAAAAAAATGGTTTTAATTATTCATAATTTTTAATTGATTTTTTATTTATTTTAATTAAATGTTTTTTTGAATAACTTTTTTAAATATAATTTTTTAATATTTATATTTTTGTTGATTGATGTAAAAAAAAAAATTGTTTTTTGTTGTTGTTTAGTTTATATTAATAATTAAAGGGGGGAAGCCATAGGCTATATAGTCTAAAATAAAATAATTCACAATAAAGGAATATAAAAGGGTTGTTACAATGGGGAGAAAGGACAGCAAGGCTATGAAGGTAATTACACCTGTTGATATAGTACAAAATAGTAATCCTTTAACTAAAGTATTGCTAGGTTATCCGGCAAATGAAACAAAAGTTGCCCTTCATTCTCAAACAAAAACTGATAAAAGATTCCAGCGATAAGATAAACAAAGGTATAGAGAAAAGGCTAAAGGAAGAGAAGGCGACAGAAAAACTAATGGCAGAAGTTAGTACACCTTTCTCACATACGGATTCAGCAAAAAGACCCCCACCTTATGAGAAGGAAGTAGAGCTTAGGGATGTTTATCCTCAGCTTCCAGTGATCATCCAGGAGGGTGATTATTGCATCAGAGATGAAGATGAACGAATAATAGATAGAGGACAAGCAGAAACGACCAGAAAGATGAATCCAAAACTCCAGAAGTAAGAAAAACCGAGATGTCTGGAAACTAAGAGAAGAATACAGTGAGGCCAAGGAAAAAGGCCACTAGTAAGAAGATGATGGAAGACGATATTTCGAGGACAGAAGAAACTCTCAGAAAACTCAATCAAATACAACTTACAACTGGTGGAGAAGAAGAAGGAGAAGAGAAGCTTTGGTTATGAAGAATCAGAGTGCACCAAATCAACAATCACTGCCACAGCTTCAACAGGACCAGTTCCAACCGCAATTGTACCAGCCACCAATGGGGGTACCAGTTGTTTCATATCCACAGCCAGTTTCTGGACAGACACAGAATTGGAGAGGAAGAGGACGAGAAGGCTTAGAAGGAGGAGGAAGATTTCAGCTACACTTCCAGCAACTTTCAGAAGAGTGTTATAATTGTGGACAGGTTGGTCACTTTACCTGTGAGTGCAATGCGCCAGGAGGAAACAACAGAGGAAATTTCTGAGGAAGAAAAAGGAGCAAGTGAAGATTACCTGTTCTCTAGGTGAACCCTTAAAGGATTCTAGAGTGCCTAGAAGATACGAAGGGGGGTGTCAGCTGATAGCACCGATTTAGAGAAGAAGAGAAAATATCCAACAATTGAAGTGAAAACAAAGGACTAGGAGAGGTGAATAGTGGAAAAACTTTTCTGTGTTCAGCCTAAAGAGGTTAAACATCTCACTATGTAAAATTAACTAATTAGGATAGGGATTGGAGGTAGTAAAACAGTTAATTACTCTTAAGGAACCAATTGAGCTCTGCTATAAAAATCAAAGAGAAATTAAAATAGACATACTAATATTAGAACATATACCTATTGCATTGTTGGGAAGAGATGCATTGTGTAAATTGAACTGTACAATAAGATGTACACTAAACGGCTGTCTGGTAGAATATTTTAAAAGAGTAGGGTTTTTGGGAATCTATTAGACTGCCTATTAGACAATCTGTCTGGAAAATAAAGTTAAAAGGGGTGACTGTTATTCTTGGTTACATTCCTACACCAAGGGATTTCAAACTAGGCTAAAATATGTTTAGTCGTTTGCCAAGTCTGTGTGTGAAGAAGTCAGAAGCAGGTGGGGACTTCCCAATCACATATTCTAAAAATTGGTGGTAAAGGGATTTTGTGAATAAATCAGTGGAAAAGGTTTTTAAAGGTTAGGAGAAAAGATTAGATTAAAAAAGTTAGGAGAACTAGGGTTGAAGGAACTCTAAGACAGTAAGCTAAGTTTCAATGTTAGTTAGTAGTAAGAGAGAGAGAACAGTGGTGAAGGACATTTTAGAGTTTAGTGGGAAGATAGATATGGTAGGAGTTTAGATCTGTTAGGAGCAGATGCATTGAGAAAGTATGCGTTGCTGAATGATAAGAGAAGATTGAGGGTGATTGAGTATCTATATTTACAGTTCCCAGCAGGAAGATCAAGGTAATTGTAGGTGTATTTTTATAATCAAAAGCTTTGGGGAAACTAGATGAAGTAACAATAAGGACATCAACACTTCAGTCTATTATAACAACAGTGAGAAGCAATTTAACTCTTTCAACATTGATAGTTATTAAAGCCATAAATATATCGCATTTGATTACAAGGGAACCAATAGCTCCAGCAGCAATTTTAGAGGAAAATACTGTTATTAGGGTTAAAATAGGAGAGCAGATAGTGGTAGAGAACAATATAGATTCATCTGAAATAGTGAAGGATACTATCATGGAGGTACAGGATGAGGTCTTTGATTTTAATGACAGACAAGGAGAGGTATCTGATCAGTACCGCTCGTTAGGGAAGAGAGAAACTAAATGGAAGGCATATGGTTTGATTCTTCTGTTGTGAAAATTAAAGATGGATGGGCAGGTAGGAATATTTGGTTCCAGCAGCTAGCTCATTCTGTAAGATCAGTGAGGAATCTTGAGGGTCCATGTCTGTTGAGAATTCCAGAACAGATAAAATAATGTCGTTGTCAAAACATTTGTTTAAGCCTAGGTTTAGGTGTTATTGGGTTAAGTGAATTACCCTATGGGAATTTGTTAGATGGGAAGGAAAATCAGGTAACAGCGAACCCTGAAGCATTGGAGGTGAAACCAGTGAGGGCTAAAAGTTGTTTTTGTTCTAATAAAACATATGATGTAAGGGGTATGTTTATGGGAATATCAGATTGGGATGATTATATGATGACTTTGGGTAAGCATGACCTTAAGGGTAGTAATGAGAAATATAATGTTACTTTTTATGTTCCAGTTAGTAAGAAGAGCAGGACTTTGATGGTTAAAAGATTAGCTTTTGCCTGGCAATGTGACTATTGGGAATTTTAGAGATATTTGGAGGGTTTGTGGTGATAAAGCGTATATATTCTTACCCTATGGATGGACAGGATGTTGTTACATGTCAACGTTGAAGCTTCCATATGAGGCTTTTACCATTAAAAGAGGGGTAGCACCGGACACAGATAAATCTGAATCTAGGTTTGGAAGTAGGGTGAAAAGGGACATGGCGACATGTCATAGTCTTGAAGCCTACCATTGGAGGATAAGTCTAGGAGAGAAGTGGGGACTGGGACTTTTTCCATGGTATGGTGTAACATTTTTGGCAGATCATATTGATAATATTACCTATACTTTGCAGGGGTTTGCGAATGAAACAATAAGAGGGTTTAACCTTCTGTCAAATACTCAAAGAAGTCACAGACTGACGCTGTTGAAACATGACATGGCTCTTGACTATATTTTAGCAAAACAAGGTGGCTTATGTTTGGCTATGAATCTGACGGGGGATGATTGTTATACTTTGATCCCAGATAGTTCCGATAATATCACGAGTGTTATAGATGCGTTGAAGAATATAAGGGATGCGTTTGGTAGATCTGAAGGAGCTGGATGGTCAGCGAAGACTTGGTTGCAAGATCAGTTAGGCCCAGTAGGAGCAGTGATGGTTCAGATTTTAGTTGCAGCTCTGATAGCGCTGTGTGTGATGTTTTGCTTTTGTACTTTGTTACTGACCTTTGCGAAAGCTATGATATTAAGATGGGTTGGAGTTGTGATGCCTGGAGACAACACTCAGATGCCGTTGTTGACTGTTCCTGATCTGGATGAAGATGGACAAGGGGGTCTGGATGGAGTATTAATGGATAAATATCCTTTTTGATTATTTGATAATTTTTCTTTTTTTTTTTTTCAATATTAGTGTGATTTTAGTATGATGTTATGAATCAAAGGGGGGAAATGGGATAATGTGATTCATACATCATTTATATATCATTTTTATATTCTTAGTTGATCTTGATGTTTTAATTTGAAAGTGTTTGTTTTGCAAAAGATACTGTTTGGTCTTTTCTTTTCTTCCAGAAGCGTTTGGGGGAAAATGTAAAGATTGAAATACTCAAACAAGGACAATATGAAGGGACAATATGAAAGGAGAATGACTGGAGGAGATGGAACAAGGAAGGTGTGGAAAGGTTCCCATTCCATCATCAATGATGCATTGGAAGAGGAGACTACGGGGGAGATGAAGTGTAGTGGACTACATTCCAGTGTCTGCAATGAAATATAGACATATTTGCATGTGTAAATACATAATTTGTGTCATATTCTTAGGTATTAATTTTTGTAGAATGATATTTGATGTTATTGGATACATGTGGGGATCTTAGATGTTTTTGTTTATTTCGTGAATGCTTAGGGACAGGGAGTCTAGGCAGGGATAGAGGTCCACGGTAGGGTCCGATGGGTTGACCAGCCTTAGAGTGGACATTTTGGATAGTATTTTGTTTGCAGGGGCTTACATGTGTATTTAATTGCATCATAGTTTCAAATGCATTGATAAGGATTTATGAGTTTATCTGGAGTACCTAGGTGGTTGCCTGGGGCAGAGGGACCATGAGAGAATTTTACTGTCTTGATTGATGGATGGATATCTGGAACGATGGCTGCCAGACAGTTTTTCGCTCTCACACTCCATAAAGATTTGTTCATATTTCATAGTAATGTATTCACACTTCATAAACAGTTATTCATATTTCATAGAAAGGTATTTACACTCTAGAGGGAAATGTTTTTTTGGTTTAATGTTAAAGATACTCAATAAGATAAATTGTTACTTGTCATAATCCTGTTCTTTTTGTTTTCGAGACTTTTAGTTCGTCTCGAAGGGGGGAATGTAGTGTATTAAGATTATGACTATTCTAGAGGAACAAAGAGGGGATGTTTATCTTAGTTCAAATATAACCATTTGTAGGGTGACGCCCCAGGGGAGACAGGTGATTGGACAGCAGAGGGAGCAACCCATATTTTTGCATTGTTTATAAGTATGGGCTAGACAAAGAGGGGGTTAGAAACAGACAGATTATTTTGGGACACTGTTTCTCCAGCCCTGCAGGGTCTGTAACTTATGCTGACATCTTGTGATATAAATAAAACTTGTAATCAAAGTGCAGCCTAAGCGGACTCTTTGTTTGACAGCAATAAGTACCAGCATCGACGCGATAGACTACATGTGCTAAGCTTGTAGTGTCATACCCAAGAAGACTTGAGGCTGTAATCTCTGCCAAGGTGCTTCAACAAAGTACTGAGTAAAAGGTCTGAATACTTATGTAAAGGTAATATTTCCGGGGGGGGGGGGTTTTATACATTTGCAAAAAATTCTAAAAACATGTTTTTCCTTTGTCATTATGGGTATTGTGTGTAGACTGTTGAGGGGAAAAAAATGATTTTATCAATTTTAGAATAAGGCTGTAACGTAAAAAAAAAGTCAAAGGGTCTGAATACTTTCCGAATGCACATACTACATATATTTCACAGACAGTATATTTTACGTGAGTTATCTTTTGTTTGTTTTTAGTCCCAGCCTTCAGCTACCCTCAACCCCTCCCATCTATCTCTAAAGACTATCCAGTTTTGATTTCTAGCTGCCATATACTTTTCCACTGTGCTGTGATGTTTCACAAAAGTTCTGAACCTTTCTATTCTGATAGTTTCTACAGATTGTAAATGAAAGATAATCACTTTTGCTAAGAATATTTTTATATTATTGATTGATTGACTATGACTTATTAAATCACCCAGAAGTGCTATTTGCAGAGTTAGCTCTAAGTAAATGTTGGATTTGTGTTTTTTGTAGATCGACTGAGGTGAATGAACCTACATCAGCCAAGGTGATAATGGCTGGGGTCATTTCTGCTTGTTTTTTTCTGTTCTCCAAATAGCATTTTAACGTTTTCAAATTATATAGAAATGCAGTCAATGAGCTTCAACTTTCAATAAGGACCTCACTAAAACTCAAACTCCAGTTACTGCCCTGTGGTGTCTATAGGAATAGGACTCATAACAAGACAAATAGGTCACTTTTTTTCAGTATTGCACCTGTGCCCTACTTTTTGCTTTCATTTTGTTTTAATTTTATCCGGTTCTGAATAATTATCATTATTATTTTTTCATCACAAATATCTGCTTTATGAAAGTATATTTTGGAATATGGGGGCTGGAGAAATAGGAAGTAAATTACTTTTCACAGAGACCCTTATTGACTTGAGTAACAATATTTCTAAATCTGCTTGTGGGAGATGACAGCCGAGTATATGCTCTGCTTATTACACCACCTCAGGCTTCCTTTCTCCTCTGGGTGGACCTGAAATATTTTTTGATTGACAGGTCACAGTAGGCTACTTTTCTGTCCCTCAAGGTACTTTGACCACTCATACATATCTTAATTCATGCAAAGTACACAACACCTATTACTGAGTAAGGACTCATGGGTGATATCTTAGATTTACAGAATGACCACAGAGACATTGGGTTAAGTGTCAGCACAAATGTTGAAACATACTGTGTCAACTGAGTTGTGACACTGCAACAAGGTAAGAAGACTTACACAGACTGATGTGTTCTAAACAGTCTCTGTAAAACATGCAATGAGGTACCAATTCATAAATGCTATTAAAAAAAGAAGGGTCACAGACTGATCTGGGTCATAGACTGAAAATCAGACAGCATCATCTAACATCTATATACATGCAAAATCCTAAGGAGAGCATGCTTTGTGCTTCAGACCCTAACAATCATGCTCTCACGTTCAGCATTTCCCTCATAACAGGTTTCAAACATATTGTGCAAATAATGATTTGCTCTATGATGCTCAGAAGTTTTTTGCCCTGTAGGGGTGTACTGTATCGTAGTATAAAATGATACAAGAATAAAGGCAGGTGCTTACCTTGTGTGGATGCTTTTCTGTCAGTTCTGTTGTGGTGTAGGAGGAAGATAGACCAAACTGATGACCTCAGCTACAGCGTCACTGAGTTCTACCTAACTCCGCTCACCAGAACCAGTCGGTGACTGAGTGAGAAAGAGTGAAAGTGAGAGAGAGTAAGAGTGAGAGTGATAGTGAGAGAGAGAGAGAGAGAGAGAGAGAGAGAGAGAGTGTGAGAGAAAGAGAGAGAGAGAGAGAGACATGTCTGACCGTTTGCAGTCCCTGAAGTACTTTTGGGCTCATTGTAATGGCTGGAATGGAATAAATGGAACGGTATCATATACATCAAACATATGGAAACCACATGTTTGACTCCGTTCTATTTATTCCATACCAGCCCGTACTCCTATAGCTCCTCCCACCAGCCTCCACTGGCCCACAGAGACATTGGCATAAGTGTCAACACAAATGTTGAAACATACTGTGCCAACAGAGTTGTGACACTGCACAAAACTTTCACAGACTGATGCGTTCTAAACAGTCACTTTAAAACATGCAACGAGATACCAATTCATAAATGCTATTTAAAAAATAACACATTGGTTAGACTGAAAATCAGACAGCATCATCTAACCCCTATATACAGAGCATTCGGAAGGTATTCAGACCCATTGACTTTTTCTTTCATCAATCTACACACAATACCCCATAATGACAAAGCAGAAACAGGTTTTTATATCACATATCACATTTCCATAAGTATTCAGACCCTTTACTCAGTACTTTGTTGAAGCACCTTTGGCAGCGATTAGAGCCTAGAGTCTTCTTCGGTATGACGCTACAAGCTTGGCACACCTGTATTTGGGGAGTCTCTCCCATTCATTTCTGCAGATCCTCTCAAGCTCTGTCAGGTTGGATGGGGAGCGTCGCTGCACAGCTATTTTCAGGTCTCTCTAGAGATGTTTGATCGGGTTCAATTCTGGGTTCTGGCTGAGCCACTCAAGTACATTGAAAGATTTGTCCCGAAGCCACTCCTGTGTTATCTTGGCTGTGTACTTAGGGTCGTTGTCCTGTAGGAAGGTGAACCTTCGCCCCAGTCTGAGGTCCTGAGCGCTCTGGAGCAGGTTTTTATCAAGGATCTCTCTGTACTTTGCTCTGTTCATCTTTCCCCACAGCATGATGCTGCCACCACCACGCTTCACCGTAGGGATGGTGCCAGGTTTCCTCCAGACGTGATGCTTGGCATTCAGGCCAAAGAGTTCAATCTTGGTTTCATCAGACCAGAGAATCTTGTTTCTCATGGTCTGAGAGTCCTTTAGGTGCCTTTTGGCAAACTCCAAGTAGGCTGTCATGTGCCTTTTACTGAGGAGTGGCTTCCGCCTGATAGTGTTCTTGGGGACCTTCAATGCTGCAGAACATTTTTGGTAGCCTTCCCCAGATCTATGCCTCAACACAATCCTGTCTCGGAGCTCTACGGACAATTCCTTCGACCTCATGGCTTGGTTTTTGCTCTGACATGCACTGTCAACTGTGGGACCTTATATAGACCGGTGTGTGCCTTTCCAAATCATGTCCAATCAATTGAATTTACCACAGTTGGACTCCAATCAAGTTGTAGAAACATATCAAGGAGGATCAATGAAAACAGGATGCACCTGAGCTCAATTTTGAGTCTCATAGCAAAGGGTCTAAATACTTATCTAAATAAGGTATTTCTAAAAACCTGTTTTCGCTTTGTCATTATAGGGTATTGTGTGTAGATTGATGAGGACATTTTATTTTTTAATCAATTTTAGAATAAGGCTGTAACGTAACAAAATGTGGAAAATGGGAAGGGGTCTGAATACTTTCCGAATGCACTGTACGGTCACACACCTCACTTACCTCAACTACCTTGTACCCCATCACATTGACTGTGTACCGGTATTTCTTGTATATAGCCTCGTTATTGTTATTTTATTGTGTTACTATTATTTTTTACTTAGCAAATGTTTCGTACTTTTTAACTCTGTATTGTTGGGAAAGGAAGGATCATATCACTTCTACCTTAACTGACACCCTAGACCAGGGTTCTTCAATTCCGGTCCTGGAGGGCCGAAACAGTTCTGTTTTTTATTTCTACCTGGTAGTTAATTGCACTCACCTGGTGTCCCAGGTCTGAATTAGCCCCTGATTAGAAGGAGAGGATGAAAAACAGAGGTGTTTCGGCCCTCCAGGACCGGAATTGAAGAACCCTGCCCTAGACCCACTTCAATTTGCTTACCACCCCAATAGATCCACAGACGATGCAATCGCCATCGCACTGCACACTGCCCTTATCCATCTGGACAAGAGGAATACCTATGTAAGAATGCTGTTCATTGACTATAGCTCAGCACTCAACACCATAGTACCCTCCAAGCTCATCATTAAGCTCGGGGCCCTGGGTCTGAACCCCGCCCAGTGCAAGTGGGTCCTGGATTTCCTGACCGGCCGCCCCCAGGTGGTGAAGGTAGGAAACAACACCTCCACGTCGCTGATCCTCAACACAGTGGCCCCACAAGGGTGCATGCTCAGCCCCCTCCTGTACTCCCTGTTCACCCATGACTGCGTGGCCACACACGCCTCCAACTTTATCATCAAGTTTGCAGATGACACAACAATAGTATGCCTGATTACCAACAATGACGAGACAGCCTACAGGGAGGAGGTGAGGGCCCTGGGAGTGTGGTGCCAGGAAAATAACCTCTCACTCAACGTCAACAAAACAAAGGAGCTGATCATGAACTTCAGGAAACAGCAGTGGGAGCACGCCCCTATCCACATCAACGGGACCACAGTGGAGAAGGTGGAAAGCTTAAAGTTCGATCTGAAATGGTCCACCCACACAGACAGTGGGGTGAAGAAGGCACAACAGCGCCTCTTCAACCTCAGGAGGCTGAATACATTTGTCTTGGCACCTAAAACCCTCACAAACTTTTACAGATGCACAATTGAGAGCATCCTGTCGGGCTGTATCACCGCCTGGTACGGCAACTGCACCGCCCGCAACCGCAGGGGTCTCTAGAGGGTGGTGCGGTCTGCCCAACGCATCACCGGGGGCAAACTACCTGCCCTCCAGGACACCTACAGCACCCGATGTCACAGGAAGGCCAAAAAGATCATCAAGGACAACAACCACCCAAGCCACTGCCTGTTCACCCCGCTATCATCCAGAAGGCGAGGTCAGTACAGGTGCATCAAAGCTGGGATCGAGAGACTGAAAAACAGCTTCTATCTCAAGGCCATCAGACTGTTAAATAGCCATCACTAGGCAGCCTCCACCCGGTTACGTAACCCTGCACCTTAGAGGCTGCTGCCCTATATACATAGACTTGGAATCACTGCCCACTTTAATAATGGAACACTAGTCACTTTAATAATGTTTACATATTTTTACTTTACTCATCTCATATGTATATACTGTATTCTATTCTACTGTATTTTGGTCTATGCCACTCCGACATTGCTCATCCTAATATTTATATATTTCTTAATTCCATTATTTTACTTTTAGATCTTTTTATTTTATTTTATTTTGTTATTTCACCTTTATTTAACCAGGTAAGCCAGTTGAGAACAAGTTCTCATTTACAACTGCGACCTGGCCAAGATAAAGCAAAGCAGTGCGATAAAAACAACAACACAGAGTTACATATGGGGTAAAAAACATAAAGTCAAAAATACAACAGAAAATATATATACAGTGTGTGCAAATGTAGCAAGTTATGGAGGTAAGGCAATAAATAGGATATAGTGCAAAATAATTACAATAGTATTAACACTGGAATGCTAGATGTGCAAGAGATTATGTGCAAATAGAGATACTGGGGTGCAAAAGAGCAAAATAAATAACAATATAGGGATGAGGTAGTTGGGTGGGCTAATTTCAGATGGGCTGTGTACAGGTGCAGTGATCGGTAAGGTGCTCTGACAACTGATGCTTAAAGTTAGTGAGGGAGATAAGAGTCTCCAGCTTCAGAGATTTTTGCAATTCCTTCCAGTCATTGGCAGCAGAGAACTGGAAGGAATGGCGGCCAAAGGAGGTGTTGGCTTTGGGAATGACCAGTGAAATATACCTGCTGGAGCGCAGACTGCGGGTGGGTGCTGCTATGGTGACCAATGAGCTAAGATAAGGCGGGGATTTGCCTAGCAGTGATTTATAGATGGCCTGGAGCCAGTGGGTTTGACGACGAACATGTAGTGAGGACCAGCCAACAAGAGCGTATAGGTCACAGTGGTGGGTAGCGTATGGGGCTTTGGAGACAAAACGGATGGCACTGTGATAGACTACATCCAATTTGCTGAGTAGAGTGTTGGAGGCTATTTTGTAAATGACATCGCCGAAGTCAAGGATCGGTAGGATAGTCAGTTTTACGAGGGCATGTTTGGCAGCATGAGTGAAGGAGGCTTTGTTGCAAAATAGGAAGCCGATTCTAGATTTAACTTTGGATTGGAGATTCTTTATGTGAGTCTGGAAGGAGAGTTTACAGTCTAACCAGACACCTAGGTATTTGTAGTTGTCCACATACTCTAGGTCAGACCCGTCAAGAGTGGTGATTCTAGTCGGGTGGGCGGGTGCCAGCAGCGTTCGATTGAAAAGCATGCATTTAGTTTTACTAGTGTTTAAGAGCAGTTGGAGGCTACTGAAGGAGTGTTGTATGGCATTGAAGCTCGTTTGGAGGTTTGTTAACACAGTGTCCAATGAAGGGCCAGATGTATACAAAATGGTGTCGTCTGCGTAGAGGTGGATCTGTGTGTATTGTTGTGAATTGTTAGATATTACTGCACTGTTGGAGCTAGAAACACAAGCATTTCACTACACCCGCAATAACATCTGCTAAATATGTGCATGTGACCAATAACATTTCATTTGATTTTGAATTGATTTTGATTTGAAAGGACTCATCATAGTCTAAAATAATACAAGAATAAAGGCATGTGCTTACCTTGTGTGGATGCTTTTCTGTCAGTTCTGCTGTGGTGTAGGAGGAAGACAGACCAAACTGATGACCTCAGCTACATCAGCCACAGCAGCTCCAGTGAGTTCCACCTATTTCCGCTCCCCAGGACCAGTCAGTGAGTGAGTGAGAGAGTGAGAGAGAGAGAGAGAGACACTGGTCTACGATGAGAATATACTGAATACTGCTTGGGGAAGGATGAAGTAAAACAGAAAGGGAAGCCATACATTTATGTCACCTGAGTGAGACTATACATTTAGGAGTAGAGCATTACATTGTATTATCCATGTTTACGTTTACAAATTCTACAGGTTCTAAAGTCGTACAGGTCATGATTAAAGGTCATAAGAGATTATTTATTTCAGGGCGGCCCATCGCTCTGTAATGTCCTAAATAATGTCCTCCTAACACCTCTCTCTCCAACCTCACATTTCCATTTCTCCAATATATTTATAAATTTATTCATTTCCCCAATGTGCAGTAAAAGAGACTGTTTTCAGTCCCTGAAGTACTAACATGTTCATGCTTTCTGCCTTTTGTCAATTCCATTTGCGCATTAAGAGTTTAAATGGTGCCTAGGGAGGAGACTGTGAGAGTGAGCTGTGTTTCAGGACGTGTGAAGAAACAAGGTTAAAGAACAGAAAAGACAGAGACTGTGACCTCAGGCTACCCATAAAGCAGCCAATAGTGATGCAGAAATTGCCTCTTAAGTGCAATGAAATATTGTGTTTACTCCACAGGGGTTGATAACAATAACCTTTTCACTGATTCTAAAGTACTGCAGCCTTTATTCAGTATGGTACCATTGTTTTTTGATCAAATCAAATCAAATTGTATTTGTCACATGCGTCGAATACAACAGGTGTAGACCTTACAATGAAATGCTTACTTACAGTGAGGGAAAAAAGTATTTGATCCCCAGCTGATTTTGTACGTTTGCCCACTGACAAAGAAATGATCAGTCTATAATTTTAATGGTATGTTTATTTGAACAGTGAGAGACAGAATAACAACAAAAAAATCCAGAAAAAAGCATGTCAAAAATGTTATAAATTGATTTGCATTTTAATGAGGGAAATAAGTATTTGACCCCTCTACAAAACATGACTTAGTACTTGGTGGCAAAACCCTTGTTGGCAATCACAGACGTCAGACGTTTCTTGTAGTTGGCCACCAGGTTTGCACACATCTCAGGAGGGATTTTGTCACACTCCTCTTTGCAGATCTTCTCCAAGTCATTAAGGTTTCGAGGCTGACGTTTGGCAACTCAAACCTTCAGCTCCCTCCACAGATGTTCTATGGGATTAAGGTCTGGAGACTGGCTAGGCCACTCCAGGACCTTAATGTTTTCTTCTTCAGCCACTCCTTTGTTGCCTTGGCCGTGTGTTTTGGGTCATTGTCATGCTGGAATACCCATCCACGACCCATTTTCAATGCCCTGGCTGAGGGAAGCAGGTTCTCACCAAAGATTTGACGGTACATGGCCCCGTCCATCATCCCTTTGATGCGGTGAAGTTGTCCTGTCCCCTTAGCAGAAAAACACCTCCAAAGCATAATGTTTCTACCTCCATGTTTGACGGTGGGGATGGTGTTCTTGGGGTATAGGCAGCATTCCTCCTCCTCCAAACACGGCGAGTTGAGTTGATGCCAAAGAGCTCCATTTTGGTCTCTTCTGACCACACCACTTTCACCCAGTTCTCCTCTGACTCATTCAGATGTTCATTGGCAAACTTCAGAAGGGGATGTATATGTGCTTTCTTGAGCAGGGGGACCTTGCGGGCGCTGCAGGATTTCAGTCCTTCACGGCGAAGTGTGTTACCAATCGTTTTCTTGGTGACTATGGTCCCAGCTGCCTTGAGATCATTGACAAGATCCTCCTGTGTAGTTCTGGGCTGATTCCTCACCGTTCTCATGATCATTGCAACTCCACGAGGTGAGATCTTGCATGGAGCCCCAGATCGAGGGAGATTGACAGTTATTTTGTGTTTCTTCCATTTGCGAATAATCGCACCAACTGTTGTCACCTTCTCACCAAGCTGCTTGGCGATGGTCTTGTAGCCCATTCCAGCCTTGTGTAGGTCTACAATCTTGTCCCTGACATCCTTGGAGAGCTCTTTGGTCTTGGCCATGGTGGAGAGTTTGGAATCTGATTGATTGATTGCTTCTGTGGACAGGTGTCTTTTATACAGGTAACAAACTGAGATTAGGAGCACTCCCTTTAAGAGTGTGCTCCTAATCTGTCACGCCCTGGCTCTGGGGACACTTAAATGTCTCTCACTGTTCAAATAAACCTACCATTAAAATTATAGACTGATCATTTCTTTGTCAGTGGGCAAACGTACAAAATCATCAGGGGATCAAATACTATTTGACAAATACTACACAAAAAAAGACAATATAAAATAATACAAAATAAAAGTAACAAATAATTAAAGAGCAGCAGTAAAAATAACAATAGCGAGGCTATATACAGGGGGTACCGGTACCGAATCAATGTGTGGGGGAACCGGTTAGTCGAGGTAATTGGGGTAATATGTACATGTAGATAGAGTTATTAAAGTGAATATGCATAGATAATAAACAGAGAGTAGCAGCAGCGTAAAAGAGGGGTGGGGTGGCAATGCAAATAGTCTGGGTAGCCATTTGATTAGATGTTCAGGAGTCTTATGGCTTGGGGGTAGAAGTTGTTTAGAAGCCTCTTGGACCTAGACTTGGCGCTCCGGTACCGCTTGCTGTGCGGTAGCAGAGAGAACAGTCTATGACTAGGGTGGCTGGAGTCTTTCACAATTTTTAGGGC
Source organism: Coregonus lavaretus (assembly GCF_964263955.1). Taxonomy (NCBI): domain Eukaryota; kingdom Metazoa; phylum Chordata; class Actinopteri; order Salmoniformes; family Salmonidae; genus Coregonus; species Coregonus lavaretus. Next base: position 27,362,587 of record NC_140000.1, on the reverse strand, counting down.
CTTCCTCTGACACCACCTGGTATAGAGGTCCTGGATGGCAGGAAGCTTGGCCCCAGTGGTGTACTGGGCCGTGCGCACTACCCTCTGTAGTGCCTTGCGGTCAGAGGCCGAGCAGTTGCCATACCAGGCAGTGATGCAACCAGTCAGGATGCTCTCGATTGTGCAGCTGTAGAACCTTTTGAGGATCTGAGGACCCATGCCAAATCTTTTCAGTCTGCTTAGGGGGAATAGGTTTTGTCGTGCCCTCTTCACGACTGTCTTGGTGTGCTTGGACCATGTTAGTTTTTTGGTGATGTGGACACCAAGGAACTTGAAGCTCTCAACCTGCTCCACTACAGCCCCGTCGATGAGAATGGGGATGTGCTCGGTCCTCTTCTTTTTCCTGTAGTCCACAATTCAGAGCTTGATGCAACTGAGAGCTTGAAACCCCAATTGAATATGATATGTTCTTTATGCTCTTCCATTGTGGCATGATTGTGTCAAGATTCCCTCATTGTGCAAAAGTTGTATTTCCTGCATATTGCTCAATACAGAAATTATTTTCACAGTTACACTGAGTTTTTGCTGTGACAACCTCAACTGAATTATGGCCATGCACAATGAGACAACCAGAATGTAATGTTGTTTTTAAGCAAGAGGGGGCGACACTAACTAACAATCAGTTAGTGAAAAAAATAACCTACATCTGTAACAACTACTGTACCTATTGGAGTAACTCAAGAATTGTAAAAGTTTGTAGGGGAAGTGGTATGATTGAGACAAGCAGAAGTTTGTTGCGTACTGTTGCCTAGAAATAATCAATTAAAGAAATCCCACAGGGAAGAAAATTACAATACTTTATTAGCCTATCTAAATTAAGAAAATGTAATTTAGGACATATTAATTCAATAATATGTTAATATATTCTAATCAGGTTATAAGAGCTAATTTACCCATAGGCAATCTGAAATAATTCATGTTAGACTATTTTAGCTTTACAACAAATATAGAAGTATGTTATACAATACACTGAACACATTTGGAAACAGAAAAGTAAGTTATACAAAACATTGAACACATTTGGACTGAAAAAGATGGTCTGGTCCAGCATTGACCCACTCACTAGATTTGACCATGCCTGATGTAGAGGCAGTAAACTATCCTCCTCTTCACTGCCCTGTCAGTGACCTGACAGATTTGGCGGGGCAGAGGGAGGAAATCTGATTACAAGCAGGCAGCTAAGCTCCTCCACTTTCTCATTTCTGGCATTGTCTCAACAGGTGCACAAGCTCAGCATTTGGCACCTACTATACTTTTTATGGTTATTAATTGAATGATTTTAAATGTTATACAATAAGCTAAATAAACATTAGTCTCCGAACCCAGAACCAAATAAAAAAAAGTATATTCTCCTTATACATTCAATGAGAAAGAGCTTCAGGCCAGGTTTCATACTTTTATAGCCATAATGTTGAGTGCTGTCTCCTCAAGATCAAATTCCCCCCCCCCACCGCCTCTCTTAAAGAGAGAAAAAAGGCACTGATACAACCCCTCACTTAAAGTGTAGTCTGACTGTGTCCTATTCTCTCCTTTCAGATGAATGGAACAAAATCACAGTCATTGTGTTACAGTTGTAGATTTGCTTACAACAGATTACCTAATGTAAAACGCAATTGCAACAGCCTGTTGGTTTTCCTTTCAGCTCTTTGTATGCATCACTAAACAATACATTTGTAGTCATCATTAATTCTACACAAACACACCCAACCTCTTGCCCAAAATAGGGTGAGTGTGAGAGGGATAGCGTGTGTTCCCATGTCAGGAGAGTTTGACAATTTGGCTTATGTGACGTCCTACGTGTACCTCCTACATACTCCTGTGTGACCTAGAAGAGCCTCCCAATGACCTGATTTCCATACATAGCTTCTGGCCTGAGGAGGCCCAACCCTTGCAAGGACTTGTCACACGGGTGTATAGTAGACACTGGGTACTCACTCAAGGTATATGGGTTGATAGACAGGCAAAATGTTGCAACAACCCTCTTTTACAGTGAGAGACACAGATGAGTGTCATACGTAGGTGAGCACAGTTATTGGAATTCATCCCTTGTAACCATTATACAATTGTTTTGTCCCGTAGACTTGGACCTGCTATAAATATGTAACACTTAAACCCAGCCTTCAAAATCTAGAACAAGAGGTTCTATAATAAGTCACAGACTCACAGTGTATACTGTTATAACTGTACTATTACCACATATTATAATCATGCTCTGATGTAAAACATGGAAGCTGAAATCAGACACAGGCGAGACTTATTTATTGTCCTCATAAAGGTTTGTTGTTTGAGGTCTGGTCTGAGGTGCTGCTCTCGTCTCTGAAAACAGAAGATATACTCCTATAATTGTGTAAAATGAGGGCAGATCTCCTTACGTGTCCTGAAATAAACTGCCACTGTCAGACGGCTTGGAGAGAGCTCCATGGCAATGGCAAATGCAATTACTCCAAACGACCCAGACACTGTGTACAAATGGAGAGCCCATGATCAGAAAGGATGCAGCACATTGACACCTAGTGGTATGATAGCAGGAAATGGTTTATAAATCCGGTCTTTGTGGTTTCTAGTGTAATATGTTAGGACTTGCACTATTGTTGTTCTATGTTCACAGCCAAGTTAACATTAGGTAACATTTGCAATGGTAAAATTAGGTCAGGTTTAGGGGCATGTCATTTGAGTATCTTATCAAACAACAGAGACAACATGAAACACATAGATACTGAGTGAGAAAATACTGTTAATAACAGACCTACATCTTGACAGTGGCTGACTAAAGTGCCCCAAAACAAAACAAATCATATTTACATATGGGCCACCACAGTGACCCAGTTAGGGATGGGGTTTATTGAGAGTGCAAAGTTATTTAATGCAATAAAGTAAAAGGTATTTCACTTTATGATCTATGGTCAATAATCCTGAACCCTAAATATACCACAACAAATATATAAAGGGAATAAGCTATAGGGACCTTTTTACCATCTTGAGCACATATGTGAGAAATAACTACAGCACACAATTTATTCATATAACGACACTGGCTGGAGAGGCCTGCAATACACATACAATAAACTAAATACTCTCTAGTAAGATTAAACTGTATTTTTCACAATTTACAGCCTTGGGTTATGAGTAGAGGCCCTTTTAACCTTGCACTGTAACTGTGTGAGTTGTTAATTTTAACACATAACAGCTGTCCAAACTACAGCCTTCCCTTTCTCCCCCAACCGCCTGTGGAGCGAATTACCCAGCAGGCAGAAGGAACCAAGCCAGCAATCAAGAAGTCCAGAATGGCGACTCTCTTTGACCAGAGAGGGAAACGAATGGCCAAAACAACAATGTGTGCGTGGTGATGGTGTGGTGATGGCCCCGTCCCCAATCATAGTTTCATGGGTGGGTCAGGAATGGACACTCTTCCTGCTGTTCTCACGATTGACCCCAATTTCAACAACTCGGCCTGCAGGTTTTGATCTATGTATTGTCACACAGCGTGAAACCTGAGGATTTGGGAGGGGAGAGGGGGATGGTGATACGTGGGCCCTTTGTTAGCAAGTAACTGCTGATAGTCATTTGCCGAAACTTGCGAAAGCCTGTTGCAGCTGCTCTCTTCCTTCCACATGAATCACCACCCACCCACTACTACAGGAAATCCGGTAAAATGTTGTTTCTTTTTTTCAAATAAGAGATCAGCCATATTATATCCGTAAAAAAATATATATAAAAAATATATATATATATATATATATATATATATATATATATATATATATATACACACAAGCCACTATAAATATATTAAGAAATGCTGTTATATTCAGGAATAGACCTTACACATATCATGGCTGCTACCGAGTTGGTATTGTGATGACATCTGAGATTACATAATACTGAACCATTGAGTAGCAAAGCATATCATAATCTCAGCAGGAATTCATCTCTCTGACTGATTTTCTCTCACAAACTAGGTTTCCATCCAATTGGCAACAGATTTTCATGCGAATATTCTCAAATACCAATATAAACAATATGTGGATTTTCCCACGAGTTGTGTTTCCATCAAATTAACTTTTTGATAAAAGGCTGTGCGTGATGTCGTAATGCACATAAAAATAACTTTTGCTGTTAAATACTATTTAAATGGATTTCCATCGCATTTCCAACTTTACTGATGGTTTTGTCACAACACATTTTGCTTTATATAGCGAATGTGCCCACTCTGGTCGTGGCACGTGCACTCTAGCCAACAGCTCTATACTCGCATAAAAAGGTTGGATGGAAACCTGCTTAGTGTAGTACGCTACTCAAATTATTATCCCTACAGGTCTACATATCATGAAATATTTTGTAAATTGTTCATTCGGAAACCCAGCATTAGCTTTTGCCGAAGCAGCAGCTATTGAATGTCAGCTTTGAAGGACAAATACATGTCGATTTGTTTTATTTGAATCTAAAGTGTGGTTTTCTTGTTGTTTTTACCACTTCTTCATGGAAATACCCTCAACAAAGGAAGCATAGGGCGGGAGGTTTGTCTTTTGACGTCAACAGTCTGGCAACAGACATGAATGCGTCTGTGTATCGCCTCTCCGATTGGTCCTTCGGTCACAGCGCTATTGTGTGATTGGTCAGAACTCAGCTAGCAGAGCTACATATACCTGCTCGAGCTTCCATTTTGTTGCAAATCAGACAGTCGAGAGGTAAAGACTCATCTTTTACACCGTATGAGGTCCACACATTTGTAGATATAGCAATTTATACATTCTCCATCCAGAGATTTCAGACGTCAATTCAACAATCTCTGACAAAGGGCTTTTACCAACCAAGCCTGAGGAAGTCGGTAAGAGCCGGAGTTTTTAGCTAAATTAATGTAGCTAGAATTTGTGACGCCATATGAGTGATGTTCTTTGTTTTGTTGCCAGAGGAGTGACCTAGATAGACCGCTATTTACCTACAATGAGAATAAGAACCCTGAATACATCTAACTTTAGTAGAGTAATGTTAACAAGCACAATTTACGGTTAACCTAGGCGTATTTTACCAATTTCTGCAGCTAATCGACCGCGTTTTCTTCACCAAGCTAGTTAACGACGTTAGCATTCTTCGACGCCTGTGAAAAAAATAGATTATTCGCTGTTTACGTGGTGGCTTTACATAGCTAAACATTGACGCTAGCTAACTACTTGCTTTATTTTTCAGTAAACGAATATTCATTGTTTTACTACCAGTTATATGAATTTTACCAGACAGTTGCTGCCTGAATGTAGTTATCTCGCTGGCTAACATTAGCTGGCTTTGTGACGATGCATATTTGTCACACGAAAGCTGGCCACCATTCTCTGTTTGTAGCAACAGTTTACATACTTGTTATCGAACACTCTACGCGAGCAGTATTGTGCTATTGTACCTGGAGTATAACCATTTTTAAAAATGTATTTATATATTATAGATCGGCTTCTTGGAGCATTTTCGTGCGCTGAGGTGAATTGATGTTCTACTCGGCTTCACGGGAAAACGACGCTCATTGGCACATGACAACTCCAGATCTTGCTGGACCTAAAAGTGCAGCGAGAAGTAGACCGAAGACTACTTCGAGGACCTGGAGCCCAATTGGAAAGGAGAAATTAAGAAGGAAACATCTCTGCACATTCAACTTTCTAACAACAAAGAGGTAGGCAATGGCTGCTACACTGTTTTTGCTATCAGGTGGGGGAAGGGCTGAGCTTTTGCACGTAGCCCAATTGAGATCATTGAAGTAGATTCAGATATGCACATTTGTTCCAGCAGTTCTGTTAATTATATTTTGCCCGTCTTAAGTATTGAGCATATACATATATTTTTTTTTTTGAGCCATACTGTTAAAACGGGTTTGTCAGCGGGGGACACTTGTCATTTGAATTGTGAGGCGGCAGGTGACGTTAGCCTAGCATTAAGAGCGTTGGGCAAGTAACAAAGGTCTCTGGTTCAAATCCCTGAGCGGACTAGGGGAAAAATCGGTATGTGCCCTTGAGCAAGGCACTTGTCAGTTCTGGATAAGAGTGTCTGCAAAATGACACTAATGTAAATGTTAGAAATTAATTGCTTCAATGTTCTTAGGTTTGTTAATTTAAATGTCTTCCTCCTTCAGGTGACACACAGTGTGAAAAGTACAGCATGGGAGGCGGAGAGAGGTACAACATTCCAGTGTCCCACCCAGAGCGCCCATTGCCCAAGAAGAACCATCAGCTGGGCCGGGCTAAGCAGAGAGTTGTACGCGATCAGAATGGAGTGACAACAGTACCATCCTCAGGGGCGGCGGGAGGTCCTCACCAACATGGCCACCGCAAGGGCGTAGCCTACCCCTGGTTTCCAGAGGCGCGGCTGGCCGCGTCGGCTGAGAAGAATAACGCTTCTGTCCGTTTTGCCAACGCCTACGATCAGAATTGGGAGGGCGCTGTGTCCCACCTGAACACACTTCTAGCCGCCCAGTGTGGCGGCCCGAGCTATGCCGGGGCCAAGTTCAGCGAGCCACCCTCCCCCAGCGTGCTGCCCAAGCCCCCCAGCCACTGGGTCCCCATGGGTACCCGTGACAGCAGGGAGATGATGGCCTTCCAGCTGAAGAGCCTCCTCAAGGTACATGCCTAGAGATGGACTCCCATAACCTGACCTTTCAAGGCCAACGTGTGAACGAATGCCCCTCTGAAGGCTCCTGCCTGCCTGGAACGCCCCAGCGCTGTAATACACTTTTAGCTATTTTTTAGATAGAGGTCTTCGAAGGGTGGGAGGCATGTTGCAGGTAGATCTCTGCTGCAAATGTTAGTCACCCTTTATTTGTTTAAAATTTTGGAAACCATATATTACAGCGCTGTAGCCTTGTCGGTGGGGGAGAATGCTCTCATTGGAGTCTGTTTTCTGTCACTAACGATGAACTGGATATCCTTCGTATTCATGCTCTGTTCTTTTTTTAAAGTTTTTTTTGGTTGGCCATTATAGCAAGTCTGTGGGCTTTTCTTCCCAAACTGTAGGGTTGACTACTGTTAGTATACACTTAATGCAGTGTCATTTACAGTCCATTTCTGTGGACAGGTAATTCTTACTTTGGCACGTTAAGTTCTGTTAATTATTAAGGAGTTCACCTCTGACAACCTGGTGCTGCCTGAAGCACAACCTACAATTGTAGGATTTCTTTGGTTTGACTTATTATTTTACCTCTGGTTTTTGAGGGATTTAAAAGCCACTCTATGTGCTGCAGGGAAACCAGAGCTATCTTTCAGGAGGGAATCCGCTGTAGTAGTGAGTACAGGTCACAAGTATAACCTCAAACTGCAGTGTAATATGAGGCCATGGCACACAGGCCTTGAACGTTCAACTCCTGTACTTTTTTATTGCGCTGTGCGCACTGCACTATGGGAGTTGTGCTGGTCCAAGGCCTGCAGCTCTATCATACCATTATTTTGTCTATTTGTGATGTAGTTGATCAAACATTGAGTCAGTTTTGTCTTAACCAAAGCAATGTATTTAGCTGTGATTTTTCGCCATATCTCCCTTGCCTCTCTGACGTGGTTATCAGTGCCATATCAACCACGTTGGCTTGAGTGGCACAGGGAATTTGGTCCTCTGGGTCACTTTTTCAATGCAATCAGTACTGTTATTAGCCACTTTCAAACTATCTCCTTACCTACTGAAGCCCCACGTGGTAAACAATGCGGAAGAGGGCCATTCAACTGGGACTGTAATAGTTTCACAACCTCTATCTCCTATGTCATGGCCCTGTTTGCTGTGTGGCAGTTTCTTATGAGGGGGTGCAAAGTTGAGAGAAGTGCGTCACGTGGCAGAGGACTGTAGGCGCAAGGCCAGTGGATCTGTTTACATTTAAAATGTCTCCAGCAGCAATCTCCAGATACTCACTGCCTCCTGCACCCTACTCTTCTTAAACTGCAATCAAAATTGTTTTCATAAGTTACAGGCTGAGATGCCCTTTTATCAGTGGGTGGTTAATTGACTATCTCCCTCTAGGTTCTAATTTGAGGGGAGGCGGTCTTTTATTTTCTTTGCAGAATGGGAACTGTAATGGCCATCTTAGAGACGACAAAAGGGAGCTCACGAGCTTGAAATCAGTTAAAGAAAAAGAGCCATGTATATAATGAAATGTATAAAAATACTTGTAGCATATGTACATTTTGCAGGGTGACTTTAAACCTGCTTGATAAAGTATTTTTTAGTAATACACTGAATGTATAAGTCATGCTAAGGACATGTCTTGACTTCAAATACTGAATATTTTTGTAGAAAAGAAATCTGCCTATAGCATTTGTCAATACCCCTGCACTGTGTAATATTGCCAGTGATGTTGCACATATTTTTTTATTTTATTTTGTATTATGCACAGTGTAGGGTAAAAAAATGCAGTGTGCAAAAAATTCAACTTAAATTTGACCTTTCTGAGGAGACTTCGATATGTATGAATTGTTTTAATTTCCAGATGCGCTACAGCCTGAAATGTATTTACTGAGACAACCACTGGGGGCTGGTTTCCCATATACAGATTGACCCGTACCTGGATTAAAACAACTATTTCAAAAGATAATCTCCATTGAATTTCGTTTTTTAATCCAGGACTACTTATGATCTGTGTCTGGAAAACGTGCCCTGAATTTTGAGTTTGTCAACTTGATTGTGACTACATTTTAACCCAACATTGAAAAATTCTGTTGTTGAACCAACATTGATTTATATTTTTTGATTAGGTAATGTTTGACCAAAAATGTATATCTTCAAACCACCTTCAATTATCTGCTGTTCTTCCGCCAGAAAATAATTGAATTTGGCCCCATGTTATTGTGAAACTGTTTTCATCTGCTTTTATTTTGATATTCTGCGAGTTATGTATTGCCATATTTTTTTTTGTTTTGTTTACAGAAATGTGTCCTGTTGGTTTTTGCTAATGATTCATACATGTAGAAGTCTCAAGGCTTTCAAAACAAATTGGCTTTAAATTTGTCCCATGTGTTACTGTCACCAATGAATATGAAATTATGCCACATGTCCAGACTTGATTGAATTCGACTTTATAAAAAAAAAAAAGAACTCCAAAGCACTGCTTTAATTGGTCTAAACAAAAAGTAACCCCAACAATTAAAATCCCTTCCCTTTCCCCCCTACTTTGTGTCTGTCTTTTCCTGAATGCACTCATTATTCCAAACCATTTCCTACATTTAGTACAGCATCCTGTATTCGTTAGAAACAGTTAGCCATGGTTATATTGATAATTGCACATACTCATAGAACATTGATATCCACAGCAAGAAAGCGAAGGTAACTAGCACTCCTGTCATCATGAAGTGCTTTGATAGGCTAGTTAAGGATCACGTCACCCTAGACCCACTGCGATTTGCATACAGCCCCAATAGATCCATCTGGATGAGGAATACCTATATAAGAATGTTTTTATTGTATTTAATTGGCTACAGCTCAGCCTTCAATGCCATAGTACCCTCCACGCTCAGGGCCCAGATGGTGAAGGTAGGCAACAACTCCACTATGCTGATCGGGCCCCACAAGGGTGCCTGCTCAGACCCCTCCTGTACTTCCTGTTCACCCATGACAGCGTGGCCATGCACGCCTCCGACTCAATCAAGTTTGCAGACGACACAAGTGGTAGGCCTGATTACCAACAATGACGAGACAGCCTACAGGGAGGAGGTGAGGGCTCTGGTAGTGTGGTGCCAGGAAAATAACGTCTACAAAACGAAGGAGCTGATCATGGACAGCAGACGGAACACGCCCGCATCAACGAGGCAGCCGTGGAGAAGGTGAAAGCTTCCAAGTTCCTCGGCGTACACATCACTGACAATCTGAAATGGTCTGCCCACAGAGACTGGAGCATCATGTCAGGCTGTATCACGGTACGGCAACTGCACCGTCCACAACCGCAGGGCTCTCCAGAGGGTGATGCGGTCTGCCCAACGACTCCCGGGGGGCACACTGCATGCCCTCCAGGACATCTACAGCACCCTATGTCACAGGAAGATCAACAAGGACCTCAGCCACCCGAGCCACGGCCTGTTCACACCGCCATCATCCAGAAGACGAGGTCCATACAGGTGCATCAAAGCTGAACCCGAGAGACTGAAAAACAGCTACAGTGGGGAGAACAAGTATTTGATACACTGCCGATTTTGCAGGTTTTCCTACTTACAAAGCATGTAGAGGTCTGTAATTTTTATCATAGGTACACTTCAACTGTGAGAGACGGAATCTAAAACAAAAATCCAGGTTCAGCTTGAGGTGGTGATCCGACATCCACACTGATATGTCTGCCAGACATGCAGGGATGCGATTCGCCACCTGGTTATCAGAAGGGGGAAAGGAGAAAATTAATTGTGTGACGTAGATGTAATGTAAATGCTGGCTAGGGACGGCACGCTCAAGAGTTTTGGAGAGAAAGAAAGAAGGGATACTGGTCTGTAGTTGTTGACATCGGAGGGATCGAGTGTAGGTTTTTTGAGGAGGGGTGCAACTCTCGCTCTCTTGAAGAAGGAAGGGACATGGCCAGCGGTCAAGGATGAGTTGATGAGCGAGGTGAGGTAAGAGAGGAGAGGATAGGGTCAAGCGGGCAGGTTGTTGGGCGGCCGTCACGAGTCGCAAGATTTCATCTGGAGAGAGAGGGGAGAAAGATGTCAAAGCATAGGGTAGGGCAGTGTGAGCAGGACCAGTGGTGTCATTTGACTTAATAAATGAGGATCGGATGTCGTCAACCTTCTTTTCAAAATGGTTGACGAAGTCATCCACAGAGAGGGAGGGGGAGGAGAAGGAGGATTCAGCAGGGAGGAGAAGGTGGCAAAGAGCTTCTTAGGGTTAGAGGCAGAGGCTTGAAATTTAGAGTGGTAGAAAGTGGCGTTAGCAGCAGAAACAGAGGAAGATAATGTAGAGAGGAGGGAGTGAAAAGATGACAGGTCCGCAGGGAGTCTAGTTTTCCTCCATTTCCGCTCGGCTGCCCGGAGCCCTCTTCTGTGAGCTCACAATGAGTCGTCAAGTCACGGAGCAGGAGGGGAGGACCGAGCAGGCCGGGAGGACAGGGGACATAGTCAAAAGATGCAGAAAGGTAGGAGAGGAGGGTTGAGGAGGCAGAATCAGGAGATCGGAGGGAGAAGGATTTAGCAGAGGGAAGAGATGATAGGATGGAAGAGGAGAGAGTAGCGGGAGAGAGAGAGTGAAGGTTGCGACGGCACATTACCATCTGAGTAGGGGCAGAGTGAGTAGTGTTGGAGGAGAGCGAGAGAGAAAAGGATACAAAGTAGTGGTTGGAGACTTGGAGGGGAGTTGCAGTGAGATTAGTAGAAGAAAAGCATCTAGTAAAGATGAGGTCAAGCGTATTGCCTGCCTTGTGAGTAGGGGGGACGGTGAGAGGGTGAGGTCAAAAGAGGAAAGGAGTGGAAAGAAGGAGGCAGAGAGAAATGAGTCAAAGGTAGACGTAAGGAGGTTAAAGTCACCCAGAACTGTGAGGGGTGAGCCATCCTCAGGAAAGGAATTTATCAAGGCGTCAAGCTCATTGATGAACTCTCCAAGGGAACCCGGAGGGCGATAAATGACAAGGATGTTAAGCTTGAATGTGACAGCATTCAGCACACAGCCAGTGCAACTAAGGAGTGGCTCCGTAAGAAGCATCTCAAGGTCCTGGAGTGGCCTAGCCAGTCTCCAGACCTGAACCCAATAGAAAATCTTTGGAGGGAGCTGAAAGTCCGTATTGCCCAGTGACAGCCCCGAAACCTGAAGGATCTGGAGAAGGTCTGTATGGAGGAGTGGGCCAAAATCCCTGCTGCAGTGTGTGCAAACCTGGTCAAGACCTACAGGAAACGAATTATCTCTGTAATTGCAAACAAAGGTTTCTGTACCAAATATTAAGTTCTGCTTTTCTGATGTATCAAATACTTATGTCATGCAATAAAATGCAAATTAATTACTTAAAAATCATACAATGTGATTTTCTGGATTTTACAGACCTCTACATGCTTTGTAAGTAGGAAAACCTGCAAAATCGGCAGTGTATCAAATACTTGTTCTCCCCATTGTATATACACACATACATATACACACAAACTCCGGACTCCAACAGTGCTCGTCCTAAAATGTCTTACTTCCATTATTTTTATTTTAGATGTGTATTGTTATACAGTTGAAGTCGGAAGTTTACATACACCTTAGCCAAAAACATTTAAACTCAGTTTTTCACAATTCCTGACAATTAATCCTAGTAAAAATTCCCTGTCTTAGGTCAGTTAGGATCACCACTTTATTTTAAGAATGTGAAATGTCAGAATAATAGTAGAGAGAATGATTTATTTCAGCTTTTATTTATTTCATCACATTCCCAGTGGTTCAGAAGTTTACATACACTCAATTAGTATTTGGTAGCATTGCCTTTAAATTATTTAACTTGGGTCAAACGTTTCGGGTAGCCTTCCACAAGCTTCCCACAATAAGTTGGGTGAATTTTGGCCCATTCCTCCTGACAGAGCTGGTGTAACTGAGTCAGGTTTGTAGGCCTCCTTGCTCGCACATGCTTTTTCAGTTCTCCCCACACATTTTCTATAGGATTGAGGTCAGGGCTTTGTGATGGCCACTCCAATACCTTGACTTTGTTGTCCTTAAGCCATTTTGCCACAACTTTGGAAGTACAGGCATGGTCAAAAGTTTTGAGAATGACACAAATACTAATTTTCACAAAGTCTGCTGCCTCAGTTTTGATGATGGCAATTTGCATATACTCCAGAATGTCATGAAGAGTGATCAGATGAATTGCAATTAATTGCAAAGTCTCTCTTTGCCATGAAAATGAACTTATCCCCAAAAAACATTTCCACTGCATTTCAGCCCTGCCACAAAAGGACCAGCTGACATCATGTCAGTGATTCTCTCGTTAACACAGGTGAGAGTGTTGACGAGGACAAGGCTGGAGATCACTCTGTCATGCTGATTGAGTTAGAATAACAGACTGGAAGCGTTAAAAGGAGGGTGGTGCTTGAAATCATTGTTCTTCCTCTGTTAACCATGGTTACCTGCAAGGAAATGTGCCGTCATCATTGCTTTGCACAAAAAGGGCTTCACAGGCAAGGATATTGCTGCTAGTTAGATTGCACCTAAATCAACCATTTATCGGATCATCAAGAACTTCAAGGAGAGAGGTTCAATTGTTGTGAAGAAGGCGTCAGGGCGCCCAAGAAAGTCCAGCAAGCGCCAGGACCGTCTCCTAAAGTTGATTCAGCTGCGGGATCGGGGCACCACCAGTGCAGAGCTTGCTCAGGAATGGCAGCAGGCAGGTGTGAGTGCATCTGCACGCACAGTGAGGCAAAGACTTTTGGAGGATGGCCTGGTGTCAAGAAGGGCAGCAAAGAAGCCACTTCTCTCCAGGAAAAACATCAGGGACAGACTGATATTCTGCAAAAGGTACAGGGATTGGACTGCTGAGGACTGGGGTAAAGTCATTTTCTCTGATGAATCCCCTTTCAGATTGTTTGGGGCATCCGGAAAACACCTTGTCCGGAGAAGACAAGGTGAGAGCTACCATCAGTCCTGTGTCATGCCAACAGTAAAGCATCCTGAGACCATTCATGTGTGGGGTTGCATCTCAGCCAAGGGAGTGGGCTCACTCACAATTTTGCCTAAGAACACAGCCATGAATAATCAAATCAAATTGTATTGGTCACATGCGCCGAATACAACAGGTGCAGACATTACAGTGAAATGCTTACTTACAGCCCTTAACCAACAGTGCAAAAATAAAACAACAACAAAAAAAGTGTTGAGAGAAAAAAGAGCAGAAGTAAAATAAAATAACAGTACAGAGGCTACAGTGGGGAAAAAAAGTATTTAGTCAGCCACCAATTGTGCAAGTTCTCCCACTTAAAAAGATGAGAGAGGCCTGTAATTTTCATCATAGGTACACGTCAACTATGACAGACAAAATGAGAAAAAAAAAATCAGAAAATCACATTGTAGGATTTTTTATGAATTTATTGGCATATGATGGTGGAAAATAAGTATTTGGTCAATAACAAAAGTTTCTCAATACTTTGTTATATACCGTTTGTTGGCAATGACACAGGTCAAACGTTTTCTGTAAGTCTTCACAAGGTTTTCACACACCGTTGCTGGTATTTTGGCCCATTCCTCCATGTAGATCTCCTCTAGAGCAGTGATGTTTTGGGGCTGTCGCTGGGCAACACAGACTTTCAACTCCCTCCAAAGATTTTCTATGGGGTTGAGATCTGGAGACTGGCTAGGCCACTCCAGGACCTTGAAATGCTTCTTACGAAGCCACTCCTTCGTTGCCCGGGCGGTGTGTTTGGGATCATTGTCATGCTGAAAGACCCAGCCACGTTTCATCTTCAATGCCCTTGCTGATGGAAGGAGGTTTTCACTCAAAATCTCACGATACATGGCCCCATTCATTCTTTCCTTTACATGGATCAGTCGTCCTGGTCCCTTTGCAGAAAAACAGCCCCAAAGCATGATGTTTCCAACCCCATGCTTCACAGTAGGTATGGTGTTCTTTGGATGCAACTCAGCATTCTTTGTCCTCCAAACATGACGAGTTGAGTTTTTACCAAAAAGTTATATTTTGGTTTCATCTGACCATATGACATTCTCCCAATCCTCTTCTGGATCATCCAAATGCACTTCAGACGGGCCTGGACATGTACTGGCTTAAGCAGGGGGACACGTCTCGCATTGCAGGATTTGAGTCCCTGGCGGCGTAGTGTGTTACTGATGGTTGGCTTTGTTACTTTGGTCCCAGCTCTCTGCAGGTCATTCACTAGGTCCCCCCGTGTGGTTCTGGGATTTTTGCTCACCGTTCTGGTGATCATTTTGACCCCAAGGGGTGAGATCTTGCGTGGAGCCCCAGATCGAGGGAGATTATCAGTGGTCTTGTATGTCTTCCATTTCCTAATAATTGCTCCCACAGTTGATTTCTTCAAACCAAGCTGCTTACCTATTGCAGATTCAGTCTTCCCAGCCTGGTGCAGGTCTACAATTTAGTTTCTGGTGTCCTTTGACAGCTCTTTGGTCTTGGCCATTGTGAAATTTGGAGTGTGACTGTTTGAGGTTGTGGACAGGTGTCTTTTATACTGATAACAAGTTCAAACAGGTGCCATTAATACAGGTAACGAGTGGAGGACAGAGGAGCCTCTTAAAGAAGAAGTTACAGGTCTGTGAGAGCCAGAAATCTTGCTTGTTTGTAGGTGACCAAATACTTATTTTCCACCATAATTTGCAAATAAATTCATTAAAAATCCTACAATGGGATTTTCTGGATTTTTTTTTCTCAATTTGTCTGTCATAGTTGACGTGTACCTATGATGAAAATTACAGGCCTCTCTCATCTTTTTAAGTGGGAGAACTTGCACAATTGGTGGCTGACTAAATACTTTTTTTCCCCACTGTATATATACACAGGGGGGTACCGGTGCAGAGTCAATGTGCGGGGGCACCGGCTAGTTGAGGTAGTTGAAGTAATATGTACATGTGGGTAGAGTTAAAGTGACTATGCATAAATAATTAACAGAGTAGCAGCAGCGTAAAAAGGATGGGGTGGGGGGGCAGTGCAAATAGTCCGGGTAGCCATGATTAGCTGTTCAGGAGTCTTATGGCTTGTGGGTAGAAGCTGTTGAGAAGTCTTTTGGACCTAGACTTGGCACTCCGGTACCGCTTGCCGTGCGGTAGCAGAGAGAACAGTCTATGACTAGGATGGCTGGAGTCTTTGACAATTTTGAGGGCCTTCCTCTGACACCGCCTGGTATAGAGGTCCTGGATGGCAGGAAGCTTGGCCCCAGTGATGTACTGGGCCGTAAGCACTACTCTCTGTAGTGCCTTGCGGTCGGAGGCCAAGCAGTTGCCATACCAGGCGGTGATGCAACCAGTCAGGATGCTCTCGATGGTGCAGCTGTAGAATTTTTTGAGGATCTGAGGACCCATGCCAAATCTTTTCAGTCTCCTGAGGGGGAATAGGCTTTGTCGTGCCCTCTTCACGACTGTCTTGGTGTGTTTGGACCATGATAGTTCGTTGGTGATGTGGACACCAAGGAACTTGAAGCTCTCAACCTGTTCCACTACAGCCCCGTCGATGAGAATGGGGGCGTGCTCAGTCCTCTTTTTTTTCCTGTAGTCCACAATCATCTCCTTTGTCTTGGTCACGTTGAGGGAGAGGTTGTTGTTAAATGTTGTTGAATAAAGAATGGTACCAACACATCCTCCGAGAGCAACTTCTCCCAACCGTCCAAGAAAAGTTTGGTGACGACCAATGCCTTTTCCAGCATGATGGAGCATCTTGCCATAAGGCAAAAGTGATAACTAAGTGGCTCGGGGAACAAAACATCGAAATTTTGGGTCCATGGCCAGGAAATTCCCCAGACCTTAATCCCATTGAGAACTTGTTTGTCGGGTGGACAAACAAAAACCCACAAATTCTGACAAACTCCAAGCATTGATTATGCAAGAATTGGCTGCCATCAGTCAGGATGTGGCCCAGAAGTTAATTGACAGCATGCCAGGGCGGATTGCAGAGATCTTGAAAAAGAAGGGTCAACACTGCAAATATTGACTCTATGCATAAACTTAATGTAATTGTCAATAAAAGCCTTTGACACTTATGGAATGCTTGTAATTATACTTCAGTATACCATAGTAACATCTGACAAAAATATATCATAACACTGAAGCAGCTAACTTTGTGAAGACCAATACTTGTGTTATTCTCAAAACTTTTGACCACGACTGTATGCTTGGGGTTATTGTCCATTTGGAAGACCCATTTGCGACCAAGCTTTAACTTCCTGACTGATGTCTTGAGATGTTGCTTCAATATATCCACATAATATTCCTTCCTCATGATGCCATCTATTTTGTGAAGTGCACCAGTCCCTCCTGCAGAAAAGCACCCCCACAGCATGATGCTGCCACCCCTGTGCATCACGTTTGGGATGGTGTTCTTCGGCTTGCAAGCTTTCCCCTTTTTCCTCCAAACATAACGATGGTCATTATAGCCAAACAGTTCTATTTTTGTTTCATCAGACCAGAGGACATTTCTCCAAAAAGTACGATCTTTGTCCCCATGTGCAGTTGCAAACCGTAGAATGGCTTTTTTATGGCGGTTTTGGAGCAGTGGCTTCTTCCTTGCTGAGCGGCTTTTCAGGTTATGTCGATATAGGACAAAGATCGTACTTTTTGGAGAAATGTCCTCTGGTCTGATACTTATGTACCTGTTTCCTCCAGCTTCTTCACAAGGTATTTTGCTGTTGTTCTGGGATTGATTTGCACTTTTCGCACCAAAGTATGTTCATCTCTAGGAGACAGAACGCGTCTCCTTCCTGAGCGGTATGACGGCTGCGTAGTCCCATGGTGTTTATACTTGTGAACTATTGTTTGTACAGATGAACGTGGTACCTTCAGGCGTTTGGAAATTGCTCCCAAGGATGAACCAGACTTGTGGAGGTCTACCATTTTTTCTGAGGTCTTGGCTGATTTCTTTTGATTTTCCCATGATGTCAAGCAAAGAGGCAGAGTTTGAAGGTAGGCCTTGAAATACATCCACAGGTACACCTCCAATTGACTCAAATGATGTCAATTAGCCTATCAGAAGCTTCTAAAGCCATTACATAATTTTCTGGATTTTTCCAAGCTGTTTAAAGGCACAATCAACTTAGTGTATGTACACTTCTGACCCACTGGCATTGTGATAGAGTGAATTATAAGTGAAATAATCTGTCTGTAAACAATTGTTAGAAAAATGACTAGTGTCATGCACAAAGTAGATATCCTAACCGACTTGCCAAAACTATAGTTTGTTAAAAAGAAATGTGTGGAGTGGTTGAAAAACAAGTTTTAATGACTCCAACCTAAGTGGATGTAAACTTCCGACTTCAGCTGTTGATCTGGTACTGGTACACCCTGTATGGCTCCATTATTCCTTGTGTTACCTATTTTATTGTTTAATTCATTGTTGGGAAGGGCTCTTAAGCAAGCATTTCACGGTAAAGTCTACACCAGTTGTATTCAGTTTATGTGACAAAATGCTATTTTGATTTAAATAGTTGTTTATTGGTTCATGTCAAATGCTATAATAAAATCGCATATAAATATGGACAAACAAGGAATAGCAGAACCATTCCAGATTTTGCTGGATATAGTCCTTATTACCCTGTGGGGTAGACATGGAAATGATGATGCCGAGTTCATGACATTAGGACTAAAGGTGAGGTCAGCCCCGTTATCGACGGGTTAGCTGACGTCGTCAAAAACGATGTGCATGTGTTGTGATTCTGGATGGCCAGATAGCTAGCAACAATGACTAGAAGCTGCCATGTGGGGAATCGTAGGTGACTTGTTTCAGCTAGTTTAATATTTTTCTTGATACCATGTTTGGTAAAATCTTACTGTATCTTACTGTCTTTCCTATCCACCCCCAGTAACTAGGTTTCCATCAAATTGGCGAAAGATTTTCATGCGAATATTGTAGAATCCGCATAAAGCAAATATGCGCATCATTTTCACACAAGTGCTATATTTCCACCAAATGGATTTGTTGCGTATAAAAATCAGTGGGTGATGACCTAGTGCACACACAATATACTTTTTCACTTATATTTTCATGTACCGAATAAAAATCTAACGTTCAATGTGTTTCCATCGCATTTTCAACTAAACTGTAAGTGTTTTAGACGTTCCAAACGAACAGTTAGTGGTGGGCCGGCACCATCATTAATAATTTCTAATGATATTTGTATCGTTTAATATCGATACCAGCTAGGCTTATTAAGTCGGGTTATTCTTCCTGTTAACCTACACGATTATGTAAAAAAGCACACGACTGTTCTTGCAGGCACAATACCCTCACAGACGCTCTCTTAGCAGCCTGCTGATGGGCCATCAACTGGATGTGATTTCCCATTGTATTCTAACTGGTTAGGTAGGTTTATGCTAGAACATTCACACGTGGCCCAAACAAGCAGTTGTCTGGACTTCACAGAGCCGTGGAAGTGAACAGAATAGTTAACATTCACTCAGTTGCAAATTGCAATGTATTTTATACAAACCGATATCAAATGAAAAACTGCAACTGATAGATTTTCCATAATGGTGCCCATCAGAAAAGTTATTTTACTATTGTTATTTTACTGCTGCTCTTTAATTTTTACATTTTATTTGTTTATTATTCTTTCTTAAAACAGCATTGTTGGTTAAGGGCTTGTAAGTAAGCATTTCACTGTAAGGTCTACACCTGATGTATTCGGCTCGTGACAAAACATTTGATTTGTTCGCCAGTTACAATATTCTTAATAAATACACTATATATACACACACACACACACAAAAGTATGTGGATTCGGCTATTTCAGCCACATCTGTTGCGTACAGGTGTATAAAATCGAGCACACAGCCATGCAATCTCCATACACAAACATTGGCAGTAGAATGGCCTTACTGAAGGGCTCAGTGACTTTCAACGCGGCACCGTCATTGGATGCCACCTTTCCAACAAGTCAGTTCGTCAAATTTCTGCCCTGCTAGAGCTTCCCTGGTCAACTTTAAGTGCTGTTATTGTGAAGTGGAAACGTGTAGGAGCAACAATGGCTCAGCCAGTGGTAGGCCACACAAGCTCACAGAACGGGACCGCCAAGTGCTGTCCTCCGTTGCAACACTCACTACAGAGTTCCAAAATGCCTCTGGAAGCAACATCGGCACAATAATAATAATAATAATAATAATAATAATAAGCCATTTAGCAGACGCTTTTATCCAAAGCGACTTAGTCATGCGTGCATAATATATATTTTTTTGTGTATGGGTGGTCCCGGGGATCGAACCCACTACCTTAGCGTTACAAGCGCCGTGCTCTACCAGCTGAGCTACAGAGGACCACACAATAACTGTTCATTGGGAGCTTCATGAAATGGGTTTCCATGGCCGAGCAGCCGCACACAAGCCTAAGATCACCATGCACAATGCCAAGCGTCTGCTGAAGTGGTGTAAAGCTCGCCGCCATTGGACTATGGAGCAGTGGAAATGAGTTCTCTGGAGTGATGAATCACTTCACCATCTGGCAGTCCGACAGACAAATCTGGGTTTGGCGGATGCCAGGAGATGCTAACTGCCCGAATGCATAGTGCCAACTGTAAAGTTTGGTGGAGGAGGAATAATGGTTCGGGCTAGGCCCCTTAGTTCCAGTGAAGGGAAATCTTAACGCTACAATTTTTTTTACATTTTGTCATTTAGCAGACGCTCTTATCCAGAGCGACTTACAGGAGCAATTAGGGTTAAGTGCCATGCTTAAGGGCACATCGACAGATTTTTCACCTAGTCGGCTCGGGGATTAGAACCAGCGACCTCTCGGTTACTGGCACAACGCTCTTACCCAATAAGCTACCTGCCGCCCAATGACATTCTAGACGATTCTGTGCTTCCAACTTTGTGGTAACAGTTTGGGGAAGGCCCTTTCCTGTTTCAGCATGACAACGCCCCCGTGCACAAAGCGAGGTCCATACAGAAACGGTTTGTCGAGATCGGTGTGGAAGAACTTGACTGGCCTGCACAGAGCCCTGACCTCAACCCCATCGAACACCTTTTGGAAGAATTGGAACGGTGACTGCGAGCCAGACCTAATCGCCCAACATCAGTGCCCGACCTCACTAATGCTCGTAGCTGAATGAAAGCAAGTCCCCGCAGCAATCTTCCAATAATGTACATTTTAAAAGTTTAAAGGTAAAAAGTCAGATGTAGACATAGGTTTAATACTGTTTAACAATACTCACCGGCCAGTTTATTAGGTACACCATCCCTTTCACAAAAATAGATCACTCCTCCAAACCGTGAGTCACGTAACTGTGGCTTGCTATATAAAGCATGCAAACAGGCATCGAGACATTCAGTTATTGTTCGATTGAACATGAGAATGGACAAAACGAGTGACCTATGCGACCCAAGCGGATTTTCACACACACACACACACACACACAACAGTGTCTAGGGGTTACCAAGAATGGTGCAACAAACAAAAAACATCCAGTCAGCAGCAGTCCTGTCAGCGAAAACAACTCGATGAGAGGTCGAAGGTGAATGGCAAGAATCGTGCAAGCTAACAGGTGGGCCACAGACAAATAACGGCGTAGTACAACAGTGGTGTGAAAGCAGAATGGCATCGCAGAACACACAACTCGTTAATGCTTGTCGCTGATGGGCTATTGCAGTAGACAACCACACACCGGGTTCCACTCCTATAAGCTAAAAACAAGAAGAAGCGGCTCCAGTGGGCATGCGATCACCAACATTGGACAACTGAGGAGTGGAAAAACATCGCCTGGAACATGACAGCGAGTTCAGTTTACTTAAGAGCATCTTTGGGATGAGATGGAACGGGCTGTTCACAGCATGAATGTACCGCCCGCCGTCCAATCTGCGTAATGCCATTGCGTCAGCATGGTCCAACATTCCTGTGGAACATTTACGACACTTTGTAGAATGCCCCGAAGAATACCGGCTGTTCTGGAGGCAAGGGAGGGGGGTCTGACCCGGTAATAGATAAATGTACCTAACAACCTGTCCGGTGTCTCGACCCTACTTTCAAGGGAGCAATATCTTTGTACAACCCAAATGATTAAGAAAAGTTAAAATTAATAATAAACGAGTATCAATAATACAGGATATTTAATCAAAACAATTGATCTAAAAAAATGCTGGACATAAATGATAAATGTACCTAACAAACTGTCCGGTGTCTCGACCCTACTTTCAAGGGAGCAATATCTTTGTACAACCCAAATGATTAAGAAAAGTTAAAATTAATAATAAACAAGTATCAATAATACAGGATATTTAATAAAAACAATTGATCTAAAAAAAAAAAAAAAATGCTGGACATTTTAGCTACATCAAATGTAAAAAAAATAATAACAGTAAACTTGACTAGATATCACTGCAAACTCCAGATTTATAACTTCGTCTTTTTGCACTCTCAACCTGTTCTGTAGCCAGAGGTGAAGAATACCTGTTAGCCCCAAAAAAGCAGTACCTTCATATTTTATACAGTTGACCAATTCTAATGTGCTGAACTTAATTCCATTGGGTTCAATTAATAGAATTAAACCAATATGAAGGTAAATTAAACAGACAATGTTCTTCAGAGGTAAATGAAACTGAACTAACATTAACAATTACTATCCATCTGTAGGGACAACCAGCTCTCCTGTTGTATGGCATCAGCCCATAGATATCATGATAACTCAACTAATGAACTGAGGTGGTATTGTGTAATAACCACTCACTAGCCTCCATATTCATATGTTATAGTGTTGAACATAAACATATTTAGCGACAGAGTAACAGGGTTTGAGGGTGTGAGGTCCTAGGATCTGGAGTGAGAGCGCGATCGGGACAAGGATCTGGAGTAGGAGCGTCCACAGGCCTGTTTCTGGGTGCCAGAAGAGGGGTGGAAGTCCTTGACGGGGCTGGGTGATTTGGACTGGGACTTTGTGTCTTTGGGCCTGGATCTGGGAGGAGAGGGGGAGTGGGAGGCGGAGCGGTTACGAGACAGGGGTGCATGGTGCATCCTGTTGTGTTCACGTGGAGGGCCCCTGTACCTGGAGAAAAAAAGGACGATGGGATATGAACAGAAGAATCAGTCAACACATTAATGAATACACTGACTTGACAATTGTAAAGTGTTTTGAAACCACACAGGCCTATGCAGTATAAACGCAATCTTATTGCACTGTGCAATGTTAGGTAAGTCAGAATACTGAGTCGTATATATATTGGTCTACCTGTCATTCTCATGGCTTCTGCTTCGCCTGTGCCTGCCATATGATCGAGAGCTGTAGAGAGAAAAGTGAAAGTAAGAACCAGTCTGTATACAAAGGCATTTCGGTCTGCAATGAAAGCCCCTTGGGAGGATTACTTGACAAGTGAAACGGTGGTTTAGTTTCATGTGTCACAGAGGAACTCACTCTCTAGGGCTCTCCGACCTCCGAGGACGGCGGTCGCAGGAAGGGCTGCGTGACCGGCGCCTTTCGTAGCTGCGACTGCGAGAGCGTCTGCGTCGGCCATCACCGCGTTCGTAGTCGTCGTAGCGGGAGAAGGAGCTGCTGCGGGACCCTCTGCGAGGAGAGCTCTCCTTCGTCTTCATCTGGTTGGGGGCTGAAGGGACAAGAGTCATTAAAATTAAATACTGGGCACAAGGATAGTTGAGCAACAAGGGCTTTAAAAATACTTTTGCATGCAGGTTGGCAATGATCTCACTAGTCTGAGAGACCCGAGTCAAAATATTGCTGCTAAAAGTGAAGATGTAGGCCTAGTTAGACTTTCCTACTTATATTCTTGGGTAAACGGTTCCGACAGTGAAACTTGAAATTCTTCATGTTGAATTGATTGGTAGACAGTAAATAGTGCACTCATACAGGGCACCTAAATAAAACCCAGTCTTACTTTTTCGGTCACCCTGTGCAAACTGGATCTCGATCTGTCGGCCACACACCCATTTGCGGTCCAGGTTGTGGAGGGCATCCTCTGCATCTCGCACGTCCTCGAATGTGCTACAGACTGTTAAGGCTTTTTACTTACACTTGTGGAGGGGGTGTGGGAATGGGGAGACATGTTTGCACACATACAACTACAAAAGTATTAAAACAATTAAGTATAGAGGCTAGAAGCTTCAATTGGTAAGTCAATTGTGTGCCAACATGGGATAATAGTAAGCTAAAAGATTAAAAACATGAAGATGAAACTTCTGTTGAAATTTTGGGGAGGTAACCACAAATAAGGCTATACAAATGCATAATTTAAATCTTATTTCAGTAATCTAGTATATAATTAAAAAGTTATCATACAATTGATATGATTTTCTTGCCCTTTTGTACAGAGAACACACAGAGCAAAATATTTGGAGGTGAAGAGCAAGGGTTCTATTTGGTAGGATACAAAACATTAAGCTTGTCACCTTTAACATGCTTGACCTTTGATCTTCAGCTTGACTTTTACGCTCTTTAACTGCTTGGCAGAAGAACTTGAGATTTCCGGCTTGTCTTCACCCAATACATCCTTTAATTGTCCTCTTTGGTAGACAAATGGAAGCCTTCGTGCCCTCTATTCTCCTCCTTGTATCTTCATGCTTTAACTTTGCTCTTTGTGTTCTTTTCCCACTATTTCGTGTCGCCTGAAATCATTATGGTCCCTTGGGCTTGAAACTACTCTACACCAGTCTTTACATTCTTTGTTGTGGTTTCTCCAGAACTGTATGTCTTTAACATTTCTAGGGTAACAGAAGCAATTTTAGTTAGGAGAGGAGATGTTGATTAATGCCTGTACACATTTTACTGTGTTTGAATGTTGTTAATGTTCCCCTCCCATAAACCAGTATAGCCTACTTTTATGACAAATATACAATAAATACTTCAAAACAGTAGGCAAACTCAAGACCTGTGACATTGTCAATATGACCCCATGTGTGAATAATAATAAAGCACCGAACGAGAAGACATGTTCATTAATACATTACATGAGTATAAAGGATATTGAATGTAAGCAAATCCTCTTGGTCGCCTTGTAGAGAAGTCAAGTGGAATGTAGACATCTACAATAGGCCCATAACGACCAAATTCACGGCGTAGTTCCTCTGGCCTAAAGTGTCGTGAAATGACAGGACATTTCATCTAAAGGCCAGCAAAGTACACCCCTTTTAGGCTAATATTAGATCAGTATGATTCAAAGTTCAAACCTGCAACTGTGGCCAATAAGAGAACCTTCAGATTAAACTAAATTGGCTTAATACTTACCATAGAAATGGGGGTATAAAATGTGACATTGGAAAATAACTATTTCATGCACCACAAGCCAGGTACTGGTTCAGCCAGTTCCATGATATGGAGTTGGCAAAAGAGCAGAAACAGACGGGCAAGTAGATAGATGGCCAGCTAAGTTAGGTTATTCACAGTTAGTTCAAACAACTCTCCTGTTTTTGTACACGCCACTGTAGACAAACGTTATTTGGTGCAAACTCATGGCATGCAGCCTAGCAGACATGCTAACGTTTCTGCTTAGCTGCCTGTAGCTTTGATACAAAGCTTAGGTAGCTAACTTTTTCAGATAGCTAGCTACTGCTAGTTAGCTATCCAACTAACGTTAACGTTTCTCATCATAGACAAAGACAACTAGCAGCTGACAACATTTAGCTACAAGTTTTAATTGTAAATGCTAGCTAGCAAAAATCAGTAAACAACAACACAGTTTAGCCACCTAGCTAATGTTGCTCGCTAGCATACATTAGCTAGCTAGCTAGCTAGCTACTGTACTTCGCACGCCCGAAGCGAAGGATTCAATCATAGCTACCTGGATTCGTCGGAGATGTTTCTAATGAAGAGTGAGGGGTTAGGGGGCCTCATGTACCTAGCCATTGTAAAATATTATTGCTCCGGTTGAAATTTCTGATATAATTTAATATCAATAAATTATACGACTTCTTCTAGCTGTAGCAAAAAGCAGCGAGGCGGTCTCATCTGTCGGCAAACAGAGGCTAACGCGCAGGGTCAAATAATTCTTTAGCCCTGCCCACCAGGGGTGGCGTGGCCATCTGGCATTTTGGGCAAGGGCTGTTTAGATGTTAAATGATGAGTAACTACGGCCGGCCCGCTCATTTTCTGAGCTAAACTGACCAAGACTCACCTCCAAAAACAACACATAAAACCGCACATAACCTCACATAGGGTGTGCTCGTAAAATAAATCCAGAGTGGCTCAGAGTGTGCTCTGGGCGTTCATAAATTCAGATTGTCCATTCATAAATTCTGAGCATTTCGCTCTCAGAGTGTTCAAAGCACACACTGGACGCTCTGGCCGAGGAGTAGAGTTGATCTGAGCGTTCTGACCACAACCAGTTTTTGCTTTGTCGTTATGGGGTATTGTGTGTAGATTGATGAGGGGAAAAAACATTTAATCCATTTTAGAATAAGGCTGTAACGTAACAAAATGTGGAAAAAGTCAAGGGGTCTGAATACTTTCCGAATGCACTGTATAGGAAAGTTAAGTTCCAGAGGTTTCCAAAACTGTATCGCTAGGGAGAATTAATGTTTATAAACGTTACAACAGAGCGTTGATAGTTCACATGTAGCAAGCTGTCCTCCATACCATCAACTGAGAACCCAAGACGGGGTCGGCTGTAAGTCACCTTGGGCACCCTTGGGTTCTCGAGAGCTAGGGCCACTGCTGAAATTATTTATATACTATCTGGATTTGAAAAATATATAAATCATCCAAGAAAAAAAATATTACGCCCAAAAAATGTTTACATTTTGCATGTTTGGGGTAGGCCTAGTTTTGGAGAGTTGTGTGGAAGGGTCTCGAGCCCTGAGGTATATATGAACTGGAGACATTGTCCAACATGGCCGACCGTTGTTTTCAACGTAATCTACTCACTTTCGCATATGCCGTTTCGTGGTCGCTGCTATCTGCTTTACAGAGTCAATAACACCTTCGCACTCAGTGCACACTGGACCAAGCGCAAGCATCGACAACGTCATCCAGAAGCATGGCAGACATTGGATGAATATTAAATGTTCATATCTTCGGCTGTGAGTGATGGAACAAATCAGCCTTGAAGACAATTACTGGAAACATTCCATGGATATTTTTGGCACAAAGGTGATCGGTTTCCACTAGATAACACAGCCAGAACAAGTCAAAATTGGCTATATCGTAAACATTTATGAAAACAAAAATATGCTTTTTATTGTTAATATTAGGGTTAAGTTTAAAATCAGATTTTAAGAAGAATTGTTTTAGAAATAGGCGGTGTTTATGACTTTGTGGCTGTGTTAACTAGTGATGGCCCCTGGTCTCCAGTGGTCTGGAGAGGTATGCAGCAGGGGCAGACTGGAACCAGAAATCGACCCTTCCATTTCTAACACACCGGACCATTTTTTTCCTCGAAGTCACCAGCCCATCTTATTTAGCCGTGTACGAACCATTCTGATCTCGTTCGAGCTTACATTCTGTTTTTCTATACTGATATCCGTGTAGTGAAACAGAATGTAAACTCGCAAGATCGGGATGGTTCGTATGACGCTACCTATTATTAGCCAAATAATGCAACTTCGACAGGCAGAAAACCTACGTTTGACAGGCCCACTGGACAGAAAATGGACCAGCCCTTGTTATGGGTGTACAATGGCACGTTGATGCCATCTGTTGGCAAATGTTCATTACTGCAACACCAGTGTTTTACCAGTGTGCTTGATATATATACCCTGATGTATTGCAATGTGCTGAACACAACTGGTTACTCGCAGGGCCAGCCTTGCCGTTCTTCCGTATGTTTAAAATAAAACAATTCCAGGACGTTGAAAAGTGGTATTTTCCGAATGTTGAAAAATAGGTACTGTATGTGGTAAGCCTACCATTTGCTAAACACCAAAAGACTGTAACTTAACAAAATGTGGAAAAAGTAAAGGGGTCTGAATACTTTCCGAATGCACTGTATGAAAGTTATGTTCCAAGTGTTTCCAAAACTGTATGCATGCGAGACGTATTTGCATTTAGACAGAGCATTTCG
The DNA here is from genome assembly GCF_964263955.1 of Coregonus lavaretus. NCBI lineage: Eukaryota > Metazoa > Chordata > Actinopteri > Salmoniformes > Salmonidae > Coregonus > Coregonus lavaretus. The sequence goes on along the minus strand of NC_140000.1, from coordinate 27,334,990 downwards.
GCAGTTAATTCATCATTCAAGTACAAGGGAGGAGCGAAAACCTGCAGACACTCCCCCCCCCCCCCCCCCCCCCGTGGAATGAGTTTGGCATGTGCTGTAGGCATATCCTAATTTTGATTTAGATTGTGAAGAAGAAAGGTAATTTGGGCATTTTGGTTGACAGACTGCTGGGTGAATACCTGTCTTAATCATTTTACTTCTCCCACATGGGTGAGCTTGAAAAGTAGCCTATAGGCTACGAAACATTTCAGCAGGGCCCTGCTAAGGTGATACATTTTCTGCGTGATCTGAATTCCTGACCAATCGGTATGTCAACATACCATTTCCACAAAGCGTCTCTGTAAAATTAAATGTATCTGCTTCAAAAGTGCCAATCTGCTCTGAGGTTTACATTTGCAGCTCAATTATAGAGCTTTTTTACTCCTAGTAAATTACATTTGATATGTATGGTGGTGTAATTTTGTTTTCTTCCCAGACAATGGTGTTTCACCTGCATGATGATGAGGGTATCTCAAATGTTGTTATATTTTTCAACAGGTTCAATTATGTACATAAACTGCTGTAGCAGTTAAAATGGGGCAAATGCAATCAGTGTTTTGTGTAGTTGGGTGCGAATCATATCGGTCGATGGATTGTGCTGGCAGTAGAGGATGAAAGAAACCAACTGCTTGGAGCTTTCAGCGACCATATGAATCTGAAGAGGAATCATGGAACAAGAACAGGAATATTGGGACAGGGACACAGAAACTTGGATTACTGAGGAGGAATGGAGGCGGAGGAAGAGGTTGAAAGCAGAGGTTGGATTTGAATCTGAGGAAGATGGCGATAAAAATGGAGATGGGGTGTCGAAGAAGATTGGTGTCAAGTGCAAACTGAGTGAGCTGTGCGCCAGACCGAATTCTAGAGGAGCAATGGAAGTGAATGAAGGTGAGTTAAGTGAGGTGGAAGCATGGAACCTGAGCTTGGCATCGTTGGACATAAAAAATAATCTGGTCCAATAGGAGGGACATCTTTGGAGAAAGTGGACCCTTGCCTTTTGGCGGATCCATTGGGGGTTTCAGGGTGGCTGGAAAAGGAGTTGGGTGCAGTTGAATCAGTGAAGGTAACCTGTAGTGGACTTGTGATATTTGTATTTCTTCTGACCACGCAACTTCAGTCAAGACCTGTTTGGTGCTTTGCTCTTAGGAACAGGGCACCATTTGAAAGGAGTGATTTCTGGGGTTGCGTTAAGTGTGGAGGTGGGGCAATTGAAGTTGAAAATTCCTGGTGTTTGTGACGCCTGCCGTTTTGTGCGACGCAGACCTGGTAGGGAGCGTGGTGAAACAGAGGAGTCACTGTCAGTCCCTACCCGACAGTCATGTTAGGATATATCAGTTATCCTGTTAGAGCTTTTGTGCCGAATCTATTGCGCTGTTTCAGATGTAATGTTAATTGGTCATGTTGCAGCAGTGTGTAGGAGGGAGATTCCAAGATGTGGGAAGTGTGAATGCGGATTGTGTAGTTTCGGTGGATAAAGTTGTGCGTCAACTGTAGGGGTGCCCATGTTGCTGGGGATCGGAAGGGTGCGGTGCGAGAGAGATCGGAAGTGTCCGGTGCGAGAGAGGCAGGTTGAAGAGTCGGAGTAGTGCAGAAGGTGTCGTAAATCACAGAAAATAGATGTGGTGGCAGCTGCAGAGAAGTATTTGGATATATGAAATTTGACTTCAGAAGAGTTACAGGGTTTGTTGAGTGGAGATGTCCCGTCCTCCCAGGCCGTTGACATGGTGCAAACACACACAAGGTCAAAGTAGTGGAATGGGGTAGTGTTTAAAAACAATTGTGTGTGGGTGGCAGCTGCAGAGAAGTACGAGATTTTACTGCAGAAGAGTTATAAGATGTTTTGAGATTTTTCATGAAATAGTGGTATATAGGTGTAGGGTTGGTTGGTGGTGCATTTTTCTGTTTGTATCAAAATGTAATGTGATACACCAACGCACAGTAGGTGGCGGCATGCACAAAATGTTTTGTATATGCCATGATACTGAATAAGTGTTTTGTGTAGGCCTAGCGAGCGTATCTGTGCTGGGCCTGTGCATGTTAGGTTTTGGTGTGTGTGTCTTCAAACTAACCCGTATTTTTTTTTTTTTTATGCAGATCAAATTGATATGTAAATCAATGGTTTAGACATTTTTTGACAAGTTTCATCCATTTGAATTGTACCATTTCACAACTTGCCTGTTTGTGTTTCAGTTAGGTATGCCTATGCGAAGTCACTCAAAGGTGGTATTGAAACCCAACTGTTAGGTCTTTCACTCCCTTGTTGGTTGTTAGTGAAAGTTGGACTTTAAGAACCGCAAATCTAAGTAGTCATTTCAGATGTGTAAGCATTAATTGTATTAATCTCCCCTTCATTGTCTGCCATCTTGAATTGAATGAGTGCACACATTCATTTGAATCAGAATACAGCTTTTCCTTTAGTTGTATGTACATGTTCTGTCAAGTATTTGATTGTGGATACTCTACCCCTCCCTTTTTTTGCAAGGTTTTTATTTTGTTATGATATTGTTAGTGGGTGTGCACCCAAAATGTTTAAATGTATTTTATACATTGTTTAAGGGTTCAGTGGTCTGTTTTACTGGAATGACTTGTGTAAATATGCATGGTTTCTAAAATGGGATCCTTACTTCATGCATTTTTGCGATGTATTTTTTGGGGAGGGGGCAAAAAACTGCTCATTCTATAATATATACTGTATAATATGGGATTTGGCATAAAATGCAAAAAATGTCTGTCCCAGTGCAGTTGAACTAGGTGCCCTTCATTGTTTCAATGTTATACAAATGAAATGCTACTGACTGGGTTTTATAACTACTGAATGGTTATACTTTTTATTCTACATATGATTTTTCAGTCCAAAACCTGGCTAAGAATGTTTGGCCAATAACTCAGATTACTTGCATTACTTGCCTGCCTCTTACGCTCTCCTGCTACAGTGTTTGTTGACCTTCAGCACACCTTAGGCTGCGTTTAGACAGGCCGCCCGATTCTGGTCTTTTGACCAATCAGATCAGCTCTGAAGAAGATCTGATGTGAAAAGATCTGATGTGATTGGTCAAAAGACCAATTAGTGCACGTCACTCATTCCACGGAGGGCCAAGTGTCTGCGGATTTTCGCTCCTCCTGTACTTGATTGATGAATTAAGGTCACTGATTAGTTAGGAAGTCCCTCACCTGGTTGTCTAGGTCTTAATTGAAAGGAAAAAACAAAAACCAGCAGACACTAGGCCCTCCATGGATTGAGTTGGACACCCCTGAATTAGTGGGAAAAAGATCAGAATTGGGCTGCCTGTCTAAACGCAGCCTTAGTGGGGGGAAGATCAGTTATCAAGGCATGTGGTTCCCTAGCAGTCGCTCTACCTTGGCTTGTGCCCATTCTCCTTCGCAATCACATACAGTAAATGATCAATCATTGTAGATTAGTCGAACTAATATGCAAAAGGAAGAAGATCGGAAGCACAAAATGGAAGATGGCAAGTGAAACTTCATTGATGACACCTGGGGTTTATTCATTACGTCGATTCTGTTGCAAATAATTTTGTCTGTTGCAAAACGTTTTGCAACAGAAACCGTTTACTCCAAACGAAATACGTTTTCCAACAAAAAAAAGGTTTTGTATTGGACAAATTCAGGGAGGTCCATCCCCATTTCGTTCTGTTTGCATCCTTTTGGTTCTTAAAACGGTAAACGGTTTCCGTTGAAAGACTTAATAAATAGACCCCAGTTTTGATTATTTTAATCACCAACTATTTTGCAGTCATGTTATAAAATTGGTCAGTGGCCACATGTAATGATGCCTGATACTAGGTAAAGTGCATTCGGAAACTATTCAGACCCCTTCACTTTTTCCACATTTTGTTACGTTAAAGCCTTATTCTAAAATGGATTAAATAGTTTTTTCCCCCATCAATCTACACACAATACCCCATAATGACAAAGCAAAAATAGGTTTTTAGCAACGACAAAAAAACCTGCAATAATACATTTACATAAGTATTCAGACCCTTTACTCAGTACTTTGTTGAAGCACCTTTGGCAGCGAATACAGCCTTGCTTTCTTGGGTATGACGCTACAAGCTTGGCACACCTGTATTTGGGGAGTTTCTCCCATTCTTCTTTGCAGATCCTCAAGCTCTGTCAGGTTGGCTGGGGAGCATTGCTGCACAGCTATTTTCAGGTCTCTCTAGAGATGTTCGATTGGGTTAAAGTCCAGGCTCTGGCTGGGCCACTCAAGGACATTCAGAGACTTGTCCCGAAGCCACTCCTGCGTTGTCTTCGCTGTGTGCTTAGGGTTGTTGTCCTGTTGGAAGGTGAACCGTCGCCCCAGTCTGAGATCCTGAGCGCTCTGGAGCAGGTTTTCATCAAGGATCTCTGTACTTTGCTCCGTTCATCTTTCCCTCGATCCTGACTAGTCTCCCAGTCCCTGCCGCTGAAAAACATCCCCACAGCATGATGCTGCCACCACCATGCTTCACTGTAGGGATGGAATTGGCCAGGTGATGAGCGGTGCCTTGTTCCTTCCAGAAGTGACGCTTGGCAATCAGGCCAAGGAGTTCAATCTTGGTTTCAGAGAATCTTGTTTCTCATGGTCTGAGAGTCCTTCAGGTGCCTTTTGGCAAACTCCAAGCAGGCTGTCATGCCTTTTACTGAGGAGTGGCTTCCGTCTGGCGATTACCATAAAGGCCTGATTTGGTGGAGTGCTGCAGAGATGGTTGTCCTTCTGGAAGGTTCTCCCATCTCCACAGAGGAACTCTGGAGCTCTGTCAGAGTGACTATCGGGTTCTTGGTCACCTCCCTGACCAAGGCCCTTCTCCCCCGATTGCTCAGTTTGACCGGGCGGCCAACTCTAGGAAGAGTCTTGGTGGTCCCAAACTTCTATTTAAGAATGATGGAGGCCACTGTGTTCTTGGGGACCTTCAATGCTGCATAATCTTTTTTTGGTACCCTTCATCAGAGCGGTGCCTCGACAAAATCTTGTTTCGGAGCTGTACGGACAATTCCTTCCCATGGCTTGGTTTTTGCTCTGACATGCACTGTCAACTGTGGGACCTTTATATAGACCGGTGTGTGTGCCTTTCCAAATAATTTCCAATCAATTACATTTACCACAGGTGGACTCCAATCAAGTTGTAGAAACAGCTCAAGGATGATCAATGGAAACAGGATGCACCTGAGCTCAATTTCGAGTCTCATACTTATGTAAATAAGGTATTTCTGTTTTTTGTTTTTTTTCATAAATTTGCAAACATTTCAAAAAATCTGATTTTGCTTTGTCATTATGGGGTATTGTGTGTAGATTGAGGAAAAAACATAATTTTATCAATTTTATAATAATGCTGTAATGTAACAAAGTAGAGAGGTCTGAATTCTTTCCGACTGCTCTGTATGTTTAAGTGCAAGTCCTGGTACTTCTACAGAGTCGAAGGAGTTAGTCTATCAATACAGTAATAAGTCTAACAGTTTGTACAATTGTTCTGTATTAGTAAAAGTAGGCTTATATTAACTAAATGCCTCATAATTACTGAAAATAGTCATGTTTTGAGGTTGGTAATGATGAATGTAATGTTGTATATTTGTTCTGTATCAGTCTTGCAATGGCCACATGAACTATCTGAAATTTGCATGTCTATTCTTTGTGTGTGTTCCCAGTTGTCTTGAAAGCACCATAAGGACACGGACCGACACCAGCTGAGGTGAAGGTTACCGACACCAGGAAATGGACACCAGCATGGGTGAAGACTCATCATTCGGTGAGCATGACCAACACATTTCTGAATAAGACTGTTGAACGTCCTTCAGTTTAGGTCTTTCACTCCCCTTGTTGGTTGTTGGTGAAAGTTGTTCTTTAAACTCCAAGCTTTGTAAACAGGAACTGAAGTTCTAATTTTGGAAGTGAAGTACTTTGTCCCAAAAATATTTAACGTTAAAAAATGTAATTAGTTGAATAGGTTGTACTAATAGGTTGTTGTCTTTTTAGGTCTTCAAGTAATGGGGTCCTACTGAGTGGGACTCAATACCAGGTGGGGCAAGGTTTCTATTATAGCGAACGGAGGGACAGGTCCGTGAACCTGGGTTGCTCGTGTGAAAGGCAAACACGCTATGCATTGCTCCAATAAGGTTAACCCACTTGGTGGGAATTGTCACATGGCTAGAGTATCACTACCCTGCCCCCTCCGAACGGGAAGGCCCGTCCCTGTACTTTGACACTTAAGCCCCTTTGCATGTCCGCCGTGCGTTCCGATGGGTTCAGACCTTCTGACACCAATATAGCGGAGGGACAGGGCCGAGATCCCGGGTCACTCGTGTAAAAGGCAAACATGATGCATTGTGCCAATAGGGTTACTCTACCCAGTTGGTGGGAATAGTAACGTGACTCATTAGCGAGGATCCCAACAATATTCAGTCCAGCTTGACTGAAGCTTTTAAAGGTTTGGCTGAATATTCTATTCCAGGTAGAATTGGGGTTCCTTCAGTTTGGAAGTGCCTGGCTATAGGCGTGTTACGTGCAGCTCATTACTTTGCTGCAGCTGTTTAATGCTTGGCTGTGGGGTTTGTTGCTTTGGCTTTTGCTCTGCTGCATAAGCAGTTTCTCCTTGGTCTAATGCTTGTGGATCTGTAGAGTTTGCTGATTTGAATGCTTGTCTTCTGCAACCTGTCTGCAACTGTTGCATAGTTTCTTGGAACAGGGGTTGTTTCTGGATGGGTTCCAACTATGGCAGTTGTCTGCAGTGCACTTGTGGATAGAAGCGGCGCAGGTCCTAATCCAGGCACTTCTCCTCTCCCGTCTGGACTACTGCAACTCGCTGTTGGCTGGGCTCCCCGCTTGTGCCATCAAGCCCCTGCAACTTATCCAGAACGCAGCAGCCCGCCTGGTTTTCAACCTTCCCAAGTTCTCTCATGTCACCCCGCTCCTCCGCACACTCCACTGGCTTCCAGTTAAAGCTCGCATCCACTACAAGACCATGGTGCTTACCTACGGAACAGAAAGAGGAACTGGCCCTCCCTACCTTCAGGCTATGCTCAAACCCTACACCCCAACCCGAGCACTCTGTTCTGCCACCTCCGGTCTCTTGGCCCTCCCACCCCCCCAGCTCAGTCCAGTCCAAGTTCTTCTCTGTCCTGGCACCCCAATGGTGGAACCAGCTTCCCCCTGAAGCTAGGACAGCAGAGTCCCTGCTCATCTTCCGAAAACATCTGAAACCCTACCTCTTCAAACAATAATCCTCACCTCGAACCCCCCCCCCCCCCCCACCCCACACACACAAAAACACTTAACCTGCACTTGAACCCCCCTACCCCCACCCCCCTTCTAGCTCTGACTCTACTGACAGCTACGTTTATTGAGGAAAAATGTATGCCTGTGATATGTGGATGTCCCACCTAGCTATCTTAAGATGAGTGCACTAACTGTAATCACTCTGAATAAGAACGACTCAAATGTAAATGGAACATTTACAGTGGGTTTTGCTATGACTTGGATTTGCGTTTGGCTTCTTATCAGTGTGCTCCGTTGTAACTCTGGGGTGTTGGGCGTTGGTGCTGATGTGAATATCAGCTTCATGCTCCTATTTGCATCTGAATAGAACTGCAGTTTGGTTTAGCCTTTTAGTCAGGGTCACACAGAGTTATTCTTGGTAATCTTAAACAAATCTACTTTAAAACAAAAGTATACACCTCACACACATAGTTATGTGATTAAAAAGACGAAGACACCTGTACCATGTCAGCTATAGAGTTGAAATGGATTCAAATTTCAGTTTGCATCCCAATATTACACTTTATATACATCACAGAAGACGGAAATATAGCTAAACTGTTTGACATAGAAACACCGGATTTTCATTGTGTTTAAATAATCTTTATTAATATTTTTCATAATTTCATAACATTCCACCCCTGAGGCCAAAGAGGGCGCTTTTGGTCAATGACTGCAGGAAAGGGATCTATGCAAATTAGTTTAGCTCATTCTGTGGTAGCGTTGTAAATATTTGTTTCCTGCAATCGCTGACTAAAGCCTTTTATCAATCTTCAATATCACTCGGTGCACATTTTCTACATTCGATGTGCTCAAGAAGTTTTGAATCCCAAAAAGGCATTTGTCTTCTGGATTTCAAATTCCACTTCATTAATTGCCATGGGAGTAAATGTGTTTCTCTTTCCAATGTTTCCATAGTCATCTCCACTTTCATCACAGTGGATGTCAGAGGGAACCTCCCCAGCTATAATCTACTGGTATGCAGAGACTGCCCCTAGTGAGCCACCAGCGCAGCATGTATCCAGAAGATGTCCAGGTAGGCTACACTGGCCATAGAATGCAAAAAGGGGGGAGAGTACCCACAATTGGAATGCAGTGAGCTGTCATACAAGGTTTCAGAAAAGCTAACTTGTGTATTTAATATGTATTTTCATCCCTAGACTCCTCCCCAAGACCAGCCCCACTGGGCGCACACTGGTTGAATCAACATTGTTTCCACGTCATTTCAATGAAATAACGATGAACCAACGTGGAATAGACGTTGAATTGATGTCTCTACCCTGTGGGGCCATCCGGCGTACTTCCCGAAGCAAGCTCACTGGAGTAGCTCATTGGAAAGATCAGCCTGTCCTGAAGTCATCAGGTGAGAATCACAACTTCAAATAGTTGCTTAACAGTATCCCCTGCTTACTTTTTACTGGCCAATCAGTCTGAACACAAACCTTTGGCCACCTGTGTATTTAGTAATTACCATGTACGCTGAGGAAGGTTTCAGCTAAATAATTCATCCATACAGTGGAATAAATTACACTGAACAAAAATATAAACGCAACTTGTAAAGTGTTGGTCCCATGTTTCATGAACTGAAATAAAAGATCCCAGAAATGTTCCATATGCACAATTTTTTTATCTCAACATTTGTGCACAAATTTCTTTACATGCCTGTTAGTGAGCATTTCTACTTTGCCAAGATGACAGGTGTAGCATATCAAGAAGCTGATTAAACAGCATGATTATTACACAGGTGCACCTTGTGCTGGGGAAAATAAAAGGCCACTCTAAAATGTGCCGTTTTGTCACACAACAAAGATCCTTGGCCCATTGTTGTGCCATTCATCCGCCGCCATCACCTCATGTTTCAGCATGATAACGCACAGCCTCATGTCACAAGGATCTGTACACAATTCCTGGAAGCTGAAAATGTCCCAGTTCTTCCATGCCCTGCATACTCACCAGACATGTCACTTTTTGAGCATGTTTGGGATGTTCTGGATAGACGTATGACCGCGTGTTCCAGTTTCCGCCAATATCCAGCAACTTCGCACAGCCATTGAAAAGGAGTATGACAACATTTCACAGGCCACAATCAACAGCATGATCAACTCTATGTGAAGGATATGTGTTGTGCTGCATGAGGCAAATGGTGGTCACACCAGATACTGACTGGTTTTCTGATCCACTTTTTTAAAGGTACAGTGGATATAAAAAGTCTACACACCCCTGTTAAAATACCAGGTTTTTGTGATGTAAAAGAATGAGACAAAGATAAATCATGTCAGAACTTTTTCCACCATTAATGTGACCTATAACGTGAACAATTCAATTGAAAAACAAAGGGGGAAAAATAAAAAAACTCACAATAACCTGGTTGCATAAGTGTGCACACCCTTAAACTAATACTTTGTTGAAGCACCTTTTGATTTTATTACAGCACTCAGTCTTTTTGGGTAGGAGTCTATTAGCATGGCACATCTTGACGTGGCAATATTTGCCCACTCTTCTTTGCAAAAGCGCTCCAAATCTGTCAGATTGCGAGGACATCTCCTGTGCACAGCCCTCTTCAGATCACCCCAGAGATGTTCAATTGGATTCAGGTCTGGGCTCTGGCTGGGCCATTCCAAAACGTTAATCTTCTTCTGGTGAAGCCATGCTTTTGTGGATTTGGATGTGTACTTTGGGTCGTTGTCGTGCTGAAAGGTGAACTTCATCTTCAGCTTTCTAACGGACGCCTGAAGGTTTTGTGCCAAAATTGCCTGGTAATTGGAACTGTTCATAATTCCCTGCACCCTGACTAAGGCCCTGGTTCCAGCTGAAGAAAAACAGCCCCAAAGCATGATGCTGCCACCACCATGCTTCACTGTGGGTTTGGTATTCTTTGGGTGATGTGCAGTGTTGTTTTTGCGCCAAACATACCTTTTGGAATTATGGCCAAAAAGTTCAACCTTGGTTTCATCAGACCATAACACATTTTCCTACGTGCTTTTGGGGGACTTTATGTTTGTTTTTGCAAACTTCAGCCGGGCTTGGATGTTTTTCTTTGTAAGAAAAGGCTTCCGTCTTGCCACCCTACCCCATAGCCCATTCATATGAAGAATACGGGATATTGTTGTCACATGTAGCACACAGCCAGTACTTGCCAGAAATTCCTGCAGTTCCTTTAATGTTGCTGTAGGCCTCTTGGAAGCCTCCCTGACCAGTTTTCTTCTCGTCTTTTCATAAATTTTGAGGGACGTCCAGTTCTTGGTAATGTCTCTGTTGTGCCATATTTTCTCCACTTGATGATGACTGTCTTCACTGTGTTCCATGGTATATGTAATGCTTTGGAAATTATTTTGTACCCTTCTCCTGACTGATATCTTTCAACAATGAGATCCCTCTGATGCTTTGGAAGCTCTCTGCGGACCATGGCTTTTGCTCTGAGATGCAACTAAAAAATGTCAGGAATATCCTACTAGAACAGCTGAACTTTATTTGTGATTAATCAGAGTCACTTTAAATGATGGCAGGTGTGTAATGACTTCTATTTAACATGAGTTTGAATGTGATTGGTTAATTCTGAACACAGCCACATCCCCAGTTATAAGAGGGTGTGCACACTTATGCAACCAGGTTATTGTAAGGTTTATATTTAAAAATTCTCCCCCTCAAAGATGTCCGCTTGTTTTTCAATTGAATTGTTCACATCATAGGTCACATTAACAGTGGAAAAAGTTCTGACATGATTTATCTTTGTTTCATTCTTTTACATCACAAAAACCTGGCATTTTAACAGGGGTGTGTAGACTTTTTATATCCACTGTATCTGTAACCAACAGATGCATGTCTGTATTCCCAGTCATGTGAAATCCATAGATTAGCACCTAATGAATTTATTTCAGTTTGATTTTCGTTATATGAACTGTAATTCAGGAAAATCTTAGAAATTGTTGCGTTTCTTTTTTTGTTCAGTGTATATTTTATATTGAAGACTTCATGGTGTGCTCTTTCATTGGAGAATCACAAATTGATAATTGATGACAAGTATCCTCTTTTAATGTGTTCTCAACAGGTCATGGCTTCAGGCGTCCAGATGTCTTCAAGGTCCACTGGCCCCACATCTCTGGTGTTCCTCTGAGGTTGTACCAAGACGAGTCAATATTGCTGGATGCAGACATGGAAACTGGACCTGTTTGTAATGATATGGCCATTACTACAGCCATTGGGGGCCTGACTAGTGTCCAGTCTTTACATTGTTGACATTACTCAACAATCTATCCTTGTCAAAATAGTTTTTACTTCATTGTCTGTCATCTTGAATTTAAATGAACGTGTACACACATTCATTTGAATCAGGATACAGGTTTTTCTTTTTTAAAAAGTGTTAAACAAATCAAAATATTTTATATTTGAGATTCTTCAAATAGCCACCCTTTGCCTTGAGGACAGCTTTGCACACTCTTGGCATTCTCTCAACCAGCTTCACCTGGAATGCTATTCCAACAGTCTTGAAGGAGTTCCCACATATGCTGAGCACTTGTTGGATCATTTTCCTTCACTCTGCGGTCCGACTCATCCCAAACCATCTCAATTTGGTTGAGGCCAGGTCATCTGATGCAGCACTCCATCACTCCTGGAGGTGTGTTGGGTCATTGTCCTGTTGAAAAACAAATGATAGTCCCACTAAGCCCATACCAGATGGGATGGCGTATTGCTGCAGAATGCTGTGGTAGCCATGCTGGTTAAGTGTGCCTTAAATTCTAAATAAATCACAGACAGTGTTACCAACAAAGAACCCCCACACCATAACACCTCCTCCATTCTTTACGGTGGGAACTACACATGTGGAGATCATCCGTTCACCCACACCGCATCTCCCAAAGACACGGCGGTTGGAACCAAAAATCTCCAATTTGGACTCCAGACCAAAGGACACATTTCCACCGATCTATTAACCATTGCTCGTGTTTCTTGGCCCAAGCAAATCTCTACTTCTTATTGGTGTCCTTTAGTAGTGGTTTCTTTGCAGCAATTTGACTATGAAGGCCTGATTCACACAGTCCCCGCTGAACAGTTGATGTTGAGATGTGTCTGTTACTTGAACTCTGTGAAGCATTTATTTGGGCTGAAATTTCTGAGGCTGGTAACTCTAATGAACTTATCCTCTGCAGCAGAGGTAACTCTGGGTCTTCCTTTTCTGTGGCGGTCCTCATGAGAGCCAGTTCCATCATAGCGCTTGATGGTTTTTGCGACTGCACTTGAAGAAACTTTCAAAGTTCTTGAAATTTTCCAGATTGACTGACCTTCATGTCTTAAAGTAATGATGGACTGTCGTTTCTCTTTGCTTATTTGAGCTGTTCTTGCCATAATATGGACTTGGTCTTTTACCAAATAGGGCTATCTTCTGTATACCACCCCTACCTTGTCACAACACAACTGATTGGCTCAAACGTATTAAGAAGGAAAGAAATTGCACAAATTAACTTTTAACAAGGCACACCTGTTAATTGAAATGCATTCCTGGTGACTTCCTCATGAAGCTGGTTAAGAGAATGCCAAGATTGTGCAAAGCTGTCATCAAGGCAAAGGGTGGCTACTTTGAAGAATCTCAAATATAAAATATATTTTGATTTGTTTAACACTTTTTTTGGTTACTACATGATTCCATATGTGTTATTTCATAGTTTTGATGTCTTCACTATTATTCTAAAATGGATAAAATAGTAAAAATAAAGAAAAACCCTGGAATGAGTAAGGGTGTGTGTGTGTGTGTGTGTCAACTTTTGACTGGTACTGTATATTTAATACTTTTCTATTATTCAGTCAATGTTCACTGTTTATTAGACGATGCACAGCAGCATGTTCACAGCACATATAACAAACCACACATTTTATGTCAAGCAACAAGTTTATTTAAATAGCCAAGGACACTCCCCTGCCTGCTACCATTCCAGGTTCACATCTTTTTGCTCCTCCTGATGAGTGACGTAGAGCCCACTGTCAGTGTCTGAAATGGGGGAGGTAGTGAAAAGTGTTTTGTTACTGTGTCAGGTCACTATTCTACAAATAAAACCACAAGGTAGAAATAGCCAGCTTGTTTGACCTGTGCCCCATATTTCACAACTGTTTATGCTTATATTTGACACACTGTATTGACAGATGTGTAGTATGTTATTGTTCATTATTACCAACAGTAGGTCAAATTACCTCAACCATCTCTCCTCCCTTGAGCTCCTGGACGCTGGAGAATTTATCTGTGTTGCATATCAGCTTTCCTCCCTCCAGTCTGACAGTGCACTGTGGGGGCCAGAGAAGAGAGCGGTGATCAGTAATTTGTAGCAATAACGAGTGAGGACAGATGAGCTAAGAAACTTGGAAGACTAAACAAGACATATACTAACTGCAGATACAAGACTGCCCCCCCCCCCCCCCCCATTATTTCATGTCAGACATCCGTAATACAGAACTTTTAAACTGCCAAGCATTACTGGACTAGCTTGGATAATGTTAAGAGGTTCATGGTGATGCTGAGCTCGCCACTTATAGTTTTTGGTTCTTCAATTCAAAGATGAAACCTGTTGATTTAACAATATGTCAGTCAATCAATCAATACTTAAATAAGTATTGATTCACCACAAACAGGTAGATTGAGATTGCCTACCTTGAGTTTCTTGCCGTCCATGGTGGTGATGTCGGCCTCTTTGCCGATGGTGAAGGAATTGGTGATAGACTTGCCGGGAGTTTTGGAGGTGATGACAAAGTCATTGCCGTTCTGCTGGATCTCAGTGACGGGCTTGATGTCCTTGGCCAGCTTGATAACATCTTCTGGGAGTGCTGATGGATGGGCAGGAGGATGACTCATTAGCTTATGATTAGAGCCATGGAGGCAAACCCTACCTTTTCATTTTGGGTCATAGTTGGGAATCTATAGTTGAATCTCTTGTATTTCCTTGATTCCTTACATCCTCTCTCCTTTTCAAAACTCATTGGATGAGAAGGTCAGAGGGGAGGAACCATTAATCTTCTCTCCTCCAATGCGTTTTGAGAAAGAGTTGAAGAAAGACGACACGAGGAATCAAGCAAATACATTTTAGATTCACCCCTAAACAACCCTATACATGCAATGTAACTGATCTGTAGGAAACTCACAGATGGCCCTGAGGAACTCCTCGTAGTTCTCCTGAGCGTACACCTGCCATGTTCCACTGAAGGCCATGTTGTCTGTACCGGTCCGGTTTCTCCTCCTTCACCAAGATGGGCAATAAGAGCCTGAGACAGCTGTGCGAAGCTCAACACAAATGTAGAGAGGGCACTGCATCCCCCACAGCTACTTATATCAGCAGGTAGAGGGGGCTCCACTCTGTGCCTCTGTGTCTAATCAGTAACACAGCCTCTGAAGTAATGTCCCCCATTGTTTGAACAACCCAGAGTTCGCTTACATCTCTGTCTGGCATGACCCCAACTTCCAGTTATCTTGGGATGGGGAGAGTGCGTTACGTCTGAGCTGTGCTATCGTATAGACATAAAATCACCTCTTATTGGTGGACTCGCATGCAGATGCATGAAATATGAATGGGTTTTACTCATCCCAATAGATTGGCTTCTGAGACTTCTGACACGCAGATCTCAAGTTTCTTTCTAGGCACGTATTGCAATACTGTCCTAAATGCAGACCTGGGTTAAATTGCTATTTGACATTTTGAATACTTTAGATGGGCTTTATCGAGCTTGCCTAGCGCAATACAACCGATAAAATCGTTTCAAAAGTGCAAACTGGGCCATATGGCACTCCGGGCAGGCTAAAGCAAACTCTGAAACTGTTTGAATAGTATTCGAACCCAGGTCTGATGTCCTGTGGAATCTTCCTAAAAACAGTGTTCAAATCTACTCCACTGTTTAACCAGGCAATGGGTGAATGACACATTGGACAAAAGCTCTTCTATCAGAAGATATACTGTATTGTAGCTACTCTTTGGTTGCCTAATAATTTCCCACACTTTTATGAGATATTTCTAATAATCATTGAATGACGAGTCCCTTTAGCAGACATCTCAAACAGTGCACACTATAACAACATTAGCAACAACGTTGAGGTGAGCAACAACGTTGAGGTGAATGAAACCGTGTCAAGCCACCAAGATCAAATTACTTTATTAGCAGCACACAAGCGATTGCAGAGACACATGATATGACAGATACTGTATGTGGAGCGCTAGCAGGCTAATAGACCTGCTTGAGCTGCAGGTGCAGACTCTGAGTGAGTGAGATTACTGCATTATTACAGGGAGGTCAGTGCATAAATTAGGTTGATATAGAAAAAAACACACTTGACGTGTCGTGCACCCATGTAATCTGCTCCATGTGCATGACTAACGTGACATCTCTAATTAAATACAACATGGGAGATAATTGGAATTTGGATCAAGTCTGCTGCTGTCAAGACATGAAATGAACATTTAACGCGCTCGCCTTGGCCGATGAACCCTACTTCAGAGCCCTGCTCACATGTCCTATTATTAAATTGTACCAGAAAGGAAGGGGCGACGTCATAAAATTGTAGCTGACACTCTTGGGATATTTATTGGTAGTCGAATGACACAAGAATACAGGTTGTTGCAGTTTGGACTGGACCTCAAATTGACATCAATTGACTACATTCACTCTTGTACAAGTAACTTAATCATTGCTACATCCCAATGCCACAAATGAACCACTTATTGCAGTTCACTCCCCATTAACTCTAATTTAACCCCATGAAAACTAACTGGCTCAACCACCACACAAACACAACCGACTGGGCACACACTAGTTGAATCAACGTTATATTCAATAGAATCAACAACGTGGTATAGACATTGAATTGAGGTCTGTGCCCAGTTGAAATCCTCTCTTGGTGCAACAAAACCAACACTCCTTCCTTCCTTACATCTCCACTGCATCGGGCGGGGGCTTCTCGCCGTGCTTGTACACGCTCACGGTCACTTTGACCGTCTGAGTGCCGTACTGGTTGCGCACAAAGATGCTGTAGTTGCCCGAGTCCTCGCTAGTCACATTGTTGACGGTCAAAGTGCTGGACTTATTCTCATTGGCGATGTTGAACTGGCCCCCCGAGACGATGCCTTTGTCGTTCCTCAGCCAGAACATCTCTGGGGCGGGGTCACCGTCAGTAAAGCAGGTCAGGCACAGAGACTGGGGAGGAGAGGAAGATTAAGATGACATGATTCACAACAGTCAATGTTTATATGAACAATGACAAAATATCACTGTTGACTTGGGCAGGCAGGCTATTTTAAAAAAACGTATCAGAGAAGGTGCTGATTTAAGATCAGTTCCCCCCATCCATTTAATCGTATTCAATATGATCTAATGGGCTAAACTGATCCTAGATCAGCACTTCTACTCTGAGACTTCGGTCTAACAGTACACTTGAAAAAACGGACGTAATACTAACATAGCAAAAGGATAATGAAGTACTAGGGAACATGATAAACCAGATAATAGATCAGTGTTATTTCCCATAGTTCACCTACCTTATTCTCCATGATAGCCACCACATCTGGTAGGCCCTTGGTCACCCTGGCCCGATCTAAAGCAATGAGAAGGACATTTACTCCCTTGAATCAGCCATAGGAAGCTCATTCAATCATTCCAGTGTACATAAATAAAATAATTAAGAAACAATGAAAGAGTAGGCTACTCACTTTTCTCAGCAACCGCCACTTGCCTTTGTAGTAAAAAGTAAGGGTAAAACCGGTAAATACATTTGCAAATTGTTTCATATCCATCACCATACTATTTGTCCATGTGACAATAGTGATAGAAAATAGTACCTGGAATTGTTTGTGTTAGTGTTTACCACTGCAAGCCATGCTGGGCGCGCACCATCAATATGGTACTGCACTTACTTCAACCTCTGGTATTCCAACAGAGCATCAGCAAAGACTTTTAAAGAGAGAGAGAGAGAGAGAGAGAGAGAGAGAGAGAGAGATAATTAAATGAAGAATGTAATATTCATTAACTGCCTGTCTTGGAAGATATGAATGTAGATGAAGATTGCAGACAAATTAAATTATAATTGAGTTATAATAGTAGAATTCTGAAGCTTACATTCTAGCTGTGAAGACATTGACATGAATCTGAAGCAGCAAAATCCCTGTATGAAGCCTATTTCTTTTAACTGCTTTGAGACCATACTGCTTTTTGAGTGAGTCAGACTGGTCAGACTAACCTTGTCCAGATAGGTCTAGTGAGCGTGTGTGCTTTTCTTGACCATCGAACATCTCCAGGGTGTACTTCCCCTTATCGTTCTCTGTGGGCGCAAAGACCTCGACCCACAACTTCTGCATACTGCTGCCAGGCTTACACCTCTCCAACTGGTCAATCCTACTCTCCCTGGTGCACAATTAAATACAATATGATAATACAATTCAATAGAATATAATATATTTTTCCCAAAATCCAACAAAATATACTTCCATACAAGGCCATAACTATTTACAGTTGAAGCGGAAGTTTACAAACACTTAGGTTGGAGTCATTAAAACTCGTTTTTCAACCACTTCCAGTGAGTCAGAAGTTTACATACATTAAGTTGACTTTGCCTATAAACAGCTTGGAAAATTCCAGAAAATGATGTCATGGCTTTAGAAACTTCTGATAGGCTAATTTACATCATTTTAGTCAGTTGGAGGTGTACCTGTGGATGTATTTCAAGGCCTACCTTCAAACTCAGTGCCTCTTTGCTTGACATCATGGGAAAATCCAAATAAATCAGCCAAGACCTCAGAAAAGAAATGGTAGACCTCCACAAGTATGGTTCATCCTTGGGAGCAATTTCCAAACGCCTGAAGGTACCACGCTCATCTGTACAAACAATAGTACGCAAGTATAAACATCATGGGACCACGCAGCCGTCATACCGCTCAGGAAGGAGATGCGTTCTGTCTCCTAGAGATGAACGTACTTTGGTGTGAAAAGTGCAAATCAATCCCAGAACAACAGCAAAGGACCTTGTGAAGATGCTGGAGGAAACAGGTAAAAATTATCTATATCCACAATAAAAACTAGTCCTATATCGACATAACCTGAAAGGCTGCTCAGCAAAAAAGAAGCCACTGCTCCAAAACCGCCATAAAAAAAGCCAGACTACGGTTTGCAACTGCACATGGGGACAAAGATCGTACTTTTTGGAGGAATGTCCTCTGGTCTGATGAAACAAAAATAGAACTGTTTGGCCATAATGACCATCTTTATGTTTGGCGGAAAAAGGGGGATGCTTGCAAGCCGAAGAACACCATCCCTACCGTTAAGCACAGGGGTGGCATCATCGTGCTGTGGGGGTGCTTTGCTGCAGGAGGGACTGGTGCACTTCACAAAATAGATGGCATCATGAGGAAGGAAAATTATGTGGATATATTGAAGCAATCTCAAGACATCAGTCAGGAAGTTAAAGCTTGGCCGCAAATGGGTCCTCCAAATGGACAATGACCCCAAGCATACTTCCAAAGTTGTGGCAAAATGGCTTAAGGACAACAAAGTCAAGGTATTGGAGTGGCCATCACAAAGCCCTGACCTCAATCCTATAGAAAATGTGTGGGCAGAACTGAAAAAGCATGTGCGAGCAAGGAGGCCTACAAACCTGACTCAGTTACACCAGCTCTGTCAGGAGGAATGGGCAAAAATTCACCCAATTTATTGTGTGGAAGGCTACCTGAAATGTTTGACCCAAGTTAAACAATTTAAAGGCAATGCTACCAAATACTAATTGAGTGTATGTAAACTTCTGACCCACTGGGAATGTGATGAAAGAAATAAAAGCTGAAATAAATAATCCTCTCTACTATTATTCTGAAATGTCACATTCTTAAAATAAAGTGGTGATCTTAACTGACCTAATACAGGGAATATTTACTAGGATTAAATGTCAGGAATTGTGAAGAACTGAGTTTAAATGTATTTGGCTAAGGTGTATGTAAACTTCCGACTTCAACTGTATGTCTGAGGGCTTTACTTGTTAAGTTTTAAGTTTCTTTGTAAAAGCCTTTACATTTGGTATTTTTCAATCTGATGAGATGGATTTGGGATTAAAGGCTCAGACTGTCTCACTAAGGAAGCTGTGGGGTGATGTGAAGAAAAAGACAAACGCTAAAGCAACTCTGAGTTTAAATTAGACAACAAACCATGTTGCTACAGCAACAACTGCCCTTACAGAAAAACCACATGACTTCACGTGAAAAATCGCGTGATTTACATTGACATTTTAGTCATTTAGCAGATGCTCTTATCCAGAGCGACTTACGATTTCACATGAAATTTCACATTTTCACGTGTAGTTTCATATTATCACATGTTGTGTTACATGTTGTGACATGTTATCACATTAACTTCACGTGATCACATGAAAACGTGTTTTTGGAACACTTCACGTGTGTTCACATGTGAAATTAATGTGTTTTTTCCACGTTGGGTTATCACCAGCTCTCGTAATAAATAAATCGGTAATTTAGCAGACGCGCTTATCCAGAGCAATTAGGGTTAAGTGCCTCGCTCAAGGGCATATCGACAGATTTTTCACCTAGTCGGCTCAGGGATTAGAACCAGCAACCTTCTGGTTACCGGCACAACGCTCTTAACCACTAAGCTACCTGCCGCCGTAAGGGAGAGGTATAGGATGTGCAGGCTCTTGCTCCAGACAGGCACCAACACAGCTGATTCAACTAATCAAAGTCTTAATGATTAGTCTATTAGTTGAATCAGGTGTGTTAATGCTGGACTAGAACAAAAACCTGCAAGCCCTGTAACTCTGTAGAACCAGGGTTGGTGGTTGGTTCTAACCATAAAAGCTGCCAGCAGGTGGCGATAAAAGTCCAGTCCATGTTCCCTGTGTGTACCATCATCTGTTGTGAAGTTTCCCTTAGGTACAGATTTAGGATCAACTTTCCCTACCCCAATCCTAACCTTAACAATTAGTGGGGAAAATGCTAAACTGACCCAAGATCAGCGCCTAGGGGAAACTTCATCCTACTCCACATAGGCTGACTGTATAATGTATGCCAAGTAGAACCAGTGGGCCAGGAGCACAGCCCCGGTGGCAGGGCAGAGTACAGAGGCCAGGCCAGGCCAGGGAACTCACTTGAAGTGCCAGCTGGTCTTCATGTAGCTGATATAGTATTTGAGAGAGCAGTAGAGCTTGAAGCCCACAGCAGTGCATTGGATCCTCACTGGTCCTGCAGACAGCGCTGTGCCACAGAGAGAGGAAAAAGTCAAACTCTGAGAGATGATACTCTGTGACAGAATGTCATTGTTGGGATATTGACAGGTGACAGGGCATGCTATCTAAACTGAAGTCTAGGTCCAATACATTTTATATTTTGATTCTAACCTGCAGTCAGGATGTGGGTTTTGTCGTTACTTAAGAAGTGAATAACTTCATCTTAAGTTGTCCCAATCCAAAAATCGTTCATAGAATGCTTGAGAAGTCACTCATGTTTCGGTACTGAAATGTTGGCGTAATAATATTAGGAAATCCATGCTGAACTTACCACACTGTTTGCTCAGGAGTTGGAGGAGCTTGTCATACTCTGTAAATAAAGACAGAATAATTATGTCTCCAGACAGTGGGCTCTATTTAAGCAATAAGGTCTGAGTAGGTGTGGTACATGGCACATATACCACAGCTAAGGGCTGTTCTTATGCATGATGCAACGCGTCAGTTTTCCCCTATTGGCCCCTGGTTCACCTCTGATCGCTTGGCTGGGTCACTAAGCGCTGTGATTGGTCCACAGTGTTCCTGCCAGGGCCAACAAGAGTCAACAAGAGTCTCTCCCATCCAGCTGACCAAAGTCCATATAGTACATTCTATGAACGCCTGGATACAGCCATTAGCAGTGGTATATTGGCCATATGCCACAAATACCCAAGGTGCCTTATTGCTATTATAAACTGGTTACCAACGTAATTAGAACAGTAAGAAGTCATTTTTTGTCATACCCGTGATATATGGTCTGATATACTACGGCTTTCACCCAATCAGCTTTCAGGGCTCAAACCACCCAGTTTATAATGTTCATTAACCTCTATGCATAATACATGAAGGATAATATTACATAATGTGCAGTCTCAGTCTATGCATCTTCAGAATGATCATCAGACATAAAACAATAATGTACTTTGAAATTGCCTCATAACAATATAACTTGAGAGACAACATACTGTAACATTTCAGCGATATTTAGGCTAGACCGGGGCCCATATTCATAAAGCGTCTCAGAGTAGGAGTGCTGATCTAGGATCAGGTCCCCCCAGTCCAAGTCATCATATTCATTAGGATCTATGACGCAAAATTGATCACTTTGTGAATATGGGCCCATGTCTGTGGTTGTCCATGACAGTGCCATGATGGCTCACCTTCATTTAGTAACTCCAGTGTGCTCACATCCTGTCCTCTACCATCAGACACCACAGCTTCGTAGTGGCCTGCCTCCTTCTTAGTCACCTGAGAGAAAACAGTCAATCAGTATAACACACACATACACATAGGGTTTGAGAATGCCCAAACACATTTGACTTTCTGTACACAGATAATCCTACCCACTGGGCACAGATTTCAATTCAACGTATTTTCCACATTGGTTCAACGTAATTTCATTGAAATGACGTAGAAACAACATTGATTCAAACAGTGTGTGCCCAGTGGGTAATTATGCAATGATCTATAAATACTCATACATACTGTAGAAAAACTCTGATCCAGATTCTGCATGTGTATGTGTGCACGATGATCACTGATGATGTGTGTTCTACTGAGTTTAACCTTATTCCCTCCTCTGCCACCATCCCATTACTGTACATCCAGTACTACTGTACATTACTTGATATATCCATTACTATACTGCAAATATGAGGTGGTAGGTAGCTTAATGGTTAGAGAGGTGGACCTGTAGCCGGAAGGTTGCCAGGTCAAATCTCCAGGTGGGCGCTAAATAGTGGGGTTGAGCAAAGTGATATGTGACATTATGGGCTAGTTCCCTGGACCTAGATTCAGCCTAGTACTGGATTAAAATCATTCTCAATAGAGAATCTCCACTGAAAGTGTGTTTTAGTCCAGGATTAAATTTAATCTGGGTTCAGGAAACCAGCCCTATGAGTACTGGATGTGATGTGTGTACCTGTTGCACAGTCATGGTGCTGACTCCAGTCTGCTGGTCATACACTCCTGGAGTCTCCACACCGTCCTTGAACCACTTCAGAGTCGTATCCTTGTTTATGTTGGTCACCTGGACCCAGAATGAGAGAGGATACTAATGATACAGTTACACTGTGCACTGAATACATTCATAACAACACACATGCATATTAGAATACAGAATCCATGTGATTATTTCATAACAAAGATAACAAGATATTGGATATCTATAAATTACCTTGCATTTGATGATAAACTCACAGTCCTCTGTCACGGTCCATGACACAAATTCCAGAAAATAGGGTCCTTGGAAAACAGAGCGAATGATTAACTGCGCACACTGGATCAGAGATACAGCGGCCATCTTTGCTTACAGTCAATCAATGAAACTTGCTATATTCTGGTGTGTCAGCACTATATGTTATAACTGCCTGTTCAACACTCCATAAACTGTAGATAGGTATGTTTTGCCACTAGCCACAAAGCTAAGGAAAGGGACTAACAGTTAGTGACAAATAGGAAACTAGGGCGTTGAGGCTTACTGAATCTGTTTCAGCACATTTGGGACCTATTTGGCAGGAGCATTTTACACTGAAATTAGATCTTTATCTACTGTTGGCAGTAGATAAAAACACGTCCTATATGGACTTTGGTCAGCCGGATGGGAGAAACTCTTGTTGGCCCTGGCAGGAACACTGTGGACCAATCACAGTGCTTAGGGATCCAGCCCAGAGGTCAGAGGTGAACCAGGGGCCAATAGGGGAACACTCACCTGACTTTCTCTTGTAGTCCATTCTGTTGGCTATGGACTGAGCCAGTGTCTGACGGAACACTGCCAAAGACACAACCACAGGATCACATCCCTACTAGCACACTGAGGATATACAGTACACTACCAATAATAAGACAGTAACATTGAATGTAATAACCAAATTGATTGCAACAAATCTATATATCAAGCCAAGCCAAACATTTACTACTCTTTAGAGTTCACAGCAATATTAAGCCACCCTTTTCACACTATTGTGCCGATCTGAAGCAAACTGTGCTTGCTCAGCACTTCCAGCAACTATGGTGGATGCGTAACCAGGCCAGCTCATCACAGCTTGGTTTAGCACAGCTCGGTTCGGTTCGGTAGTGTGAAAATCCCGGTAATGAGTTGGGGTGACCAGATGGACTCACTCTCGTCAACGAACACCAGGGTGAACTGGTTCTTGGCGCGGCCGTCGCAGAGCTGAGCTGTGTAGGAACCCTCGTCCTCCTTAGACAGCTGGTCAAACAGGATCTCTATCAGCCCACTGGCCTTGTCAAAGTTAATCTTATGGGCCTAGGGAGAGAGAAGAGAGAGGACACACACAAGCACATGAATGCACACGTATGTACATACATGTGCACACACACTCAGGCACGCACACCTTACAGAAACCACGTTTTTACAATAACTTCTATAAGTGTGACTTGCATGTTGATTTGAGCTAATCAAGGCAAGGGGCTAAAATGGGGGAAATGGGGTTTGGTTTATTCACAAAATCCTTATCTGTTGTCATTTTGTAATAAACCCTTAGCACTGTTGACAAACACATGTATACACACATGCATGCATGCAGTCATGCTATTCCATACCGAGTAACCCATGCAAGACACTGAGTCCAAAACATGCATAATATTAGTTTTCCCCCATGGAAAATCCACATCTGGTGCAACAACCTCTGCCGACCTGTCTTCCAACCTGTGGTTATTTTTAGGTTGATTTAATAACAAATCAACATTGCTAACATATTGCTACGTATATTCTTGTGAAAATCTTTAGTAAGGTGATTTGTGTTTAAATTAAATTGCAAATATGATGGTGAGGGTACAAAAAAAAAGATTGTGACATTTTTTGTGATTACTTTCTCTTTCTATACAGTCAATAACTCTTACTAATGCAAACTTGGATGAGAAAATATGTAACATTTTGCTATTTTGTGGCACATCTACATTTCGTTGTTTTATGGAGATCTTCACTGGAAATGGAAATGCATTCGGGAACACATAACCATCTGCATATATTCAAAAATAAATGTGTGTATGCAAAATGCAGTATCTTATGAGTTATACACACCTCTGGGAGATATGCTATAACTTGCCTGGATGCCAGTCTATTTCTGTTTCAGCCAACTTGTCGTCATCTTCCCATTCATACAACACTGCACCATCGACTAAAGCAGGAACATTCTGACACCCAAGCTAGTTATAGTATGCATTTGAGACATACACACTCTTAAGCATATAGACACATACAGTGAGGGAAATAAGTATTTGACCCCTCTGCAAACATGACTTAGTACTTGGTGGCAAAACCCTTGTTGGCAATCACAGAGGTCAGACGTTTCTTGTAGTTGGCCACCAGGTTTGCACACATCTCAGGAGGGATTTTGTAACACACCTCTTTGCAGATCTTCTCCAAGTCATTAAGGTTTCGAGGCTGACGTTTGGCAACTCAAACCAGCTCCCTCCACAGATTTTCTATGGGATTAAGGTCTGGAGACTGGCTAGGCTACTCCAGGACCTTAATGTGCTTCTTCTTGAGCCACTCCTTTGTTGCCTTGGCCGTGTGTTTTGGGTCATTGTCATGCTGGAATACCCATCCCTGACCCATTTTCAATGCCCTGGCTGAGGGAAGGAGGTTCTCACCCAAGATTTGACGGTACATGGCCCCGTCCATCGTCCCTTTGATGCGGTGAAGTTGTCCTGTCCCCTTAGCAGAAAAACACCCCCAAAGCATAATGTTTCCACCTCCATGTTTGACGGTGGGGATGGTGTTCTTGGGGTCATAGGCAGCATTCCTCCTCCTCCAAACACGGCGAGTTGAGTTGATGCCAAAGAGCTTCATTTTGGTTTCATCTGACCACAACACTTTCACCCAGTTCTCCTCTGAATCATTCAGATGTTCATTGGCAAACTTCAGACAGCCCTGTATATGTGCTTTCTTGAGCAGGGGGACCATGCGGGCACTGCAGGATTTCAGTCCTTCACGGCGTAGTGTGTTACCAATTGTTTTTTGGTGACTATGGTCCCAGCTGCCTTGAGATCATTGACAAGATCCTCCCGTGTAGTTCTGGGCTGATTCCTCACCGTTCTCATCATCATTGCAACTTCACGAGGTGAGATCTTGCATGGAGCCGCAGGCCGAGGGAGAATGACAGTTATTTTGTGTTTCTTCCATTTGCGAATAATTGCACCAACTGTTGTCACCTTCTCACCAAGCTGCTTGGCGATGGTCTTGTAGCCCATTCCAGCCTTGTGTAGGTCTACAATCTTGTCCCTGACATCATTGGAGAGCCCTTTGGTCTTGGCCATGGTGGAGAGTTTGGAATCTGATTGATTGATTGCTTCTGTGGACAGGTGTCTTTTATACAGGTAACAAACTGAGATTAGGAGCACTCCCTTTAAGAGTGTGCTCCTAATCTCAGCTTGTTACCTGTATAAAAGACACCTGGGAGCCAGAAATCTTTCTGATTGAGAGGGGGTCAAATACTTATTTCCTTCATTAAAATGCAAATCAATTTATAACATTTTTGACATGCATTTTTCTGGATTTTGTTGTTGTTATTCTGTCTCTCACTGTTAAAATAAACCTACCATTAAAATTATAGACTGATCATTTCTTTGTCAGTGGGCAAATGTACAAAATCAGCAGGGGATCAAATACTTTTTTCCCTCACTGTATATGGTCTCTCGTGACAGACTAGTACACACAATATTTGGTTCTGGGTTCTGAGATTAGAACATATTGCCTGTATTTTGAAGTGCTGCTTACTGCAGTACTCGAGATCTCTCTGTCATTGAGAATGAGGTGGAGCTCTGCAGCGTTGCTCAGGCTCTCAGTCTGCATCCAGAGACGCACGTTCCCTTTCTCTGACACCTCCACCTGCCACTTGGAGCGCAGGGCTATCACTGTAGGGGGAGAGAACAATGAATAGGGAATAGGTTATGCATTCAGGTAGGCCTCCAAGCTTCAGCAAACAAAATAAACTAGGAGGGGTGCTCAACAACAATGACAGGAATCGAAAAATAGGGCTTCCCCAAGAAAAACATCAGCGGGAATACGTTGTTGAAATTGTGATGGTGAACTCTATATTATAATGTCTGTTTCTATTTGAAAAGGAATACTATACATTTTTTGTTAGCTCGATAGAGACTTGCATTATTACAGTAACTGAGTCTTACTTACATGGGTGGCAGATGTGCCAGCCGAGCTCGGTCAGTCTCTCCAGATCTATGGAAAAAGAAAGAGAGGGAGAATTGTAGGGAGCAGCAATATTTTGTTCAAGTCTTCTGTAGCTTTGAGTATAAAGTACCTTCCGCAGTAAAGGTGAAACTGGAAGAGATGTCTGGGTTGTCACTCATCTCTACTGTGTACAGGCCCAGGTCCTCTTTAGTGGCGTTTGTAAAGGTTAGGATGGACCTGGGGATGGACAGAAGAAGGGACAGCTAGCTAAAAGGATGGACAGAAGGACAGTGGGCTTAAAGGACAGACCAGGGGACTCAGTAGTGCTCAGTGAAAAGGAATGACATTTTGCATCATAGTGTCAAGTGAGGAAGAATCTCCACTGAGTCTGACCCTTTGCTGACCTCTTAACATTCAACAAGTCTTTCATGGGTTACATGCCCTCTCACAACTCTACAGGTCACTTTTTTTTTCTCTCTGTAACAGACACACACACACACACACACACACACACACACACATACAAATACACATACACACACAGTGCAGTACCTATTGTTATCCCACAGTACCCTGGCTCTCCCAGCTTCAATAGCCCCTTTGTAGTTCTTGCTCCAGACAAACTTGCTGTTCTCCGTAATTTCAGTGGCCTCAAAGGCCAGGAAGATGAAGCCATCATTGTCCACACCGATCTCTATGTCTCTGGTACCTGATGGAGAAAGAACATGAATCATAAGTCATTCTGGTGATATTGTCCATCAGGGACCTGTATTGCTAAAATCAAGCCTGGTCCCAGACCTGTTTGTGCTCTCTTGCCAACTCCTATGGTCATTGTTATGCCAAACACAAACAGACCTGGAACCAGGCTAACTAAAACCTTAAAATGACTCACCTGGTTGGGTCTGGGCTCTGATAAGCTCAGAGGGCAGAGAAGGGATGCCCACTCCAGCCTTGTTGAAGGCACACACTCTGAGACGATAGGTCTGACCTGCCTGGAGACCTGATACCTGGGAACACAAACATACCTAAATTAAATATTTGATCCATTTAATCAAAACATATTAACTCTATTTCAATTTATCTATGTCCTTATTACATAAAACAAGTAAATCTCACCAACCTTGAAAAAGGTGTCTGTGATTGGCTCTTCATTCACAGCAGTCCAGCTCTGTGATTGGTCGCCCCTGCTCAGCTCCACCAGGTACCCTGTGATTGGTCCCTGCTGTCCTTCGTAGAGAGGCACCGCCCACAGGAGGACCAGAGAGTTATGCCTCACCTCCCTGAATTCCAGGTCATAAGGGCAGCCTGGGGTATGAGTGTGGTTAGCATAACACAAAGAGAGAAATATGGAGAAAAGAAACCACATTGGTTTCTCTGTATCAACCCATACAGTGTTTCATTCTATACAGTACATGGATTGATAAGTGTCTACTGTGTTAGAAATATACCAACCAGACCTGGGTTCAAGTACTATTTGAAATCAGTGTTTGGTTCATCCTCACTGGAGTGCCAGGTGGGCATGGTCTGCACGTTTTGGATTTTTCTATTGGTTACATTGCAACATGCATGCTTAATCAAGCACAGATAAAGTATTTGAAATTATTTTAAATCAGGCTAAAATATTGATCTTTATCCTTTTCCCGCCTTCTTTAATCACCTATAAACAGCCAAGTTGTCCGTGACAGAACAGGCCATCATAAAGAAATGAACAAACAATAATAATACAATTAAAAAAACAAGTAAAGTGACTTTGCTTAATCTATCCCTTCATTCTTAGTGCCAGTGCACGGTAGTTAATTTGCTTAACGATTTTCAGTCGCATTTAAGTTATTTACGACACGGGGAGAGCCGGCTGGATTCAGCTGGATTAATGGGCTGTGCGGGATAAATGGTGTGTGGCTCGCTCCATTTCCAATATGAATATCACAACAGGCAGCCATTATATGAGAAAGACCATGGAGCCAACACAGCTGGCCACGGCTGTCCACTGAACTGCTCCATTACCGAATGACAGAGTGAGTAGAGAGAGAGAATGTGTGTTTTAGAGAGTAAACGTGTGTGTGTGCTTACTCTTTGTGTGTGTGTACAGTGACCATGTGTGTGCGTGTGTGCGTCTGTGTGTGTGTGTGTGTGTGTGTGTGTGTGTGTGTATGATGATTGCATCATCCTCACCTGGCTCAGGCATGGTCCACTCCTCACACAGGAAAGCCTCACTGGGCTCAGAGGGTTTACCAACCCCAACCACGTTGGCAGCAAAAACACGGAACTGATAGTAATGCCCCCCATCCAGGTTACAGACCTGTAAATAAGACAACACAAAATTAATACAGTTACTGAACAAATTATAACCAAGGTTGTGTTCATTAGGGCATACCGTAGAAAAACGTTTCAAATCATTTTACAACAGAAATGAGCATTTCTTATTGGTCAAGTTTTCTTCTGTTCGGTGCCTACTGAACAATACCCTGGTCATTGAGAAAACAAGGGTCAGCTAGTTCTGAGTTTCAGTATGTCAGTTCTTACATGAACAAACCGTGGACAAAACAAAAAAGATACCTTTGAAGGATAATTCAACACAGTATCTAGATTACCTCGTGCACTCCAGGCACTCGTGCACTCACATCCCAATTTAGCTGGGTTTCTCAAATCCACACATATGGACATGTCAGTGGAATTGGGTTGCGACGACTGTGGAAGGAGTGTACCTCCGACTACATCGAGACGCTGTCAGTCGAGACGAGGAAACAGTCGGTGGTTGTAATTTATTAACGTTTTATTAAAAATGAAGGATTTCACCAAATAAAGAAAGGCACGCAGCTACAGAAGACAAACATAGGTACACGGTAAGGGTTTAAGTATTTACATTTTTAGAAGTATCGACTGACAGCGACTCGATGTAGTCAGAGATACAGTCCACACACTCTCGTCTCCACTCAACTACACTGTACATTGTGCAGCTAAGAAAACCTCAGCTAATCCTAACTGAGCCACATACTGTAAAGCAAAGTATACATTATACCGGTGTAGTTTGGAAAAGCCCCATAGAGGCTGGCTTTAGGAAGGGGATTCAGATCATCGATCCCAGCCACTTTAATTCACAGTCACTTAGCCTTTAAGGTCCTTATCGCGTATGAAGTTATTCTGCTTTAGGGGGACTGAGCCAATGGACAATGGCTATCAATAGACAAACCTGATGGGCTTATTTAAGTGTGATAGAAATCACACCATCGAAAGACTATGCCTCTTATATTTATAGATTGGTCACTAGGCTAGCCATACCTAGGGACAACAAAGCCTCTTTATCAAATCAATATCTAAACAGTGCTGCTTGGAGCTCTGCAGTGAAATATAGCGGGGGCAGGGGAGAAGGGGCGTTTGTCCCAAAGTGTCTTTCGATTCAACTTATCGCCACCAGATGACATCAGTTCACCTGATTCTGAATCAGTGGAAGTAAAGGCACTGCGGTGGAGATGGAGGTGGAATTCCAAATTAAGCGAGATAACCAAAAATCCTAAGGGTTCACATCTCAGACATTCTTCTAATAAGGCTGGATAGGTGACTGCTAAACCGGTGGTTGTGGAAGGAAAGGATTCAGGGGGTAAAGTCATTTACATTGGCTTACACAAGAAGGAAGACCAAATTGCCCCGAGCATGAAGCCTCCATTGGATCAATATTCTAATAAATCTCATTTACATGGAGGCAGCAAGTGAGCAGCTTGTAAAAATAAGAGCAAAAAGCAAACTCAGAGATGGGAGGCACTGTTATTGGAGGAGACTGGGCAGTTGTAGTGGCTGGTTTCGCCCAACAGAGGGCACTGCATGTGACATTTACATTTACATTTTACATTTTAGTCATTTAGCAGACGCTCTTATCCAGAGCGACTTACAGTTAGTGAGTGCATACATTTTCTTTCTCATACTGGCCCCTCGTTGGAAAACGAACCCACAACCCTGGCGTTGCAAGCGCCATGCTCTACCAACTGAGCTACACGGGGCCACTGTGACCACTGTGTTTTCATAAATACATGCAAGCAGATCAATGGCTTTATATGTTAAATACATTGGACATGTTCATTAGGGCACACCGTAGCAATATGTTTTGCAATGGAAAACAAAAACAAGCGTTTCTTATTGGACATTACATCCCTGATTCAGTCTACTTTCTTCTGCCTCCTGAACAAGACCCTGGTCAGTGAAAAAGCACGGTTTGCTCCACACTTCTAAACTATTTTGCAGTATGGCAGACT
This sequence comes from Coregonus lavaretus, assembly GCF_964263955.1. Classification (NCBI taxonomy): domain Eukaryota; kingdom Metazoa; phylum Chordata; class Actinopteri; order Salmoniformes; family Salmonidae; genus Coregonus; species Coregonus lavaretus. The sequence goes on along the minus strand of NC_140000.1, from coordinate 27,304,079 downwards.
TTCAATTGCTTTGTTCTGTTGAGTCTAAAAACAACAATATAACTATTTTGCATGCCATAAAATTACAGCACACTTGTAATTTCTGTTGCAAAAAGAGACAGGTGACAATTTTAACTTTCCATTAGTCTCCATGGACACCACCACTCGTTGCCTAGTGACACAGCTAAGGTAGTAGAGGGAATGTGTTTTTTTCCTCCAGTATACCTCCACCAGAGCCTTATGTTCAGCTCTCTGACCACCACTAATAATTTTTTAGTTCTAATGTGGTGTATTCCAGAGCTAAATGTTTTTTTACTGGCTTATTACATACATAATTATTATTGGTTATCAGGGGTGAAACTTTGGTTTTAGAAGTGGGGGGGACATAATAATTATTTTTTGTACTATATCCAGTCAGATAAACACTCCAAACAGCCTACCCGGCCGCTCGGAGGCGTCCGCATGGTCCTAAAGCACACCGTTGCCTTGTTTTGTATCACATTCCAATTATAAAACTGGGGAGGACAAAAATGCAATTTCAGAATCACCATACCATTGCCGCGAAAGACAACAGGAGAAGAAACGGTCACTACCTCAAGAAGTCTGATAAGAAGCTGAGCTGAGACTAGGTATGTAACAATGAAATGTCGTCCAATTGAGTACTCACTCTCTTAAACTTTAAATCTTGAAAGAAATTATTTGTTTGTGCGTGTGAACATGATTTAGTGTGGTGAATGTAAACTCAGCTGATTTTGAACAGGTAAGATGTATTCCAAAGAATTTAACATAAATACAGGAAATGTGTGCAATAGAAGTAGGTATGTTTTTGTAACTGAGAGTAGAGTTATTAAACCAACATGACCATTTGAATTGTTTAAGGTTTCAAAGATGTCCCGTAAGAGACCTTTGCCAGGACAAAAGCGAAACCTTTATTTTATTTAAAGAACCAGCCAAGTGAGAAAAGACAGACAAACACACTGACAGAACAGCCAGAATGATTGATAGAAACAACAGGACAACAGACAGAGGAGCAACACAAAGGACAGAGAGAGCAGGAGACAGGACAGACTGACAAACAAGCAGAGGAGCAACAGACAGGACAGATTGACGCACATGCAGAGGAGCAACAGACAGGACAAATAGAACAACCAACAGGGCAGATGGAAGTAGACACAGAGGGGCAGACAGAAGAGACCCCCCCAATCCAACAGCAGGGCCAGAAGAGTCGTGCTCTGGCTGGAGCAGCAACATGCAAGCAAGATGTAGTGCGCCATATAAAAAGCAAAGGCCACCAAGATAAGCAACGAGCTCTCCAGTCCACAGCCACAATATCCCAATATGCAATGGCCGTTCCATCTGTTGGGGGTATGTCTGCACAAGAGGTTAAGGTATGATATGTGTAATGATTCTGTCAAGGTTCAGTCAAGAGTTTTGTGTTCTAGTTGATCACGGTAAAGTCATGGTTGATAGTTTTGACTAATTTGTGGTTTGTATTTCAGTGTAGTACAGTCCAGTTTTCTTAATTTGAGATCTTAGTTGCTGAATGTGTTTTTTACCTGTGCCCTATTATCGCAGGCGTCTATTTTAAATAAACTATGGTCTTTTGGGAGGATTAATATTTTTTTCTTCTTCTTACAGACAAGAAGGGCTGAGGTAAAAATGACAGCTGGGTTCGTAGTTCACAACGTCCCCCTATCCTTTGCGGACCACCTGGGGCCTCTCCTAAAAGAATGTTTCGGAGATTCGAAGACAGCGCAGGAGTACAGGTGTGCCAGGACTAAGTCATCCTGCATTACCAATGAAGCACTCGCACCATATTTCACACAGGAGCTTGTGAAGGAGATGAAAAAAGCCCCGTATACCCTTGTTACGGATGGGTCGAATGACACTGGTATTTCACAAACTATTTGAGATTTTTCTCCTCTGCAAAACATGTGCTTTGTGTATTTTTAAACATCTAATAACATGAACATCTGTATGATTCTAACTTGTCATTATAGGAGTGGAAAAGATGAACCCGCTTACTGTCCGGGTCTTCATGGGCAGAAAAGTTGTCCACCAGTTTTTAAATATGTGCACAACAAGTGGGACGAGCTGTGGGACAGCAAGTGAGATCTTCACCAAAATTAACTCCACCATAGAGGAGCATGGCATCCCTTGGGAGAACTGCATTGGTCTCTCAGTTGACAATGCAGCTGTGAACATTGGACCACGTAATTCCATTGCCTCTAGGGTGCTCCAGAAGCATCCCAACACCTATATTCATGGTTGTCCTTGTCATGTGGTACATAACACCGCCAAAGCTGCAGGAGTGGGATTTTTTAAAGTGAGTTAAGGCCTGATTTATCTTTACATGTAACTTTTTATTTGTATCCTAATTACGTGCATTGACTGAATGTGTTATGATTGATTTATGCATTGCAGGTGTCCGGTTTTGATTTGGAGGATATGGTAGTGGACATCGGTTACTGGTTCAAGGGTAGCACAAATCGGAAAGGATACCTGACAGGTATGCATGTTTGATAATACTGAAATGCTGAGCTGTAGAAAATATATGATATGGATTTAATGTCTAAAACAGAGTTTTGTGAGCTCCATGAAGCAGAGTACATGGAGGTCCTCCTGCATGTCTCGGTCCATTGGCTAAGCCTTGAACGTTGTGTGACCAGGATCCTGAGGCTGTATGAACCTCTGGCCAGCTACTACAAATCTGCTAGTATGGTCATCAATTTTCAATTTCATTATGCAGCAACTACATGGATTGTTAGTCACATACTTGTATTAATGACAACCTCTTATTTTATGTTATTTATTTATTGATTCAAGATGAAAATCAGGCCAGGTTCAAGAGACTTGTGCAGACATTCACTGACCCCATGACAGAAGTGTACCTGCTGTTCTTCCAAGCCACCGTACCAACTTTCACTTCTTTCAACTTGCTGCTTCAGAGAGAGCAGTCATCAATATTTTTGTTACATGATGAGGTGGGATTGGATTTTGCTGTTTTTTTCCATTCTGTGTTTCTTGCTGATATCTGCAGGGATCCTCTAAAACAGGTTTCACCTACTATTTTTGTAAATGTCTGTTATAGATGGTGAAATTCGTACGCAAGCTATGTTCCAAGTTTATAGTTCCAGCAGCTCTGCAGTGCCATGAGGAGCCTTGTGAAATTGCCTTTAAAGAAAAGGCAAACCATTTACCAGGTTAGTATTTGACTATTATTATGATCAAACACTGTGATATGTGATATTTAGCCTTGTACCTTATACCGATATGCTGTATCTGTAACAGGAAGAAAGTTGAACATTGGGTTCACAACCAGGGCTAAACTTAACAGATTACTCGACGAGGGTGACATCACACCACAGCAGGTGGATTCATTCCATGAAGCTGTGTTGTGTTTCCTGACAAGTGCTGTGGACTATGCACTTAATCAAGCACGCACAATTTGTAGATGTACGGCAGAGGGCTGAAAGTGACATCGAAGATGTCCTGTACTTTGTTGAAAGGTTAGTTTTTTCTCTCTAATTATTGTCTATCATCTTAGCTAAAATATCCTGTGTTTTATGATGAGGTGTGTTCACTCCTAAACTGCACATGAGATATTCTTATGTGGCTTCTCCTCAAAGATGTGTATGAGCTGCTGCTGGTTGATGACTATATACCTAAAAGGTAACAACTAGTAACTCTACTTTCATAAATAGGTTTCCCCATCTCCTCCCATACCATGGGCCAGAGGAGCATGACCTTCTGGGTGAGGAGTTTCTAAATTATCAGACCATGCCAATGATATCCCTGCAGGACGAAACTGAAATGAAAAGCTTCTGGGCTGAAATGGCAACCCGGAAGCATAAGGTAAAATGTTTTTCCTTTTTTGTCTTTCCTTTTGGCAGGTGTGGCTTGGCTACATCTGTTGCTTAAAATTGTTGCATGCATATATGTGTCATGCATGTTGCAAATTATGCATGTTTTTATCTGAACTTTGTTAATGGATCAACCTACAGTATACTTACAGCATTAATCAATCAAAAATCAAGGTATGTTTTTCCATTGTGTTTTGGTGCATTTTCCATAGGTGACAGGAGCCAAAGAATTCGAGAGGCTTGCTGCCGTCGCCAAGCTTGTCCTGGTGTTGCCCCATGCAAACGCAGATGCTGAGAGGGTGTTTTCAGTTGTGGGACTGAACAAAACCAAGAGAAGAAACAGCCTAGCATTGGATGGCACCCTGTCCTCAATAATGACCATAAAGATGGCCAATCTGGAGCCCTGTTTCAAATGGGAGCACCCCTCCGATATCATCAAGGCCTCCAAGAAGGCCACAGGCCAGTATAACCATGCCGACAGATCATAGACAAGAGGCTCATTTGAGATGAGCCAGGTCTGCGCAGAATCGATCACCGGCGATCACCGCCCAATGCATGCTGGTTAGATTTGTGTCCGACTTGATCCCGACTTTCTCTGACGTCATGTGGGCAACGATAACCTCATGAGATCAAGGCGGCCACAGTTCTGAGACGCAGGCAGTGCAATTGCTTTTCACCGACTGCAGGACCCAGGCGGACCCAGGACAAAATCTCACTCCAAGGTTTTTTGAAAGGTTGGCAGGTATGAGCTATGCTGTCAAATCCTCCCACATGTTTCTAGTTTGACCAGCTGTTTTCAGCAACTGGTATTGTTGAATTTGTTTGTCATATTGGCAGATTTGCTAGCAACAAACTATTTAGCCACAGTAGCTTCTAGCCTACTGTTTGATATGCAATGTGATCTCCTCTACTGTAATGTACAGCGCGTCCTTAAGGAAAAAGCAACTTTTCAATGCCAGGCAAAATCGTGAAGAATTAACAACTGGGTCATGTTTGTGGCAACCTAGCCTTAGCGGAGTTGCCAACAACCAGATGTTCTGAAAACCGGATGTGGGAACTCTGCTCAGACGTTTATCTTCCTCCTGCTATGTTGGCTACCTGACCGACAGAACTAACGACCAGGTTTGGTGGGAGGATGAAAAAGTATGAATTGACTTCTCAAAATTAAAATATCAATTAAAACATGTAATTTCTACTGGTAAATATGTGCTTCAGTATTGTTTTCTTTGGCAACTGTGGTATAAGCGGGATAAACGCCTCCACTCTGTACATTATCTTGGAACTAATTAACACAATTATTTACAAGATAATATACAGAGCATCAGCGTTTATCCCTTACTTAACATTACTCTGGTAGAGGGCCTTTGTCATGTCAAGTTTGACCCAACATTCTAACGACAGTGACGCCTGGGTACTGGTACCAGATCCTTCCTCACCTTGTGCTGCCTCTCCTTGGCAGGCTTGGTGTTGACCTTTCTCCAGGAATCCAGCTCTTTGTCCATCTGGTCCAGGTAGTAGCCTCGTACAGGGTCTCCTCCATTGTTAGCAGGGGCTCTCCAGGTGAGAATCATCTCAGAGCCAGTGCAGAGCAGCAGGGCGATGGCAGAGGAAGGGGATGGGGCGACTGGGAAGGGCAGATGTGAAAAAGTGAGTTAGAGAGTTCTGTCAGATTTCCCCTTCTGTAAACTTGCATGTTACCAAGAAAATGTATTGGAAAACAAAGCTCGGGCATACTAGACTTTTCCTCAGCCTGCCCAGAGACAAACAAAAAAAGTATTACATTTAGATAGATAGTTTAGATGGATAGTGTTTCGATGGATAGTGTTTCTAATAAATGGCAAATCAGCTTCTATTCTTCTCTATTCCATTCCATTCTATTCTATTCTGGCCACATCCGTGTATCAGGTCAGTTAATGTAAGGCCACACAGGGTTTCAGACACAAAGTATTGGATTTCAGTCATATCATCAACTGATCCGAGACCAGATTCGGAATCTGGCATCACTGTGAGTGGCAGCTAAAATGAGCGGTCATTACAATGTAGCCGGCTGCAGAGTGCATATTATCATTATTATTATCATCAGACATGCTGTTATAGGGTGAGACAGCAGTGAGAGGGGTCAGTAGTTATTCATCAGGTGCCTGCCTCATCACAAGTCTCTATTTATTTCACTGTGTTTGTGGACAAACCAAACCAAAATACTAAATCATGAGCCTACCCATTAGATCTAATACCTGTCATCACGTAATGGGTTCATGAGGCTGTTATGAACTAATGGTGAATTGAGATCAGGACTAGATTGATGAAGAGAACGGAGAATACAGAGAAACAAGCCTTGGCTACTAACGAAGACTGACTGAAAAAGAAAATGGACCCCAACTAATTTACATGATCACTTAATATTTCACATTACACCTCCTTATCCCGTCAAATTAGCCAGTGAAAGTGTGAATAAGAGATCACTACGAAAGCATTCACAACTATAAACATGGTTCCCTGCGTCCCTGTCAGGTATAACTGTTTGATATGATAGCAGGGTCGTGTTCATCAGGCACCAAATGGAGGAAAACAGACGGAAAAAAAGGGAGAGACTATCTGAAACACTATTTGTTAAATTATTTCAGTTTGCCGTAATGAATATGTCCCAGGAGCATGTCCACCATTGTGGGTCAGTCCGCAGTTTTTGTCTAGTACTCACTGAGAGCTGCTTTGACCAGGATAGGGGGAGATTCGTTGGAGTAGATACTGTTCCCAGCTCGCCCCACAGACTTCACTCTGAACACATACTCCTTCTTCGACTTCAGACCATGGACTGTAAATCTGAGAGGAAAAACAACGCAATGTCAAATTTGACTATTCATATAGTCCTAATGCCTAAGCATTGCTTTCTACATTGTGCTGGTTCCCTGGACTAAAAAGCAATTTCACTGGAAATGTCAATGGAGCAGGACTAGGCTTAATCTGTGTCCTGGAAACGGTCCTATCATGTTCTGTTGTAGAATTAGTGGCAAGAGAACAAACAACAATATTTATCCAACACACAATAGAAACAGTACTCAAAAAAGAGGAGCTCAGTTCATTTAAATGGCACAGTGCGTTCAGTACTGTACTTGGTGTTGGTGGTTGGTTTGTTGTTGACTGTCCTCCACTCTTGCTTCCCAGCCTCGCTGTAGTACAGGTAGTATCCCAGAATGCCCTCCTTCTCCTTGGGCTCCTGCCACTGAAGCAGGACAGCAGAATCTGTGTCTCGGATGGCCAAGACGGAGGTGGCTGGAGCAGGAGCAGCTAACAGGATAACACCGAAAAACACAGTGAGCTCAGCTGATTGCCACACTTTTGGGAAAATAAAAACATTCTATCTACAGCCATCCCTGTAGGAGAACCCTTTATGGTTACAGGTAGAACTGTTTTAGAAAACGTTCTTCCATAGAGAAGGTACTGAAGGAAGAACCATCCTGGATGAAAAGGGTTAATTGAAGAACCAGAGTATACACCAATCCATATCAATGTAACTAGTATAACATTAAAGAAATAATACATGTTTGTTCCTCTCCCTCACCTTGTGGTTGTCCCAGTGAGATTGGAGGGCTCGGCTCTGAGGGTTCGCTCACGCCAAACTTGTTGACGGAGCGCACCCGGAAGCAGTAGGACTTCCCCTTCTGTAGGTTAAACATGGGGAACCTGGGAGAGCCCACCGTGATGTCCATGCTGGCCAGCTGCCAACTGTTTTTCCCTGCAATGGACTGATGGACAGAAGGAAGTACGAACAGAGAGAGAGACAGGCATGCAGGCAAAAAGAGACACAGAGAGGTAGATGGAAAAGAAGTAGACAGAAAGACAGACAGACAGACATACAGTGAATCACTCAATTCTATTAATGAAATAGTTTCTCACTGTCATGCAATTGTTATTTTATCACCTGTATGTTCTTTTATTTCTCTTTTCTTCTGCTCCATTAACTTGGCTCCCATATCTTTTAGTCCTTTTTTAAATTTAAATTGGAATAAAACCCAGTGTTTGAATGGAGATCAGCGATTATAAAGAGCAAGCCCAAGGGCGAGCCGAGGATATTTGAATATTCCTGGGTGGAACAGAAGCAGGAGATCTTGGTAATTTCAGATGCTTTTGATGGATTGGACAGTTTTATTACAGAGTTACTTATAAAAGTCCAATAAAAAGCAATTTCCTGTGGCAGTTTGCCACTTTTCTTCTCATTATTGGAACTGCAAGCTGTTGGGCATCTAGCATACATAGTCCTGGTTGATATTGAAGAACTGGGGCACTTTGGGGAAGATGTAAAATGAATGATCCCTCCCAGCACTTTAATTCTTTAGCAAAAGTTTTATTTTCTGGGCGGCCATTTTGATAAACCACAACTTTGACAAACTTTAGTCATTGTAAGACATTCATCAAAATAGGAACACTTGTGTCCTGCATAGTTTGGTGGCCATGTACGAACACACCCACAAAACCTCCTTGACGTTAAAACTAAACCAGAACAAATTCACAACTGTGAACCTATAAAACCAAGAGTTATACTTTTAATCACCCAGAGAGAGAGCTTTGACCCAGCTAACAATTTTAGTGAGAGAGAACATTTTGTAATGTTACACGTAATGTTCCCCTGATGTTTGAGAGTCCAGTTTTCCGTTAGTTAGGAGAACATTCTATCTATGTTAGCTAAAACCTTCTGAGAACCTTTTTAGCATGTTTTGGTGTTAAAGTTAGGAGAACATTCCCTTAATGTCAAACAGAACTTATCAAGAATGTGGTTACAATGTTCTCAGATTATACAACATTAACGTTCTAGAAGTGTTTTATGGGACGTTGCAAGAACATTCATGCGTTCAGTTTTCGTGGGTTAGGAGAATATTCCATCAACGTTTTGATATCTCTAGGGCATGTGCTTATTGGGCCAGAGGCCCTGTCCAGAAGAAACCTGAATCCCTCCTCCCTAGGCACTTGTGCAGATCTGAAACAACTGGTTCAGTGAATACACTTTGAAGTAAATCTCAGCTCTGTTAAAAGTACACTCAAGAAAATATTTTATTGATCAAAGTGATTCAGGGGTATCATTAAAACAGGTAATTAAAACAGGTTAATATGCCCCACCAACACTAGACAACTATACAGAAAGCCTTTGAATTGCTGAAATAAGTAAATAAAATCAATGATGAGAGAATAATCAGATTATCTGACACCTGACGTGGACATGGTGGTGCATCAGGAAGATAGAGGTACCGTGAACCAAGAGGTTGTGAGTTCAAATCCCAGGTGAGGACATGTTGAAGAATAATTACTGTATAAAAGAACATGCACAATGTAATCATGTGTGTCAAATATATAAATTGAAAACACTATGTTAAAAGCACCTGTGTGTAAGTATCCTGAACCTTGCCAACAGACAAAGAGCTATGAATGGATCAGCGGTTCACCAATCAGTGCCTTGATTGGCTCGGCATCAATACGTGATGTGTAATTAATTCTTGCAACGTTCTCATTTAACTATTCATATCTTATGTTCTGAGAACATGGCAACCATGTTCTGTGTATGCTTGGTGGGACTTTGAAGGAATATTTTCCTCCCCTTTAATCTTTAATTAGCATAGTGGTTAGAGCTCTTCATTAATTTGGCCCCGATTCTAAAGTTGGTCTACAGAACCACAACAGTAAAACAGATTAATGGGCATCTGGGGGTTGACACTACACACACTAAGATGGCCGGGTTGAGGGTTCATTGGACCTGCGTTTTAATGAGTGTTTGGGTGGTCTGTGTGTGTGTGTGTGTGTGTGTGTGTGTGTGTGTGTGTGTACCTGTGTCTCTGTAGTGTGTGTATGAGTAGGAGCACAGGCCTTAACTCACCCGCTCCACATAGAAGGTAAGTTGCTCTTTGCCTCTGGGCTCCGGCTCGGTCCAGCTCAGCACGGCGTAGCTGTCACTCACCTCACAGGCATGGACACCAGTGGGAGGGAACGGGACTTTCATCTGACCTGAGGTCAGAGGGAAGAAGGGAGGATGGGTGTAGAAGATAGTAAAGACAACAGGGTCATGTTCAGTAAGGAGAAAACATTTTAAAACGGGGAGGTATACTATCTGAACTTGTCCAATAGGAACACATATTTTCATTTTCCTTTGCAAATTGTTTTGCTACGGTGTACCCTGCTAAACAAGACCCAGAGCTTTGGATCACATGACCAAGCATAAATAGATTAGTGGAGAGGGTCGGATATAAAATATCTTGAAATGAGAAATGCACAGACTGTGTCATGACACACACACACACACACACACACACACAGTTATTGATTCATTGAAACCTAAAGCTGTACCAGGGTGCCTTGAAAAATAGAGTATGGCAGTCTATGAGGCTGAGATAGTACCTTATTTCTCATCATAATAGTTCACCATTCCCTGGTGTTTCCATGGTGTTTGCCTCCTCCTCTCTCTTTGAGGTACATCAGGGGCATGTCACCCTGGGCTATAATGTGCATTTACTAGGACACCATAGAGAATAGTCCACCTAGCAAAGTACATTGCCTCCACAACGCTATTACATGATGAAAGATATGAAGAAACATAACGTTGTTATACTAAATACCATCGGCGAAATTGCCACGGGGGGTTTTATAGAAAAAAAGATACGTGTTTCAAATGACACCGGTGTGCATCGTGTGATTTTGACCAATTGTTAGTAGGCATTGCCTTTCATTGGAAACACTTATCTTTCTCTATATTTTTTACTACAAAACATAGAAACACGCAATTTTCACATATGTTTAGATTGGTGCTGGAGATGATGAATATGAAGTAGAAAAATTTAACAATTTTAAACTGCAACATTTTCTTTCTGCCCCGTGGCAAAATGTGTTGAAGTTAGCTGTTTTCCCCCCCCAAAAAATTAGGTTTTACCAAAACAAAACAAGGAAAATCACTTTCCACTTCCACTTCTACTGTGTTTTCAAAATATCCCCCCCCCCCCCCCCCACAAAACATAATATCCCTCAAGAGAGGAATGATAAGTGATGTCAACCTGTATAGAATTGCAGAACATGTGTTTAATATGCAGTGATACTGTAGCGTAACTATTCGGTCTAGGGTAAGTCGCTTGGGAATACCATTGAAAATGCTGTAGTACCATAGCTACAAACACTATTAGTAATAGTACTACAATGATGATATATGTGCTTTCTCACTTTCCAGCTGGTCTTTGGTGATGGTGATCTCTCTACCTCTGTCCACCTTGATAACTGATTGAGAAGAAAAAGAGAGAGAAAAATAAAGAAATGAAATGCATGATAGCACAATGAGTAGATAACATGGAAGAAACCGTCCATACAATGCCAGCATGCTAGGGCTCAGAAGAGAGAGAGGTAGAGAGAGAGATGGGGGAAACAGTCAGAGGAAAGACAACCTTCTGGCCGTCCTTCATCTGTGCCTAATGATCCACAGCATCTGACCAGCGCACCCATCTGTCCTCTCCGCTCCTCTCACTCTCTCATAGCCCCCACCCACAGCGCACACATGGACGCACGTACTCACACACGCACACATACTGTATGTTCTTGTGCATGAACTTAGCACATACACACACACACACACAGACAGAAACACAGAAACACAGACACACACACACACACACACACTATACATACTGTATGTGTTCTATTTAGCCAATGTTATGTCTCTCTCTATGTAATGACCTCTACCCAGAGTGTGTTCGGTGTGTAGATCTGAGTGTGCAGATTACCCATAGTTCTGGTGTGTTCTAAAGGGTCGGTGGTGATGACAGGCTCGGTAGCCTTAGAGGGGCGTCCTACACCTGCCTGGTTGACGGCACACACCCTGAACTGGTAGATGGTGCTGTCACTCAGACCCCTCACCGGGTAGTGACATGCCTTCTGAATGGTGTCATTACAACGCACCCACTGCCCACTACCAATGTCACACCTAGGAAGAGGGAGAGAGAGAGTGAAAGAGAGCAAGGGATAGCGAGAGAGAGAGAGAAAGAGACCATATGAGAAGGGATAGGAGAAGGTCCGAGATTTCAAAAAATCTAATTCAGAACTTTGTGACTTACAAAATAGTTTTTAGCACTCTGCAACTTTCCCTAGTTGTGTTATATCTCCATGAAACACAATTTTGTCATTATGAAATACAGTTGTAAACATTTTTGATTGCATAAAAGAAAAACAGATTTCAGCCAACAAAGGACCATCATGTTTCAACCCAAATACATAATCTCAAAATAACAAGTCTCACAACTCATTTATAAGAAAGTGTGAAGAAGAAAAGCAGCTGTCGAATGCCAATAAATCAATACTGATCATGAAGCAATGCCACCTGGAAAAGCAAACAAAGAAAGCAAATAGCATAAGAGAAAATTAAGCTGTGTATGTGTTGCTAGGCGACTGGAAGGTTAGGTCTCTCTGATGCATATAATATATATATATATACAGTACCAGTCAAAAGTTTGGACAAACTTACTCATTCAAGGGTTTTTTCCTTTATTTGTACAATTTTCTAAATTGTAGAATAATAGTGAAGACATCAAAACTATGAAATAACACATATGGACTCATGTAGTAACCAAATAAGTGTTAAACAAATCAAAATATATTTTATATTTGAGATTCTTCAAAGTAGCCACCCTTTGCCTTGATGACAGCTTTGCACACTCTTGGCATTCTCTCAACCAGCTTCACCTGGAATGCTTTTCCAACAGTCTTGAAGGAGTTCCCACATATGCTGAGCACTTGTTGGCTGTTTTTCCTTCACTCTGCGGTCCAACTCATCCCAAACCATCTCAATTGGGTTGAGGTCGGGTGATTGTAGAGGCCAGGTCATCTGATGCAGCACTCCATCACCCTGCTTGGTCAACTAGCCCTTACACAGCCTGGAGGTGTGTTGGGTCATTGTCCAGTTGAAAAATAAATGATAATCCCACTAAGCGCAAACTAGATGGGATGGCGTATCACTGCAGAATGCTGTGGTAGCCATGCTGGTTAAGTATGTCTTGAATTCTAAATAAATCACAGACAGTGTCACCAGAAAATCACCCCCACACCATCACACCTCCTCCTCCATGCTTCAGGGTGGGAACCACACATGCAGAGATCATCCGTTCACCTACTCTGCGTATCGCAAAGACACGGCGGTTGGAACCAAAAATCTCAAATTTGGACTCATCAGACCAAAGGACAGATTTCCACCGGTCTAATGTCCATTGCTCGTGTTTCTTGGTCCAAGCAAGTCTCTTCTTCTTATTGGTGTCCTTTAGTAGTGGTTTCTTTGCAGCAATTCGACCATGAAGGCCTGATTCACACAGTCTCCTCTGAACAGTTGATGTTGAGATGTGTCTGTTACTTGAACTCTGTGAAGCATTTATTTGGGCTGCAATCTCAGTTAACTCTAATGAACTTATCCTCTGCAGCAGAGGTAACTCTGGGTCTTCCTTTCCTGTGGCGGTCCTCATGAGAGACAGTTTCATCATAGCGCTTGATGGTTCTTGCGACTGCACTTGAAGAAACTTTAAAAGTTCTTGAAATGTTCCGTATTGACTGACCTTCATGTCTTAAAGTAAGGATGGACTGTCGTTTCTCTTTGCTTATTTGAGCTGTTCTTGCCATAATATGGACTTGTTCTTTTACCACATAGGGCTATCTTCTGTATACCACCCCTACATTGTCACAACACAACTGATTGGCTCAAACGCATTAAGAAGGAAATAAATTCCACAAATTAAGTTTTAACAAGGCACACCTGTTAATTGAAATGCATTCCAGGTGACTACCTCATGAAGAAGCTGGTTGAGAGAATGCCAAGAGTGTGCAAAGCTGTCATCAAGGCAAAGGGTGGCTACTTTGAAGAATCTCAAATATAAAATATATTTTGATTTGTTTAACCCTTTTTTGGTTACTACATGATTCCATATGTGTTATTTCATAGTTTTGATGTCTTCACTATTATTCTACAATGTAGAAAATAGCAAATATAAAGAAAAACCCTGGAATGAGTAGGTGTGTCCAAACTTTTGACTGGTACTGTATATATACATATATATATATACTGTATATACTCTATATAATATAATACATCAGAGAGAGACCTAACATTAGTCTTTAATGTGCCCTCTGCATGCTTAATAGAGAAGATGTTTAAGTATGATGAAAGTATGCATACACACACACACACACGAGCGCGCACGTACGCGCATTGATCAGCTTCAGTGATTAGTGAGCACCTGTTAAATATGAGAGGGCTTTGATGCTGTTAACACTGTGTTCCATGTTTAATTATTATCATGCATATCATCCATCTTCTTTGGGCTTTGCCAAATGGATATTACATCAAAGTTGGCTGGGGTTTTATCTGCCCGTTTCAATTTCCTCAGACACAGCAGAGTAAGTTTATTGCTGTGTGTTGTTGATATGGAGTAAACAACGATAACTTTTATCGAAGATAACTCTTATCGTTTAGATTGAACGTTCACCTGAGTAGTAACAGCGCCGGAGAAGATGGCTGCCGTTTTACAGCCCTCTAACCAACTGTACTATTATGTGTGTTTTTCCGCGTTATTTGTAATTTATTTTGTACATAATGTTTCTGCCATCGTCTCTTATAACCAAAAAGAGCTTCTGGATATCAGGACAGCGATTACTCACCTCGTATTGGACGAAGATTTTTTCTTCAACGAGGCGGCCGCGAAGGATATCATACAGACACCCGACAAGGCCCAAATCCCCGTCATTCGCGTGAGGAAGAGACAGAGATATCGTGGACGTAGATCGGGGTGCCTTGTAAGGATCCGACGGCGAGCGAGTAAACTGCCTCTTCCATCAATCCTATTAGCCAATCTTCAATCATTGGATAACAAATTGGATGACCTAAGATTACGGTTATCCTACCAACGTGACATTAAAAACTGTAATATCTTATGTTTCACCGAGTCGTGGCTGAACGACGACATGGATAACATACAGCTAGCGGGCTATACGCTACATCGGCAGGATAGAACGGCTGACTCCGGTAAGACAAGGGGTGGCGGTCTGTGTATATTTGTAAACAACAGCTGGTGCACAAAATCAAATACTAAGGAAATCTCGAGGCTTTGCTCGCCTGAGGTAGAGTATCTTATGATAAGCTGTAGACCACACTATTTACCAAGAGAGTTTTCATCTATATTTTCCATAGCTGTCTATTTACCACCACAAACCAATTCTGGCATTAAGATTGCACTGAATGAGTTGTACAAGGCCATAAATCAACAGGAAAACGCTCATCCAGATGCAGCGCTCCTAGTGGCCGGGGACTTTAATGCAGGGAAACTTAAATCCGTTCTACCTAATTTCTACCAGCATGTTAAATGTGCAACCAGAGGAAAAAAAACTCTAGACCACCTTTACTCCACACACAGAGACGCATACAAAGCTCGCCCTCCATTTGGCAAATCTGACCATAACTCTATCCTCCTGATTCCTGCTTATAAGCAAAAACTAAAGCAGGAAGCACCAGTGACTCGGTTAATAAAAAAGTGGTCAGATGACGCAGATGGTAAGCTACAGGACTGTTTTGCTAGCACAGACTGGAACATGTTCCGGGATTCTTCAGACAGCATTGAGGAGTACACCACATCAGTCACTGGCTTCATCAATAAGTGCATCGACGATGTCGTCCCCACAGTGACCGTACGTACCCCAACCAGAAGCCATGGATTACAGGAAACATCCGCACTGAGCTAAAGGGTAGAGCTGCCGCTTTCAAGGAACGGGACTCTAACCCGGACGCTTATAAGAAATCCCGCTATGCCCTCCGACGAACCATCAAACAGGCAAAGAGTCAATACAGGACTAAGATTGAATCGTACTGGCTCTGACGCTCGTCGGATGTGGCAGGGCTTGAAAACTATTACAGACTACAAAGGGAAGCACAGCCGCGAGCTGCCCAGTGACACAAGCCTACCAGACGAGCTAAACCACTTATATGCTCGCTTCGAGGCAAGCAACACTGAAGCATGCATGAGAGCACCAGCTGTTCCGGATGACTATGTGATCACGCTCTCCGTAGCCGATGTGAGTAAGACTTTTAAGCAGGTCAACATTCACAAGGCCGCAGGGCCAGACGGATTACCAGGACGTGTACTCCGAGCATGTGCTGACCAACTGGCAAGTGTCTTCACTGACATTTTCAACATGTCCCTGACTGAGTCTGTAATACCAACATGTTTCAAGCAGACCACCATAGTCCCTGTGCCCAAGGACTCTAAGATAACCTGCCTAAATGACTACCGACCCGTAGCACTGACGTCTGTAGCCATGAAGTGCTTTGAAAGGCTGGTCATGGCTCACATCTACAGCATTATCCCAGAAACCCTAAACCCACTCCAATTTGCATACCGCCCCAACAGATCCACAGATGATGCAATCTCTATTGCACTCCACACTGCCCTTTCCCACCTGGACAAGAGGAACACCTACGTGAGAATGCTATTCATTGACTACAGCTCAGCATTCAACACCATAGTGTCCTCTAAGCTCATCACTAAGCTAAGGATCCTGGGACTAAACACCTCCCTCTGCAACTGGATCCTGGACTTCCTGACGGGCCGCCCCCAGGTGGTAAGGGTAGGTAACAACACATCTGCCACACTGATCCTCAACACGGGGCCCCTCAGGGGTGCGTGCTCAGTCCCCTCCTGTACTCTCTGTTCACCCATGACTGCATGGCCAGGCACGACTCCAACACCATCATTAAGTTTGCCGACGACACAACAGTGGTAGGCCTGATCACCGACAATGATGAGACAGCCTATAGGGAGGAGGTCAGAGACCTGGCCGTGTGGTGCCAGGACAACAACCTCTCCCTCAACGTGACCAAGACAAAGGAGATGATCGTGGACTACAGGAAAAAAAAGAGGACTGAGCACGCCCCCATTCTCATCGACGGGGCTGTAGTGGAACAGGTTGAGAGCTTCAAGTTCCTTGGTGTCCACATCACCAACGAACTATCATGGTCCAAACACACCAAGACAGTCGTGAAGAGGGCACGACAAAGCCTATTCCCCCTCAGGAGACTGAAAAGATTTGGCATGGGTCCTCAGATCCTCAAAAAATTCTACAGCTGCACCATCGAGAGCATCCTGACTGGTTGCATCACCGCCTGGTATGGCAACTGCTTGGCCTCCGACCGCAAGGCACTACAGAGGGTAGTGCGTACGGCCCAGTACATCACTGGGGCCAAGCTTCCTGCCATCCAGGACCTCTATACCAGGCGGTGTCAGAGGAAGGCCCTCAAAATTGTCAAAGACTCCAGCCACCCTAGTCATAGACTGTTCTCTCTGCTACCGCACGGCAAGCAGTACCGGAGTGCCAAGTCTAGGTCCAAAAGACTTCTCAACAGCTTCTACCCCAAGCCATAAGACTCCTGAACAGCTAATCATGGCTACCCGGACTATTTGCACTGCCCCCCCACCCCATCCTTTTTACGCTGCTGCTACTCTGTTAATTATTTATGCATAGTCACTTTAACTCTACCCACATGTACATATTACTTCAACTACCTCAACTAGCCGGTGCCCCCGCACATTGACTCTGCACCGGTACCCCCCTGTATATATAGCCTCCCTACTGTTATTTTATTTTACTTCTGCTCTTTTTTTCTCAACACTTTTTTTGTTGTTGTTTTATTTTTACTTTCTTTGTTAAAAATAAATGCACTGTTGGTCAAGGGCTGTAAGTAAGCATTTCACTGTAATGTCTGCACCTGTTGTATTCGGCGCATGTGACCAATAAAATTTGATTTGATTTGATCTATTCATTATCCGTGATATATTGAGGGCGTATGTTTCACACTATTGTGCCAATGCAAACCATACTGTTTTGGCCTGGATGTTTTCTTTTCATGTAAGCAGGCCAGCTTGGCTCAGTAGTGTGAAAAGGTTATCCGAGTCCTCAACCTACAGTATGTCCTTGGTAACGGTATCCATACAAAGCCCTAAAGGCCCCTCTTAATGGAGCATTTCCATACTGGATTTACCCCAGTGTTTTACCCAAAAGGCTCAGACTTTTCTGTTTCCATCTACGTGGGCCGGCACCCATCTCTCACTGGGCCATGGCTCTAGTGGACCTGCTCTCACTTGGGGCCAAAGCCAGGCCACTGGTACTTTTCAGATTTCATATACATAACAATGGCTAACTGTGAACTTTAACACCTTCTCACAAAGCAATTGTTTTGATTATGCAGTGGTTGTTGATTCTGTCCTCACTGTCAGCCCTAACATTGGAAACACAATTTCCCTAGCAAAACATAAGGGTGTATACACTAGTGAAACACTGGTGTTACAGTTGAAAAGCACCTCTCCACAAAGTAACCCTCCACTTGGTAGGCTCCATCAGCACTGGGGGGCTCCCAGGTGAGGAAGACATAGTCCTTTTGTACATCAGAAACCTTCAGGGCCAGAGGAGAGCCTGGACCACCAGACACTACTGCAGATGCATCTGAGTAGGGCGAGGGAATGGGGAAGGCGGGAGAGAAGAGAAGAGGGAGGGGGAGGGAGGGAGAAGGTGAGGGGGAGGGGGAGGGAGAAAGGGTGGAGAGGGAGGACATGGAAAGAAAGAGAGGGTGACAGGGATATGGAGAGAAACGCAGAGGGAAAGAGGGACGGACAAAGGGAGAAAGAGAGAGACAGAGAAAGTGAGGGCGAGAAGGTGTACAAATTAGAGGGGGCGAGAGGGGGAAAGGGAGAGAGGGAGGATTAAAAGCAATCAAGGTAATGTACTCCACAGAAGTTCAATTAAACCCTCCCACGAAGTCTGTCTGGAGCAGCCATGTGAATGCAAGGCCAGGGAAGGGTGATGCATTGTCTGGAGGTAAGATTAACAGGTCATCAAATCTCCATTAGTTATAAAGAAGAGCAATAAACAGAGACAGAAAAAAGAGAGCGAGAGTGAGACAGACAGACAGACAGAGAGAGATAGAGAGAGACAGAGAAAGAGAGATAGGAGTGAGAGAAGGAATGAGGGAATTATGTTAAGAGGATTAAAGAGATAAGATGTGACATGTCTTAGACCCGTTTTCTATTCTCTAAGGCTTGAGGGACTGTTGCTTTTGCACCAACAAAAGAGTAGAGAAATGTCAGGCAAAATATCTTTCCAACTTTCTTACAGTTTATGCTGCAAGTGTGAGAAATTAAAGTTGAAATCCGTTGAGGTGAAACTGCCACGTCCATTTGCGATATTACAACAACAAAAGACGTTACTTCAAACAACGAACACTGTTTTTTTTTCTTCTCGGACATCATTGCACATCATTGCATGCGCCATAGAACAGCAGAGTATGTACTACGATTTTTTTAATCACGACGCTGGATGCTAATCTCTTCCGTTTGTTAAACAAAACAATAACAAATGCGCCTTGGGCGACCAGTGGAGCTGTTTCACCTTTCGCGGATCTCAGCTTTAAGGCCAATGAGTCATGACCAATTGCCTAGGTATCAGTATGACTGTTCATAAATGTCCTTGCGGTCAAATGTCTCTCATTAAATGTCAGAATGTTTGACATCTAACCATTGTAGTTATATGTCACCAAATATTATGTTATGGCTCTATCACAGATAACTAGCTAATACATCAGCACAGGTGCATATAAGCTGACATAACTACGATGTTTATGTCACTATTTTGACATATTCTAGAGTCTCAAAATAGTGACATAAACGTTGTAGTTATGTCAGCTGATATGCACCATGTTGAACTAGTAGACACCCTCAGTCTGTAATTTTACTTGGCTGTACACAGCGGTGAAGAGGTCCCTACATGTGGCGTCTCTCTCTCTCTCTCTCTCTCTCTCTCTCTCTCTCTCTCTCTCTCTCTCTCTCTCTCTCTCTCTCTCTCTCTCTCTATCTCTCTCCTTCCCTCCCTCTCTCTGATAAGCTATAAGGCTAAACCAAACACGGCCCCTGTCTCTTCTCTCTTACCTCCCATTTGTAATGCCTCAGAGTTAGCCAGACTCCTTAATGACTCTAACTCTAGCAGGAGTTAAGGCAGAAGATTATTTAATAAGACAGAAAATACAATGCAGTGAAATGGTTGTTAGTGACATTGAGGTTTTACTCTGGCTGGGAGTTTGCAGTGGTGGGGATGAGGGAGAGAGGAGGGATAAGGCGGTGGAGAGGTGTGGGGGACTGGAGTCATGAAACAGTCAGTGGACGTGACTGTGAAGTTGTTAGGTTTGTTTCCAAATGCACTACTGCTAAGCTCAACCACAGACACCTGTGGGACCCAGACTTATCTCAAGGCCTCAAGGCAACTTTAGGAAGAAGCTACTTGTATTGTAGTGTTGGCTAGTTGCTTGAAGATCATAACAGGTCAGCTGGCAGCTGCCTTGCTCTTGCCATTATGGTTTCTTATTATTGCCTTAATGTTTGTATAGTGCCCCTGCTGGCACTGAAATCCCACCGCTGCCAGCAAAGGTATGGTGGCCACATTTTCACCAGCAAAACTATGAATACTCTAAACTCAGAGTTTCCATTTTGAATGTTATAGGGAACATGCCATCTCACACCAGACCCACAAGTACACACGAAACATCCCTACCTCTGACAAAAATGTAAGCTTTATGCTCTTTGACCCCCTCCCAGGTACGCAGACGAACCATGTACATGCCCTCCTGCTCCTTGTGCACGCCCTTCAGGGTGAGGGAGGAGGAGCGAAGGGCAGTCTGAAGCTCCACCCTGCTGGACTGGCACAGTTTGACTCCTGTGGAAGGGAGATGGAGAGATATTCAGTGAGATACTGTAGATGCTAACAAAGATCCACTCTTGGATCAAAATGTTGTGCACTTACAGTACTAGCCTGGTTTAGTTATATGGTGGAACATTTGTGTGTGCGGGTTATACAAGTTGTCTTGGGCCCAGCACCCTCTAGCAAGTGATGTGCATCATAATAATACAAAGAAGCTGAGGCAGCAAACAACAGTCCACTGGGCACACACTTGTTGAATCAATGTTGTTTCCACGTCATTTCTGTTGAACCAACGTGGAATAGACGTTGAATTGATGTCTCTGCCCAGTGAGGAATGTATTTTGGAGATGAACTCGACACCCTAACAGGAGGATGATGATGGTCGCAATAAAACACCTGACTAGTTTTCTCATTTTTATTAATCTTAGCTGAGACAGTATCATATAACCTGAATTTACACTGAGTTTACAAAACATTAGGAACTCCTTCTCTTTCCATGACATAGACTGACCAGGTAAATCCAGGTGAAAGCTATGATCCCTTATTGATGTAATTTGTTAAATCCACTCCAATCAATGTAGATGAAGGGGAGAAGACAGGTTAAAGAAAGATTTTTAAATCTTGAGACAACTGAGACATGGATTGTGTGTGCCATTCAGATAGTGAATGGGCAACACAAAATATTTTAGTGCCTTTGAATGGGATATGGTAGTAGTTGCCAGGCGCACCGATTTGAGTGTGTCAAGAACTGCAACGCTGCTGGGTTTTTCATGCTCAACAGTTTCCCATGTGTAGCAAGAATGGTCCACCACCCAAAGGACATCTTGACACAACTGTGGGAAGCATTGGAGTCAACATGGGCCAGCATCCCTGTCGAACGCTTTCGACACCTTGTAGAGTCCATTCTCCGACAAATTGAGGGTGTTCTGAGGGTGAAAGGGGGTGCAACTCAATATTAGGAAGGTATTCCACAGGGATGGCTTGCGTGCTTTCTCAACAGTTCAGACGACACAGCCAACAATGCCAATACTAGTTGACATTGGGGAAGGATTCAAACTAGCCTGGTCCTAGAGCTGTTTGTACTGTCTTGCCAATTCCTATGGTCATTGTCGATAGGAGTTGACAAGACTGCACAAACAGATCTGGGAACAAGCTAATAAACACTTCCACTCACCATCTCTGAACCAGGCCACGTCCTGTTGGAAGGGCAGCAGGGCCGAGGAGAAGGCACACTGCACGGTCAGGTTGTCCCCTTCTTTCACCCAGGTCGGAGGGAAGCTGAACTCAAACAGAGCCTCCCGCTCCAGCATTGCAACTACAGAGGAAGAGGAGAGGAGGAGGAGGAGGGGTGGGGGGAAGGATGAAGGGTAAGATGAAAAGGAAGAGGGAAAGGGAGATGAAAGGAGGTGGAAGAGATGGAAAAGGAGGAGGTGGAGGTGGGAACATTAGGTGAAAAGAGGAGGAGGAGAAGGAAAAAGAAGAAGAGAAATAAGCGACAGGCAACAACAAACATATAGATGGGAAATAATCCACAGGGATGAGAACTCTTTTTCCCAACATCTCCAGTCTCATGATGACGTTATGTCAGATGAAGTTGAGGTTTGCCATCTCATTGCTATGGAGGACACTAGTGTTGCAAAGAGGAACCTTAATTAACTGGACGAAAGCCCAGATACGCCAACTGGAAGTTCCATCTTCAGGAACTCATGCACGCACACAGGCACACACGCACGAAGGACGGACACACACTCACTCGCTCTCTCGCACGCATGCACCCTTGTCCTGAAATGGCCTCCCTCACAAGGGGATAAACAAAGGATTAATGAGAGACATGCGATTGAGAGAAACATTTTACAATTTCTGAAAAGGTACATTATTCCTGAGACATTATATGAAGAGTTTCTTTTCCAAAACGCTATATCCCAAAATGTTTCACATTTGTGTTTTTTCATTATAAATGATTGCTTACGTGTACCTTCATGTGTGTGTAAAATATTACAGTTTTTTAATCCATAGAATTTAGATGCGTATGAAAATGTGTTTTTCGCAAAACACTATATATCCATTGTTTAGCTGGAATGGAATGTTTGTATCCTGTATATTTGACTGTGATGTGTGGTTTTCTCACCTAGCTATCTTATGATGAATGCACTTACTCTAAGTCACTCTGGATAAGAGCATATTCTAAATTTCTAAAATGTAAAATAAAAATGTTTTACATACAGATCTCATATTAATGTTTTGAATAATGTTTTTAAAAACATGGTTTAAATATTGTATGTATCATTTGTACAGTCATTTATAAACAATTTAGTTATTTGTTACAAATGGCTGTGTTAAACCTATCAGTACTACTTATTTATCTGAGAGTGAGGTGGATATACAGTATAGCATTTAGCAAAAAACATGATTATTTGTCTCTCTGAAACGAAACCATCAAGTGATAGATTTTAAACAAATACATGTCTGTCACTGAACAACCCCATGCCAAGATTAAATAGTGAAATAACACACCAATATCTTTCCTAATTTCTTTAAACATTAAAAGCTAATTTACCAACATGAAACTCTTCATTTCCAGAGCTCTCCTTTTCCGTCAACAAAACAGCATCTATCCCTAATTGTGAGATAAAACTGAAAACTACAAGGCCTTGTCAGATCCCATTCCCACCGACAGATCTGGAAGGTCGCAGACATGTTTCCATAATGATATTTTTTCTAAATAACAGACCAGGGCAATCATTCGGATGCACATCAAATTAATAACTCCCCGTCTCTCCCCAACTTTCTCTCTTTTTCATCATTCCCTGCATGTCCCCGTTATGATTCTGATAAATGTGCTGGGGTTGCTCTTTTTTTTAGGTGGTAATCCACATTGGATAATAGTATCCATCTCCCTGCTCCACATGGCATAATGAAGTCTCAGCACCACGCTAATGTCATTCTGCAATTCAAATCCCATTTTCTCCTCAGCAAGTGGGTATGGTTGGCATTACATGCTGATAAAGCTTCATTCAGAACGTTCGCTATTTCATTTAAAAAAATGCAGTGGACACCACTGTCTGAGTCCATTGATTGTGACTTGCACACCACTTTAAACAGTGTGTGATACAGTGAGTTTGTAATTGTCAATAACAGTTTTATCCAGTTGTGTGTGATGCTGACACAATCTACGAAGAGCAAGTCATTTACTAAGGCAAAACAGCAGTGCTAAACAATCTAGATGAATATTATGTTGGTTATTAGTCAGTGTCTAATCACTACTCATGGTCTCCCTGTGGGTGCAACCAGCCTCTCTACTAGCTAAATATCTTGGTGGGAGAGTGCCATAGCCAATATGTATAGGGCGCCAAAGCTGCCAGCAAAAGTGAACAAATCGCACACTCTCTCTCTGTGCTGAAATATACATGACTCTGACTGGCGCTGAAATGTAGCGATTCATTCACCTACCCCTCCCAACAACTCCTTTATATACAGGCCCACATATGCACACTCATGCACACAAGCACATACACACACACATGCCCCACACACACACACTCCGATGAACCATAAGCATCCCCTTGCCATCCAACCCATCTTTGTATCCAGTCAGCCAAAACATTTCCGAGCACATGCAGCAGAGCCTCAGAGTTGTGTCAGTCTTTTCAAAGGCTCAGTCTTTGCGTAGGAGAAGAGAGGGAACTTCAAAAGGTAGCAGAGAAATTTAAAAGGACATTTTTCATTAGACGCTTCATGAAACTTACTTGGGGTCCAGGATTTTTCGATTGCGGCCTCGGCTCCTTGATATGCTGAATTGTGGAGTGGGGGAACAAGTAGGAGAGAGAGGGGTGGGGAGAGTGCAGAGGGAGAGAGAGAGGGAAAGGAGAGAGAAAGAGAGACAAATCAATCCTGGCAAATGCCACTTTTATACACGTCACAACTAATATTCCCTTTAACCTATTTTAAACAATCGAAGGAGAATGTGAGCATGTGAAATATGGATGATAGGTGAATAGAAGCGCTTTGCCCCTTGAAGTGTCTCATTACTCCTTCGCCATTTAATTGATCTACGAGGAGAAGGAGTAGCCCGGTATTGTCAGGGCACCCTCACACTGTTTCTAGGAAGAAAAGGCCATTAAGAAGCTGGAGGAAAAGATTCATAGTTTAATTAATTCATCTTGTAATATTATTAACATCCCTGCTGTCAACAGTGTTGTTGTGGTGGTGTAGCAAATGGCCCAAAGTTCTGTTCATGTGGGCAGTAGACTGCAGACACTGTAGGTTTTTGGTCTTAATAATACAATGTTTTGCAGGTGCAGTGAAATGGGTTGTTTTACAGGGTCAGCCATAATAGTACAGCACCCCCAGAGCAAATTAGGGTTAAGTGCCTTGCTCAAGGGCAAATCAACAGATTTCTCACCTTGTCTGCTCAGGTATTCAAACCAGCAACCTTCCGGTTACTGGCCCAACGGGCTAACCGCTAGGCTACACGTGTTTTATTACTCATAATGACATGTTATGTATTGCACTAATTAGTTTAGATTGAAGGTGTAGGCTATTGATATGGTATAGAACCCCAGTCCTCTAGGTGCACACCATCAGTACAGATGGAAACTGGATCAAGATTAATTGGAAATAATTGGTAAGGATGAATAGTGATTTAGATCCCATAGAAGTATGAATGAGCATCCCTTTAGGTTGTCTCACATGAGTAAAACAAGTATGGACTAGTATGGAGCAGCAAAGGGGAAAATGTGACATGGTTACCCATTTGAGGCAGAGGAGCAATCTGCATGTACGGTGTCCATATTAGGAATAATGTGTCCATGAAAGTTGTCAGAATCAGCAGCTACTTACAGTTGACCACCAGAGTGGCAATGGTAGTAGCTTCACCCAGAGAACTCTTGGCAACCACCTTGTACACCCCAGCATCCTCAACAGAGCACCTGGGGAGGGGGAAGAATGATGACTCATGTGTTTGTGCCGCCATCTTGGCTCCAGGCTGAGCCCAAAGCTAAATCACATTCTCAACATTCTCATGTACAGTGCCTTCAGAAAGTATTCACACCCCTTGACTCTTTCCACATTTTGTTGTGTTACAGCCTGAATTTAAAATTGATTAAATGTAGATGTTTTGTCACTGGCCTACACATAATACCCCGTAATGTCAAAGTGGAATTATGTTTTTAGAAATGTGAACAAATTGATTATAAATGAAAAGCTGAAACGTCTTGAGTCAATAAGTATTCAACCCCATTGTTATGGCACGTCTAAATGAGTTCAGGAGTAAACATGTGCTTAACAAGTCACATTATAAGTTGCACAGAGTTGCATGTGTGCAATAATAGTGTTTAACATGATTTTTGAATGACTACCTAATCTCTGTACCCCACACATACAATTATTTGTAAGGTCCCTCAGTTGAGCAGTGAATTTCAAACACAGATTCAACCACAAAGACCAGGGAGGTTTTCCAATGCCTCGCAAAGAAGGGCACCTATTGGTAGATGGGTAAAAAAAAAAAAAAAAGATATTGAATATCCCTTTGAGCATGGTGAAGTTATTAATTACACTTTGGGTGGTGTATCAATACACCCAGTCACTACAAAGATGCAGGCGTCCTTCCTAACTCAGTTGCCGGAGAGGAAGGAAACTGCTCAGGAATTTCACAATGAGGCCAATGGTGATTTAAAACAGTTACAGAGTTTAGTAGCTGTGATAGGACAAAACTGAGGATGGATCAACAATATTGTAGTTACTCCACAATACTAACCAAATTGACAGAGTGAAAAGAAGGAAGCCTGTACAGGATAAAACATATTACAAAACATGCATCCTGTTTGCAACAAGGCATTAAGTACTCAAGGTATTATGTGTAGATGGGTGAGAAAAAAATAATATTTAATCCATTTTGAATTCAGGTTGTAACACAACAAAAT
Organism: Coregonus lavaretus; assembly: GCF_964263955.1. Taxonomy (NCBI): domain Eukaryota; kingdom Metazoa; phylum Chordata; class Actinopteri; order Salmoniformes; family Salmonidae; genus Coregonus; species Coregonus lavaretus. Next base: position 27,277,579 of record NC_140000.1, on the reverse strand, counting down.
GTGGAATAAGTCAAGGGTTGTGAATACTTTCTGAAGACACTATAGTTCACTCAGAAGGAAGGGGGAGGAAATGGAAGAGGGGAGTGGAAGTAACTGCAACGTAATGAACAGCAGGGTGCTAAACGCATACATTTGCAAATCCTTTCAGTTACCTTCTGATTTCCAGCGTGTTGAGGCCAAACTTCTGCTTCAGACTATAGTTCCAGGCCTGGCCATAGGCACTCAGAGGTTCCCCGTCCTTGTACCTGGGAAGGAGAGAGTTAATAACAGTCCCAGTGTCTAGGTGTAAACTAACAAAAATCCCAATGAAATTTAAACATGACCACTGTTATGCTTTCCATGTTCCTGCCCGTTGCTAATTATGCTAATATATGCTATGCATCAGTTAACATGACACCTTTAGCATATACATGGCTTTTGATCTCACATTTCTTCTTGAGCTTCGTCTCAGTCAAGTCAAGACTCTTGGAGCTCATTGGGATGCATGTGTCCCATCTGGGATTGTTAAACTAATGATCTGCAGGTCATCTGATCCACAGCTCTGACTATGCTCAGGTCATGAATACTGAACACATATTCTTTTCATCAGCTAGTCTTTTAGTGCATCTACTTATCAAGGGTGACAGTTACACACATTGCCAAGGCTAATACTGAAGCAAATCAGGTAATTTCACCCACAAATATCAGAGCAATATTCCATTCAGGAATCAAAGGTTAACATGACAAAACCTGTGTAGCTATATAATAACCTATCCATCTTCAGAGATTTTCAATGTGAGTGCTCACCAGGTGACCCGTGGGGGTGGGCATCCCTGGACGGTGCAGGAGAGTTTGACCCCCATGCTCTCCCACACCATGTGGGCTCTCAGCGGGATAGGGAAGTCTGGGGCTTTCTGACTCAGGTCCTCCAGATACTTCAAATGGATGGAAGCCTTCTGCTCAGCCTGGAACACAGATAGACACAGCTGGTATTCAAGTGCACTTACAGTACTACCAATTACTGGTCAACTGACATAAGGCAAAAAAACTTCAAAATCTCAGTAAGCCATGGGGAAATGTAGGAATGTCAGCGTCAGCGACAAAGGTTAAATGAGACCATGTTGATTTTCAACTGGGCAACTGTTTTTATGCATTTGGCCTTACTGAATTCACAATAATGTAGGCCTATAATTCACTGTCCGGAGTGTCCGTGTATATCTGTATGTGATGAGATCAGAGCAGACTCTTACCTGCCTACGCAAGGCCATGCGGTCACAGCGTTGGCGGATATAATGCTGTTCCCTGAGCACCTCCACCTCCACCTTCTCAGCCTCATTTCCAAACAGGGTCCACTTCTCTCCAGTTCTCAGACCCTGCTCATCCGCTGCCATGGTCTCCTTCAGGACATCCCTATTGGACCAGAGCACCAAGACATTCTCTGTTAGAAAACCTCTGAGAAAAGGTATATTGGCAAACGTACATACAGTACATACACCAACTCCTTGTGACACGCTGTTCTAATCATAAAAATATAAAAAGCAATAACGCATGAGGGGGTGTGGTATCTGGCCAATATACCACAGCTAAGGGCTGTTCTTATGCACAACACAACGCAGAGTGCCTGGATACAGCCCTTAGCCGTGGTATATTGGCCATATACCACAAACCCCCGAGGTGCCTTATTGCTATTATAAACTGGTTACCAATGTAATTAGAACAGTAAAGATAGATGTTTTGTCATACCCATGGTATACGGTCTGATATACCACGACTTTCAGCCAATCAGCATTCAGGGCTCGAACCACCCAGTTTATAATTATATTTATATGGTCCTAATATGGACACCTTACATATACACAATCTTATAATAGATCACTGATATTGTAGTATTGGTGCATGTACTGTAGGTTTGCCAATACTGTAGTTATATTGTGTTGCACTCATATAGACTCAATACACATATTTTTCTTGTTGTCTGCTGACAAACGCACTGATCAAGCCACCCCAAAAAGCCAAGGGCAGAAACAAGACCATGAACAACAAATGTTGTTGTCAAGGCAACACTGCAGCCTCTCTGAGATTACAGTTTAGCTGTGAGGATGTCATTGAAGGAAGAAGGAGGAAAGGACAAATTGGACAAAGCACAAAGAATACAGCCTATACAATATATCACCTTCAAATAGGTTTTGGTTTTGCTAAGGCATTGTGGACAGGAATGTTTGATATGCATAAGCATCTGCCTCTGGTGCCAAAGGTTGCCTGTTTGAATCCTGCAATTGAAAGTAGTTTTTGAGATTTTTGTTTTAAGCATCTGCCTCTGGTACCTAAGGTTGCATGTTCGAATCCAGCGATACAAAGTTGTTTTTCAGATTTAAATTTTAAGCCTATCCCAAACCTAACCCTTACCTTAACCATTCAGAGTTAATGCCTAACATTAAGATTTTGAGTTAATGCCTAAACTTAACCCTAACCTTAAAATTGCGGAGTTAATGCCTAAACTTAAACTTAAACACTATGACGTTTGGAACAACTTCGATATTTGACTTTTGAGAAACATGGATGAACGTCTAAATGTGACGTGAGATTGTGAGAGCTTGTTGGGATTGTCATTTGTAGTCATTAAAGAGGTTAATAGCCTTGCAGGCTTCATTTACAGGTCTCTATGCAAATGAAACCCAGAACACACATGAAACACAATCAAAAGCAGCAATGCAATAATGATAAATGCAGCATTGCAGAAGTATTACAAAAGCATGTTGCGACTCAACATGAGCTAACATTAGCCCAGGAAAATCTCCTGGGGTGGAATCTAACAATCTGACATACTGTATATCTGCTTATGATCTGTTTTTTTTAGATAGCACATGTCAGTCCCTGGAGATTCGGTGAGAGAAAATGATGCTCAATATGCTGGATGTACACTGAGTGTACAAAACATTATGAACACTTGCTCTTTCCATGACATATACTGACCAGGTGAAAGCTATGATCCCTTATTGATGTCACTTGTTAAATCTGCTTCAATCAGTGTAGATGAAGGGGAGGAGACAGGTTAAAGAAGGATGTTTAAGCCTTGAGACAATTGAGACATGGATTGTATTTGTGTGCCATTCAGAGGGTGAATGGGCAACACAAAATATTTAAGTGCCTTTGAACGGGGTATGTTTGTAGGTGCCAGGTGCACCGGTTTGTGTCAAGAACTGCAACGCTGATGTGTTTTTCACGCTTAGCAGATTCCCATGTGTATCAAGAATGGTCCACCACCCAAAGGACATCTAGCCAACTTGACACAACTGTGCGAAGCACTGGAGTCACCATGGGCCAGAATCCATGTGGAATGCTTTAGACACCTTGTAGAGTCCATGCCCAGACGGATTGAGGCGGTTCTGAGGGGAAAAGGGGGTGCAACTCAATATTGTTGTGTTCTTAATGTTTTGTACAATCAGTGTATAGCCTCATTGGTCTATAGCTTTATTTCAAGAGAATCACTACTGAGCTGTGCTACATTATAGTCAAGACTGCTGTGTCATTGCCCTGGTTCTTATGCAATGTTGATATGTTGATATTCAGTTATTCACTTTGATTGGTGGCCCATCCCTCCCCACACATGCCCCGATCAAGGTCTCCATCTGTCTTTTATCACACACTCCTAGGCTCTCTCATCTACAGAGGGGTGTCGATCCTGGTGTCCTGACTGACCGACAATGATAGTCCTCTGAGATTGGTAGTGTGAACACACACACACATTGCGACACACACATTTTCAGTTACACTCATTTACTCATTTTCACATGCGTGATTGTAAAAGTGGTCATTTATGCATGCATGCACATACACTGAGTGTACCAAACATTAACCTCTACGGGATCGGTGTCCCGTATACGGGACGGTTGAGCTAACGTGCGCTATTGTGATTAGCATGACTGTTGTAAGTAACAGCAAACTTTCCAGGACATAGACATTTCTTAAGCTGAAATGTTTGTTAATCTAACTGCACTGTTCAATTTACAGTAGCTATTACAGTGAAAAAATACCATGCTATTGTTTGAGGAGAGTGCACAACAACAGAAAATGTATCACGGCAACTGGTTTGATACATTCACCTCTGAAGGTAAATAATGTAATGTAATTCAGTAATCTTGCTCTGATTTGTCATCCTAAGGGTCCCAGATATAAAATGTAGCATAGTTTTGTTAAAATCAATTTTTATATTCAAATGTAGGAAATGGGTTCTACAGTTTGAATCCCTGCTGTCTCTGGCTCCACACCCACCCCGCCCGGCCATCTAGATGTATGAAAGTTAGTGTATAAGCTAATTATCCATCATGTATGACATTCCTGGTAGTGTGTAAACATACATTTTGTATTACCATATAATTTTTATATGTTCTCTATAGTTATTTACATTTACATTTTAGTCATTTAGCAGACGCTCTTATCCAGAGCGACTTACAGGAGCAGTTATGTACTTGAAAATGTACCAATTGACCAATTCGGCACACTTGGGCAGACTTGATACAAAATAGTCCAGTATTGCAATGCTTCACTGGATCAATCTGAAACTTTGCACACACACTGCAGCCATCTAGTGGCCAGAATCTAAATTGCGCCTAACCTGCAATATGATATTGTGGTCTTTCTCTTGCATTTCAAAGATGAAAAAAATAGTTTAAAATAAGTTTTTTTGTTTGTATTATCTTTTACCAGATGTAATGTGTTATATTCTCCTACATTAATTTCACATTTCCACAAACTTCAAAGTGTTTTCTTTCAAATGGTATCAAGAATAGGCATATCCTTGCTTCAGGTCCTGAGCTACAGGCAGTTAGATTTGGGTATGTCATTTTAGGAGAAAATTGAAAAAAAGGGTCCGATCCTTAACAGGTTTTAAGGACACCTTCCTAATATTGAGTTCCACAGCGATGCTGGCCCATGTTGACTCCAATGCTTCCCACAGTTGGATGGATGTCCTTTGGGTTGTGGACCATTCTTGATACATACGGGAAACAGTTCAGCGTGAAAAACCCAATGCTTCCCAAAGTTGGCTGGATATCCTTTGGGTGGTGGACCATTCTTGATACACACGGGAAACTGTTGAGCGTGAAAAACCCAATGCTTCCCACAGTTGGCTGGATATCCTTTGGGTGGTTGACCATTCTTGATACACACGGGAAACTGTTGAGCGTGAAAAACCCAGCAGCGTTGCAGTTCTTGACACAAACTAGTGCGCCTGGCACCTACTACCATAACCCGTTCAAAGGCACTTAAATATTTTGTCTTGCCCATTCACCCTCTAAATGGCACACACACACACAATCCATGTCTCAATTGTCTCAAGGCTTAACATTCCTTCTTTAAACTGTCTCCTTCCCTTCATCTACACTGATTCAAGTGGATTTAAGTGACATCAATAAGGGATCATAGCTTTCACCTGGTCAGTCTATGTCATGGAAAAAGCAGGTGTTCCTAATGTTTTGTACAGTCAGTGTATGTACTTGTGATCACACATTCTCACACAGATGCACACTCGCACTCATGTACACACACACACAAGCACGCATGCATGCATGTATTTCACACGCACACAGACACACTCACACACGTGCCACACAAACACTCAGTGCTGCAGGGCTGATTTAAACAGCCAGACCTTTTTTATCTCTGACTGTGTGGATGTCAGTCGAGGCTGGGCAATAAATACATCCATCTGAAACTGCAGTGTTATGGCTTAATTTAATCCAAGTGGACATTTGAAGATCATTTCACAGTGTTGGAAATGTATTGACCTCCAGTCAAAAGAGCTAAGTCCTTTGAGTCATCCAGCGAATATACATACTGTATTGAATTTACACTCTCCTCTCAGACAGGAGGGTGGGAGTTGCAGGAAAGAGCGAGGGAGAGAGGGAAATAGAGAGAAGTGAAACAAGAGTAAACATGTCAATCATCTTCTCACACCTCTAATTGGGGGTTAGAGAGAGAGCGAGAGCATCGTGTTCGCATTGTTATCGAATCAAAACAAATGTCATGCCAATCTCGTATCCCGGGGTGTTCGTTCAGGTGTCCCAGAAATAGACTCAACGAATCCATGAAGGGGTTTAGAATCCATCCCCATATCCTTCCAAATTCACCCAAGGAGGATTTCATAATTCCTGGCTTTACTCTCTCCTCCCAAAAATATCCCCTTTCTATCCGTCACCTCTCCTGGGGGGAACGGCTTTAGGTTTCCATGCAGCAAATATACTTCGGAAGGGAGAAAGACCTTGTTAATGTCTGAGCAAAAGGGATTACTAGGCAGAGAAATAAAAAGGTGAGCCCGGGCCTTTGAATTAGAGCTAAGCACGTTAGCAGGTTGAGGTCTGGATGGCACTCCACTTGATGGCAGGACGAGAGGGCATGAAAGAGCATGCCACTCAGATGCCAACGAAATGCGAACACGTCTGCACAGCTGAGGTTTAGTACTGTTGTCAGATGCATGGGCTTACTCGCAAGTGAACTTTCCTTTCTTTTTTACACTTCCTCTCAGTCTGCATCTTTATCTTCCTGCTGTCAAACACGTCCTCTTTTCTAAAGGAGAAAAGGTCCTCTTCACTCGATCTGTCTATTCACCACTGCAAGTGACTGCCAGATAGCTTCTTTAACTTTCTTGGCTTTCTAGTTAGAGAGGAAGCAGAGTTCATAGCACTGTGTGAGAGTTCACTTCAGTGCGTTTACTTTTCGTGGTTCATACTGCTTTGACATACCTTGAATAGATCAAACAAGCATATTTTTTGTTTATCAAAGATTAGTTCATTCATTTTTACTGGTCAACATACTTTCAATAATGTACTGTGATGGCATGGCCTGACCGGTTGTTAGAGTTGAGGTCCTCAAGGGCCTAAAAGGTCTTGATTTTTTGTTTCAACCATTTTCTACAGTTACATTATACTTGGAGATGCCAAATCTAATCCTTTTAAATGGGCTTAGCAAAACCCCAGCTTCAAGCTGAAGTAAAGTACACCCTCTGCTCCTGCAAAATGAACTGTTGCCTGAGTCTGATATTGAATCACATTGAATCACATTATCAGCCACATGAAAAATAGGGACATGGCAAGGTGCCCCTGGATAAGGGTTTCTGCCAAGCAAATCGTGTTATGAGACGCCATGTTCCCCCTTGCCTTCCTGTTTACTGTGACCTAAACCTTCCAGTCTGGAGCCCTATTTATTTTGAGATGTATAACATCCTCTACCATGACAGCTGGTTATTAAATCCCCAAGCTTGTGATGTAATCTTTAAATGAAAGATGCACCCTACATCATCACATTCACCTCCTCCGCAGCTCATTTCTCTTCCCTCCCTCCTCTATAACGTCTTTGTTCGTTAATAAGCCCTCAACTAAATTGTCATCCGGGATTATTGTTTAGTTTATTGGCATCACATATAAAATTATTGAGCCAGTATATGAGGTCATAGAGCAGCTGGAGTTTTAAATGACAAAGAAGAAGAGTGAAGAGAAAAAAAGACATTAATGGAATCTTGGTTTATTGTCAATCTCTGATGCTTCAAAAGGACGGCCCTTGAACTCAAGGCCCAGCGCCAGTGGAACTTGAGCTTATCTTTCTCATGGATGGTGGAGCGGGAGAATGCAGAGATTGCTTTGGCTTTGGCTTTTCATGGCATCCCATTGATTTTTATAGCTGACGTTGCTAACTTAGAGGGCTATGGTATGAATCATACAGATAGTTGTCCACAGAGAGTCAGAGATTGTGCTGACTGCAGAGTCATGCTCTGAGTCTATTCTCTATTATATAGAAGTGATTGCAACAGGAAAAGTAGAACAAGAGAGTGTGCAGTCGGTCAGATTCAAACCCATGTGAGCACCGGTACATGTATTCTGGAGGCAGCGATCTAGACTGCTAGACCACCCCACACCTCACTCTGGGTCTGCTCTACAGAGGAGAGATAAGCCTGGAAACACTGCCAGGTAGGGATGAATTAGTCAGGAGAAGATGCAGCAGAGATGTCTTTGCTTTGTGCTCGCTGAAGTGTTGCAGGTTGAGACGGTTCAGTTTGAACTTCGCCTCAACTCTGACTTTGCCACCAATTTGACACATTGTTTCTTAATACATTCATTCATTGATCTTACCTCAGGGTGCTCTTGTTTCAACGGGCAGTTGCTGGTGCATTAATGCATTTCAAAATCATAATTTAGTTGTCAGGAATTGTACCAATTGTATTGTATTGACTAGCGTCCTATACGAGGGGTGTGCTTGTACATCAAGCTGCCTCACGCTACAGAAACAGGACATAGGATCCTGCCCTATGCGCCGTTCTGGTTCGGACAAGGCTTACTGTGTTACTGTATATACCTTACACCCTAAAACCTTTGTAACTCTTTTCAACATACCATGTCCTGTGGCGTGGGAATTTGCCGATGTTCAGGATCTCCTTGACCGACATCACATCACCAGGGATGATGGGATAGAACTCAGAGTAGGAAGCCTCCTCATCACTGGTGCATCACAGGGACATAGAACAAACAACAACAACATATTAGATTAATTGGGTATTTTAATTAAAGTAGAAATCTGAAAATTAAATAAATGATCAAATTAATCATGAGAAGCTTCAAGTCAAGTGTAGTTACAACTGTCCTGCTATTGTGAATCTGATCACCAGGGGAGGCCACACAACCAGAGGGAGTTCCGCTCAGAGGCTGCCTTTCAAGAACAAAACTAAATTCCAATCACATTGTTTTATTCAAATATTTATTTTTTGGCTTTTAAAATGTAAATTTCAAATGAAATGTGGAAACATTGCTTACATTTGCCTTTATTATTTCCTATTCCTGTGACACTCAGAAATTGTCAAACTAATTTGGAGTTAGATTACTTACCAACAGAACATGCTGTTGAGAATAACAGCTGAATAGAAACAAGGGCAATATTAACAGCTGAGATAGAGCTGAAGTTGAGCCTGACAATAGAGACTGATAACCTCTGTGAATAACGATGTCAATGTTGCTGGCCAAACTACCTGACTAGCTCTACAGCCTAGATCGGACTACAGGCCTTTATTTGGAACAGCAACTGGCTACAGGATAAAGGAAGGGAGGGAACGAAGAGGCAGCATTCTATTCACTAGTCAGTAGTCACTATTGAATGGTTTCTCAAATGGTGCAATTTGTGAGATCACCTCCGGACACATTGTGTAAGTCTGTTCAATGTAAGATTTGAAGATGTTATCTTTTGCTTTTAAGTAACACATGTAAGGCCTTTCTCCATATACAGTATTTGAGGTTTCAAAATGCTTCTAAAGTTTATCATTTCCCCCCCCAAAAATGATGAAATGTATCAAAAAAATGTATATTAATTATAATCCACATAATAATTCACATTTCCTGTTGCTGCAGGATTGTTTTACTGCTGTAGCAACCTGGCTCAAATTAAGATATTTTACTGGTATATTTTACATAATAGGATGTCCTTGTGGCTTGTTCTGTGTTGGAAAGACTTACATGAATATAGCTTTTTACTTGTATTTTTTACATACACTATACTATATATACAAAAGTATGTGGACACCCCTTCAAATTAGTGGATTCGGCTATTTCAGCTACACCCGTTGCTGACAGGTGTATAAAATCGAGCACACAGCCATGCAATCTCCATAGACAAACATTGTCAGTAGAATGGCCTTACTGAAGAGCTCAGTGACTTTCAACGTGGCACCGTCATAGGATGCCACCTTTCCAACAAATCAGTTCGTCAACTATTTCTGCCCTACTAGAGCTGACCCGGTCAACTGTAAGTGCTGTTATTGTGAAGTGGAAACTTCTAAAAGCAACAATGGCTCAGCCGCGAAGTGGTAGGCCACACAAGCTCACAGAATGGGACCACCAACTGCTGAAGCACGTAAGGTGTAAAAATCGTCTGTCCTCGGTTGCAACACTCACTACCGAGTTCCAAACTGCCTCTGGAAGCAACGTCAGCACAAGAACTGTTCGTCTGGAGCTTCATGAAATGGGTTTAGATGGCCGAGCAGCTGCACACAAGCCTAAGATCAGGTGTAAAGCTCGTCGCCATTGGAGCAGTGGAAACGTGTTCTCTTGAGTGATGAATCACGCTTCACCATCTGGCAGTCTGATGGACGAATCTGGGATTGGCGGATGCCATAAAAATGCTACCATAGTGCTAACTGTAAAGTTTGGTGGAGAAGGAATAATGTTTTTAATTTTTCGGTCTAGGCCCCTTAGTTCCAGTGAAGGGAAATCGTAACGCTACAGCATACAATGACATTCTAAACGATACTGTGCTTCCAACTTTGTGGCAACAGTTTGGGGAAGGCCCTTTCCTGTTTCAGCATGACAATGTCCCCGTGCACAAAGCGAGGTCCATACAGATATGGTTTGTCGAGGTTGGTGTGGAAGAACTTGACTGGTCAGCACAGAGCCCTGACCTCAACCCCATCGAACAGCTTTGGGATGAATTGGAACGCCGACTGCGAGCCAAGCCTAAGTGCCCAACATCAGTGCCCGACCTCACTAATGCTCTTGTGGCTGAATGGAAGCAAGTCCCCGCAGCAATATTCCAACATCTAGTGGAATGTCTTCCCAGAAGTGCGGAGGCTGTTATAGTAGCAAAGGGGGGACCAACTCCATATTAATACTCATGATTTTGGAATGAGATGTTGGACGAGCAGGTGTCCACAAAATGTTGGTCATGTAGTGTATCTCATAGGATGCCCATGTGTCTTGTTCTATATTGGAAAGAGATGCATAAATATTGATCCCTTTGAAATACATATAATCTATGAATTTATACTATGACTCTGTAAAGTTTTGCCAGTCTATTTTCTCCCGTCGTGTTGTTTTTCAACAACATTTTGAGGAGTAATGATATCAATATCGAAACCACACATTCCAGCACACTTTCTTCAGATGCAGCAGGCCTCTATTTACTGTGTGTGCTGAGTGGACCGGAGCCAGAGTGGTATTGTCCAGCCTTAGGCTCCATGCTACATTATTTAACGACACCCTATCAATCTCTCTCTGCACGCTGCGGAACGGTCCAGGAACTAAACAAAAGAAAAAGCAGAAGTTGCTCTCTCTGAGCTCTGTGAAATGGGGAACTGTCCCAGCAAATAAACAAAATAAAATGGGAAGTTACAACAATTTGCATTGTCATCAGAAGTAGGCTGTCTTTCTGAAAGGAGTGCCTCAAGCAATATGGCAGTGCTACATATATTAGCTGGCTATATTCACTTGGGGGGGAAATAAGTTCTGACTTTCAGAATTGTTTTGTGGAGTGGGAGAATTCAAAACCTCAAATATTGGCCAAGCAGCCCATACAAGACCTGATACAAGCATTTACTCTCAAAATATCTCCTGAATGCAGCTGTAATTGCTCTTGTTAAAGTGTAATGGAGCAAAAGTTAGCACCTCTCCTATTACTTTAAGATGCCTTCCAACTTTATTGTCTCGACTTGCCAAGTGTTCTCCTTACTGTTGGTCTAAGAGGACAGCTGATGCTTTAATTAGGTTGTCTTAGTGAGTATGTGTAAGTGTGTTTTGTCTATGGGGTAAATTGATTTGAACTTAACATTCCACACATATTTGCCCATTGTAGAAGTGCTCAGAAAGTTACCTTTTGGAGATAAAAGTGCTCAAAGTTGACCTATTTTGCATACCCCACCATAGCATGAGCTATCCATGTCTTCATCACTGGTAAAGATAAACGGTTGAGATTGATATTATTTAAAGCTTACAAACAGTGTTGTCAAACTATTTTATAATTTCTTTAAAACATTTGTTGTAATTTTTTTACCTTAAACATCAATTATCAAAAACGTGTGAACTCGCATATGTTGTAGCATAGACCCTATTTGACATAATCTAAGGTTTTCGTGTTGTGCCCGCCATCGGTTGAGACAACATGCTCTTGAATACAGGGTGGGTGTCATGTTTTGGCTGATAAATGCACTAAAATGGGAATAACATTTACATTTCAACTTTCAAATGGTACCACAAAGATGGTTGGAGGTCCACACAACAGAGAATGTCGACTTGAATGGGAATGTCTGTTGTTTTAAATTATAGTGTCAATCCTTCATAGGAAACCTATTGAAATCATAGAAATACAGATAATAGAATAGAAATGACCATTTTTGTTGATATTTAATGGTGGGTGGACCGGTGGCCATCTTTGTGGTAGTAATTAGAAGTTAAATGTTCAATTCAATGGTGTACCAGCTAAACTGCAGTGGTCTGAAGGGATAGGTCCATTTTATGAATTATATTTCTATGATTGAAATTACCCACCCTATATTCAAGAGCATGTGGTGTCTGTTGTTGGTCTTACAGGGCCTTGCAAAAGTATTCATCCCCCTTGGCGTTTTTCATATTTTGTTGCATTACAACCTGTAATTTAAATTGATTTTTATTTGGATTTCATGTAATGGACATACACAAAATAGTCCAAATTGGTGAAGTGAAATGAAAAAAATAACTTGTTTCAAAACATTCTAAAAAACAAATAACGGAAAAGTGGTGCGTGCATATGTATTCACCCCCTTTGCTATGAAGCCCCTAAATAAGATCTGGTGCAACCAATTACCTTCAGAAGTCACATAATTAGTTAAATAAAGTCCACCTGTGTGCAATCTAAGTGTCACATGATCTGTCACATGATCTCAGTATATATACACCTGTTCTGAAAGGCCCCAGAGTCTTCAACACCACTAAGCAAGGAGCACCACCAAGCAAGCGGCACCATGAAGCCCAAGGAGCTCTCCAAACAGGTCAGGGACAAAGTTGTGGAGAAGTACAGATCAGGGTTGGGTTATGAAAAAATATCTGAAACTTTGAACATCCCACGGAGCACCATTAAATCCATTATTAAAAAATTTAAAGAATATGGCACCACAACAAACCTGCCAAGAGAGGGCTGCCCACCAAAACTCACGGACCAGGCAAGGAGGGCATTAATCAGAGAGGCAGCAAAGAGACCAAAGATAACCCTGAAGGAGATGCAAAGCTCCACAGCGGAGATTGGAGTATCTGTCCTTAGGACCACTTTAAGGCGTACACTCCACAGAGCTGGGCTTTACGGAAGAGTGGCCAGAAAAAAGCCATTGCTTAAAGAAAAAAATAAGCAAACATGTTTGGTGTTCACCAAAAGGCATGTGGGAGACTCCCCAAACATATGGAAGAAGGTATTCTGGTCAGATGAGACTAAAATTGAGCTTTTTCTTTTTGTTTGTCTTGTTTCTTGTTTGTTTCGCAATAAAAAATATTTTGCATCTTCAAAGTGATAGGCATGTTGTGTAAATGAAATGATACAAACCCCCCAAAAATCAATTTTAATTTCAGGTTGTAAGGCAACAAAATAGGAAAAATGCCAAGGGGGTGAATACTTTTGCAAGCCACTGTAACAACGGGAAGCATAGATATAGCGCACATAGAACAGATATACCGCTTCTTAGACTTGCTTTCAATGAGAATAACATATATATAAGTGAAATATCTATGTGAATTTGGTCGGATCGCCCAGAAAAGTACATATTGCAGCTTTAAGCATTTTTAGATAGGTAAAAAAAAAAAAATCAAAAAATTATACAATAGTTTAACAAGCCTGTTTGTAAGCTTTTAAATTATATCAAACTCAACCGTTTATCTTTTCCAGTGATGAAGACATAGATGTCTCATGGTGTGGTGGGGTATGCAAAACTTCTAGCACCTCGATCTCCCAAATGTTTTGGCAATCAGGTCCAAAAAGTGGACCCGTTTTGTTAAAATCAAAAGGGATGCTGTCAAAAAGTGATTGAAATCAAATGGATTTACCCTATGAGGAGTGTGTGTGTGTGTGTGTGTGTATGTGTGTGTGAGATAGAGAGAGAGAGCTATATTGGTGTTCAGTATTTGGGTTGTCTGTGTAACAGGTTTGGTTATGTTTCCGCTTGACACTGCAGAAATATGTATTCAATGTTTATGTATTCCTCTTGGTTGGTGTTGAACCATAAGGTGTTATACCATTAGTTACGCTTGCAGATAGGTCAGGTCACGTTCTGAAATTGTGCATTCTATTTACATATTAACAATGTGTATGAGTTCACTATATACAGTGGGGAAAAAAAGTATTTAGTCAGCCACCAATTGTGCAAGTTCTCCCACTTAAAAAGACGAGAGAGGCCTGTAATTTTCATCATAGGTACACGTCAACTATGACAGACAAAATGAGAAAAAAAATCCAGAAAATCACATTGTAGGATTTTTTATGAATTTATTTGCAAATTATGGTGGAAAATAAGTATTTGGTCACCTACAAACAAGCAAGATTTCTGGCTCTCACAGACCTGTAACTTCTTCTTTAAGAGGCTCCTCTGTCCTCCACTCGTTACCTTTATTAATGGCACCTGTTTGAACTTGTTATCAGTATAAAATACACCTGTCCACAACCTCAAACAGTCACACTCCAAACTCCACTATGGCCAAGACCAAAGAGCTGTCAAAGGACACCAGAAACAAAATTGTAGACCTGCACCAGGCTGGGAAGACTGAATCTGCAATAGGTAAGCAGCTTGGTTTGAAGAAATCAACTGTGGGAGCAATTATTAGGAAATGGAAGACATACAAGACCACTGATAATCTCCCTCGATCTGGGGCTCCACGCAAGATCTCACCCCGTGGGGTCAAAATGATCACAAGAACGGTGAGCAAAAATCCCAGAACCACACGGGGGGACCTAGTGAATGACCTGAAGAGAGCTGGGACCAAAGTAACAAAGCCTACCATCAGTAACACACTACGCCGCCAGGGACTCAAATCCTGCAGTGCCAGACGTGTCCCCCTGCATAAGCCAGTACATGTCCAGGCCCGTCTGAAGTTTGCTAGAGTGCATTTGGATGATCCAGAAGAGGATTGGGAGAATGTCATATGGTCAGATGAAACCAAAATAGAACTTTTGGTAAAAACTCAACTCGTCGTGTTTGGAGGACAAAGAATGCTGAGTTGCATCCAAAGAACACCATACCTACTGTGAAGCATGGGTGTGGAAACATCATGCTTTGGGGCTGTTTTTCTGCAAAGGGACCAGGATGACTGATCCGTGTAAAGGAAAGAATGAATGGGGCCATGTTTCGTGAGATTTTGAGTGAAAACCTCCTTCCATCAGCAAGGGCATTGAAGATGAAACGTGGCTGGGTCTTTCAGCATGACAATGATCCCAAACACACCGCCCGGGCAACGAAGGAGTGGCTTCGTAAGAAGCATTTCAAGGTCCTGGAGTGGCCTAGCCAGTCTCCAGATCTCAACCCCATAGAAAAGCTTTGGAGGGAGTTGAAAGTCCGTGTTGCCCAGCGACAGCCCCAAAACATCACTGCTCTAGAGGAGATCTGCATGGAGGAATGGGCCAAAATACCAGCAACAGTGTGTGAAAACGTTTGACCTGTGTCATTGCCAACAAAGGGTATATAACAAAGTATTGAGAAACTTTTGTTATTGACCAAATACTTATTTTCCACCATAATTTGCAAATAAATTCATAAAAAATCCTACAATGTGATTTTCTGGAATTTTTTTTCTCATTTTGTCTGTCATAGTTGATGTGTACCTATGATGAAAATTACAGGCCTCTCTCATCTTTTTAAGTGGGAGAACTTGCACAATTGGTGGCTGACTAAATACTTTTTTCCCCACTGTACATGTCCTGATGTGTATATATTGTATATGTGTATGGTACCTGTTAGAGATTGGGGGCTTTTGTATGTTATTGTTATAAGAACGAGTTAGCTAGCATGCTCTAATTGTAATGGTCACATTAGATCCCTGCTAATTCACAGTTATTTCCATGCTAACAGACGAATCACGAATCTACAGCCTGCAAATCTAATGTGCTTCCTTGTGTTCATCGTCAGGTACTTACATTTATTGTATTTTGTACATTTTTTGTCATTGCTATGATGTTTGAATACAAAATATCCAGTCTGATATTGACATGCAAGCATCGAATCACGAATCTACAGCCATCAACATACTGTTGTCCTGCATATCTAATGTGCTTCCTTATGTCTATCATCAGAATAAACACCAATCAACTGTTACCGGTGGCTGGGTATTTCTTTCTTCAAAAACACAACACAAGAGAGTTTCGAAGTACGATAACATCTGTTACATCTGTATGGTATGGTGTGTGTGTGTGTGTGTTTGTTTGTCTATTGGTGAGTCATCTGTATGTGTGTGCAGTATTTGTGTGCGGAGTGTGTGGGCAGTCTGTGAGTCAATGTTGGTTGGTTGGTGTTTATATGAGCATGGGTGAGCTCTGTGGTGAATCAGGGCTGTTCTGGGGATTGAAGGCTGACTTTGGCAGGGAGAGGCAGACAAGGTTGACTGCTCATCCGGAGGCAACTCAATAAAAGCAGCAATGTGTCTCTCTTTCTGGAGAGGGTCTCAATGATGTGTGAATGTACAGTATATGAGTGTAATGCAATATCTATAGGCTACTTTATCCACATGGACTTGTGTGTACAGCATGTGTATACATTTTTTTCCAACTGCTTACACACAAAATCTTTTCATGTCACACGATTTTTGAAACCTCTCACTTAAAGTGCAAAACTACACACCAAATCTCCAAAACCATAAGCTATTTCTCAGCCTTTGACTCAGTTGTCAATTGCATAAAACCTAAAACACAAAAATCTAACAGGAAGTGACTTGCTTTCCTTTTCCAAACACAACCAATCAAAATGCTACACTTATTCACTAGGTCACACACACACTCCTCACATGTGCAAAAACTAATTGGCGTTCATAATTCGAACCTTCAGAAATGAGAACAGGTATGCAACTATCTAATGACTATTTTAGCATTACAGTAATGTACTGTAAAATATGTATGACTGCATAGTATTGCATAAACATTTGTAACTCTAAGCCATCCATTTACTGCACTGCATTGAATGAATGAGGTTGGTTATCATGCTGTACTACATTTTTTTGTACATTGTTTACAGTTCCTATGCTGAACACATACTGTGTTTGAATTCTGTACAGAGTGGAAAGGTAAAGACATCATGGAGGACAAGGACGCTTGTTTACAGATGTACAAGAGACTGCAATTATAAATATGGTTTTGGCCAACAATGCAATTAGGATTCAAGAGATAAGAGAGCATATCTTGAATAATGACACCATATTTAACAACATCAATGCTGTAAGCCTGTCGACCATACAACGCATCCTCCAACGGCACCAAGTGATGATGAAACAACTTTACAAGGTGCCATTTGAGAGAAACTCTGACAGAGTCAAGAATCTGCGACATGACTTCCAGTACTTCAGACATACAATATTTACTCATCTGTATATCATTTTGTCTGTTACAGAGAGTATTGGAGATGGATGCCCATGTAATTCGCCATGAATTTATTTATGTGGATGAGGTTGGCTTCAACCTCACCAAAACCAGGCGCCGTGGAAGAAATGTAATAGGATAGAGGGCAATTACCAATGTCCCTGGACAGCGTGGGGGTAATATAACTATGTGTGCTGCCATCACTCAAAACGGGGTCCTCCATCACAATGCCACACTGGGTCCGTACAACACCGGCCATATGCTCACTTTTCTGGATCCAATTTACACAATGCTTATCCCTGATCCAGATCAGGAGCCTGCTAGATTTGTGGTTATATGGGACAATGTTAGTTTTCACCAGGCTGTTCTGGTCCAAAACTGGTTTGCCACCCATCCACAATTTGTAGTTTTGTACCTACCCCCATATTCACCTTTTCTAAATCCCATAGAGGAATTCTTCTCAGCCTGATGCTGGAAAGTGTAGGATCGCCAACCCTATGCCCGCATGCCGCTTCTCCAGGCAATGGAGGACGCATGTGGGGACATAGAGGTTGCCTCTGTCCAAGGTTGGATATGCCATGCTAGGAGATACTTCCCTCGATGTTTGGCAAGAGAAAACCTATCTTGTGATGTGGACGAAGTATTGTGGCCAGACCCAGCCCGGAGAAGAGATGAAGCGTAGCTTAGCACTGGTGACTACCCCCCCCCCCCCCCCCCCCCCCCGCCTAGGCGGCAGATCCGGCCCCGGGCATGATCCCCACTCCCTCTCTAACCCCCCAAAGTACCCCTGGTCCGGTCTGGCCCTGCTGACCGAAGCTGAACTGAACACTGGTGGAGCGGATTGCTTTAGCTCCGGCGTGAAGCAGCTGACCGGTGCCGGACCAGGCACCGGTGGAACCGGCACGGGCCGTGCCGGACTGACGACGCACACCACTGGCTTGGTGTGGGGAGCAGGAACGGACCGAGCCGGGCTGACGAAGCGCACCACTGACTTGGTGCGGGGAGCAGGAACGGGCCGGACCGGGCTGGCGACGCGCACCATTGGCTTGGTGCGGGGAGCAGGAACAGGCCAGGCCGGGCTGGCGACGCGCACCATTGGCTTGGTGCGGGGAGCAGGAACGGACCAAGCCGGGCTGGCGACGCGCACCATTGGCTTGGTGCGGGGAGCAGGAACGGGCCGGACCGGGCTGGCGACGCGCACCATTGGCTTGGTGCGGGGAGCAGGAACGGGCCGGACCGGGCTGGCGACGCGCACCATTGGCTTGGTGCGGGGAGCAGGAACAGGCCGGGCCGGGCCGGGCTGGCGACGCGCACCATTGGCTTGGTGCGGGGAGCAGGAACAGGCCGGGCCGGGCTGGCGACGCACACCATAGGCTCGGTGCAAGGGACAGGAACAGACCGGACCGTACTGGGGACACACACCACTGGCCTTACGCCGGGATCAGGAACGGGCCGGACCGGACTGGTAACACACCCCCGGACCGGACTGGTAACACGTCCCCCTTCACCTCTTTGACCAGTGGCCCCCGTAACCTGGCGGCCTCCTCTGCCAACCCGCTGGGCCGCTCAACCGCGGTCTCCTGCTGCCCCGTCGTCCACGGCGTTAGCCCCCCCCTAAAAAAATTCTGGGCTTCTCTCCTACCCGTGGACCAGGTCTCCATACTTCTCGCCAGCCTTTCGCCCTTCTGCTTCCACGTCAAGCCCCTCTCTTGCTCACCCGGCTTGACCCAGTCGAGGAGGCGCTGGATATCCGCCAGAGATTTCCCTGGCGATGGCTCCTGGACCCGCTGCTTGGTCCAGTCTTGGTGGGATCTTCTGTCACGCTCGTCGGGAACAGAGGAGGACCAAGGCGCAGCGTTGAAGGTGAACATACTTTATTTTAATGAATATACGAACCAAACAACATACAAGTGTCCCAATCAGAGACAACCAGCAACAGCTGACACTCGTTGCCTCTGATTGGGAACCACTCTGGCCAACATAGAAATGCAACATCTAGAAAACTAATGGAAACTCACACCCTGGCTCAACATACAAGTGTCCCCAGAGCCAGGGCGTGACAGCCATTTGATGCAAATGCTTCATTCTGACATGTGTTTATGGCATTTTGAATGCCGTGTTACATTTTGAAGGAGATGTGAGGCATTTTGCATTTTGTGTGTGCAGTTTTGGGAATTGTGTGTAGAGTTTTGAAAAAAGGAGGCATAGTTTTGAAAACGTGTGTAAGCAGATGGAAAAAACTGTAACGTAAGTGTAACTCTAATTTTGCCCTTCAACACACGCACACACACACTGCTCTCGGACACACACTGCGTCACGGCTCTGGTGTCGCAATGAGCTCAGAATAACTGCCACCCACTCCATGTCCTTGTTTAAAAAGCTGTAATGTCATCCCACAACCCACAACAAACAAGGACTCCATTACATACAGGGCACTTTTCATCTGACTAGCTATGCACATATCCGGTAACATACTGTAATATTTGGATGGTCAACATCGACTGTACTTTACTCCCATGCAAGCAGTTTTCAAGTGGATGAATACATTACAGGACATAGTGTGCTAAGGAAACTGGGTTTTTAGAATTCTATTTGCATCCACTAAAACCTAAAACCAGGAATGGATGAACGTGATCAAAACATAATACTTGGATGGTCAACATCTACTTTTCTCCAATGCAGGACACTTCTGGGAAGGCTTTCCACTAGATGTTGGAACATTGCTGCGGGGACTTGCTTCCATTCAGCCACAAGAGCATTAGTGAGATTGGGCACTGATGTTGGGCGATTAGGCCTGGCTCGCAGTCGGCGTTCCAATTCATTCCAAAGGTGTTCGATGGGATTGAGGTCAGGGCTCTGTGCAGGCCAGTCAAGTTCTTCCACACCGATCTCGACAAACCATTTCTGTATGGACCCTACTTTGTGCACAGGGGCATTGTCATACTGAAACAGGAAAGGGCCTTCCCCTTCCATTCTGTGAGTTGTGTGGCCTACCACTTCGCGGCTGAGCCGTTGTTGCTCCCTTCACAATAACAGCACTTACAGTTGACCGGGCAGCTCTAGCAGGGCAGAAATTTGACGAACTGACTTGTTGGAAAGGTGGCATCCTATGACGGTGCCACGTTGAAAGTCACTGAGCTCTTCAGTAAGGCCATTCTACTGCCAATGCTTGTCTATGGAGATTGCATGGCTGTGTGCTCGATTTTATACACCTGTCAGCAACAGGTGTGGCTGAAATAGCCGAATCTACTAATTTGAAGGGGTGTCCACATACTTTAGTATATATAGTGTATATACAGAACACCATATGTAACTTGATATCTTCTGGAAATTCTTTATTCTATCAAATTTTTTATAACAAGCATTGGATGAACATGATCTATGTTATGATGAGGCAAGGTCAGTGTGTGTGTGTGTGTGTGTGTGTGTGTGTGTGTGTGTGTGTGTGTGTGTGTGTGTGCGTGTGAACATTGGATGAACATGATCTATTTGGATGAACATGATCTATGGTATGTTGACGAAGCAGGGTGTGTGTGCCAGTATGCCTTTACCTGGAGGTGAAGGTTTTCTTCTTGATCTGCGAGGCCAGCGCCATACTGTGGGACATCTGGTGGGACTGCTGCTCCTGGACCCGTGTCGTCAGTGTCTTGGTTGCCATGGTGAAACCCTGACCAATACCTGTGGAGGAAGGAGGTAGGAGAGATGAGGGAGGGATGAAGGGAGTAGGATGGAGGATCTGTCATTGCACAGTAGGACCACTCTGAGGGTTGACCTGATGGAGACTCGGAAAGGAATGCTACAGAGATCTCTTTTCACTTTTATTGTGAGGAATATGTCAATTTAAGACCATAGTAATTGTGCTCATGGTGGATCTCAAATAGCCAGGTGTCAATGGAAATGCATCCAAAATATGTAATATCATAGTAGGCAGAGCTACAAGTGTTCCAGTGAGAAACTGAAAGACTTCTAATTTCCTCATTTCATAGTAGCACAACAACAACAAAATCCAATGAGTTGTTTATGTTTGAAGTAAAGACAGGTGTTGCTGGCATGGAGAAAGGTGTGCTTCAGGCCTCTGTTAAATGAACTGTCTCTTTGTGGGCCATTGAGCGAATTATTATTAATTAGTTCAGGTCTGCCACCATGCCGCTGCCTGCCACCCTTGCAGTCATTAATCTCTCTCTGCTCTGGGGAGGCCGACACTGCAGCTCGCCCAACCAACAGAATCAGGCCAGAGCCTGAGTGATAAGTTAATTTACCCACTCCCACAAGCAACCATCACCCGTGTTAGCATGTTAGCATTATAAACACCTTTGTTTTTCCTTCTGGTCTGTTCGAATTACAATGGATGGCCTGGGCTAACGTTAGCGAGCGGCTAGTGCCTAACGCTTTAATGCTTTGAATTACATTGCGGTGAGCCTGCTGGTCTGATGTTAGCAAATGGCTAATGGCTAATGCTTCAACAGGCTAGCAGCCCCATTGGTTTCCCTTCACGGCTCATTGTCATGCAAGACAAAAGGATTGTTTGAACACAGGTGGTAAAAAGGTCAACCTCCAGCGTATTAAAATGTATCTGTCTTAACTGGTGTGTGACTGGATACCCGGACCCCGTGGAGAGAGTGGAGAGCAATGTTCTTTCTGCTCACAGTGCAGTTTCCCTATGTCTTGAAGTAGACTGCACAGTCCAATTCTCTGATGAGAAAAGACAATAAAGCAACATGGGGATTAATTATTTGTTATTTGGTAGATCATGGATTGTCTGAACACCACATGAGAGCTTTACCTGATCGTCCTGAAAGAGTAATTTCAACTCATATCCATGAAGGCTGCCAAAAGTAGAGACTCTTTTGACACTCAACCAACTTGAGGAACCAGCAAAGAAAGACTTATCTCATGCAGACAAAAGGAAATATCCTAGAGTATGCAAAGCTCAGCAGTATAGTAACATGCATTATTTGCATATAGAGGCCAGATGAGGCTACTTCATGGAGGAAGAGGAGGACGTTCTACCACATGAATTTGAGGAAAAATGTAGAAATAATACAAACACTGAAACATAGTTAAAAAAAAATCAGAAACACATATGCCATCCCATTGGCCAGTGGTGGAAAAAGTACCCAATTGTCATACTTGAGTAAAAGTAAAGATACCTTAATAGAAAATGACTCAAGTAAAAGTGAAAGTCACCCAGTAAAATATTATTTGAGTAAAAGTCTAAAAGGATTTGGTTTTAAATATACTTAAGTATCAAAAGTAAATGTAATTGCTAAAATATACTTAAGTATCAAAAGTAAAAGTAAAAGTACAAATCATTTCAAATTCCTTATATTAAGCAAACCAGACCGCACCATTTTCTTGTTTTGTTTAATTTACGGATAGCCAGAGGCACGCTCCAACACTCAGACATCATTTACAAATGAAGCATGTGTGTTTAGTGAGTCTGCCAGATCAGAGACAGTAGAGATGACCAGGGAAGTTATCTTGATAAGTGCGTGAATTGGACAATTTTCCTGTCCTGCTAAGCATTCAAAATGTAACGTGTACTTTTGGTGTCAGAGAAAATGCATGGAGTAAAAAGTACATTATTTTCATTAGGAATGTACTTTACACCAATGCCTTCGGCTATATTAAAAGTCCATCATTCTCATTTACTTATTAAGTCACCAGATGCTAATTGCCATTGGGTTACTTTCCCGGTATTGGTATTCATGTGACGTTTATGACCCTTGTAATGTATCCGTAACACGTCCTTGTGGATGAGACTATGTTGGAAAGAAAACAGGAAGTGATTACATCATGACATCACGGTGTATCACAAGGGTGAATTAAAAAGCCACTTACGTTTGTCTTTGAAGAAAGGGTTATACTCCACAGGCCTTCAAAATGAGCATGAAGGACACACGTCTCTCTATCTCTCTCTCTCTCTCTCTCTCTCTCTCTCTCCCTCTCTCTCTCTCTCTCTCTCTCTCTCTCTCTCTCCCTCTCTTTCTCTCCCTCTCTTTCCCTCCCTCTCTTTCCCTCCCTCTCTTTCCCTTACCTCTCTCTCTCTCTCTCTCTCTCTCTCTCTCTCTCTCTCTCTCTCTCTCTCTCTCTCTCTCTCTCTCTCTCTCTCTCTCTCTCTCTCTCTCTCTCTCTCTCTCTCTCTCTCTCTCTCTCTCTCTCTCTCTCTCTCTCTCTCTCTCTCTATGTCCCCTGTCACCTTTCACTGTCTGTCCCTCTCAATTGCTGTCTCACGTTCTCTTAATCTTACCTCTCTTTACAGTACCTCTCTCTATTCTGTCTCTCCCATGCTCCTCACTCTGCCTCTCCCTGTATGAGCAGTGAAGGTGAACCTGGCCCTGGACACAAAGTGTCCTTCACGAAGAGAATGTGGCCCAACACAATGCACTCAAGGTGTTAAATATAGACTACTGACACGTCCCCTTCGGTGCCCCCACCACCAACCCCCAACCCCCAACCCCCACCCACACCGATCAATGCCATCCAGCCAGATAGACTTACAGTCAGCACAGACCTGCGGCCAAGGATGCCACAGTAGCAACAATAGAACAACACAATAGGATTGAGGATTGAGTGGACTGTACTGTATGATCTGGGCAGCTGAAAGCAACAGCTGGAATGGCCACAGTGGAAATTATGCCTAGGGTATTCCACCAACTGTCTGATCAGTAACTGTCATGTTGGGATGAGTGTGAATATATGGTTGACTTTTTATAGTGAATGTGTCTATATAACCAGATTATCCTAAATGTATTGTTAGTTGAACATTCACAGGGTAGGGGCTAGTCCATTCTCTTTGTTCCTTTTCATCTGGTCCCATAATGGCCTTGTCTCATAATTGAGACCAAGGACGAGATGGGTAAAGAAAGAGCCTAGATAAAACAGTCTGGGTCTCTCCTTTTGAAAGACTGGCCTTGAACACCCTCCCAAAGAACAAGGGTTATAAGGTCATGATTAAGGGCGCACCTGAGATCCAGCTATCCCAGTCCTCCTTTCAAACCTCTCCCTTTATCTCTCACACTACTTTTCTGTCAATTTCTTTGTCTATCAACCCCCCTCTTCTGCCTGTATCTCCCTCCCCTCTCCACTCACTGTCTACACTTTGTCCCTCCCCTAATCCAAGTTTCTCTCTTTCTTCCCCTCCTCCCTCACTCCCCCCCTCTTCTCTGTAACCTTTTACAGTGATCTCTGATTAGTCCCTGGAGCTTGTCCACTGTTCTGTCTCATTAAACATGGAGCTCAGACTGGCTGAGACAGCGAGAGAGAGAGAGAGAGAGAGAGAGAGAGGAGAGAGAGAGAGAGAGAGAGAGAGAGAGAGAGAGAGAGAGAGAGAGAGAGAGAGAGAGAGAGAGAGAGAGAGAGAGAGAGAGAGTGTGTGTGTGTTAACGAGAAATAGAAAGATACATTTCTAACATTAATGTACACCACGATTTTATTTAAATGATCCTTTTAACTACTAGCTTGATGGTTGTAGCCATCAACTGTACCATTAACAACACCCATATTAGCAAACGTATTTAATTTCAAACTTCACATTTCTCTAGTATAGGCTACTGAAATAATGAACGATATCAGCAAAATGCCTGCAATAAGTGATTGGTATGGTCGGTGTCGATCATTTTTGGTTTATCGTCCCAGCTCTAGTGTGTGTGCATGTCTGTGCGTTTGTGCGTGCACAAGCATGTATGCGTGTTTGTGTTCAGATGGTTCAATGCTGAGTGATAAGGTTTAAAAAGACACTAAGAGGCTTCATCCAAGGCCATCTCTTTGTGTGTCAGGTTGGGGGGTTATTTATAAGCATTTACTGTCCACACCTGCCTCTGGCATATCAGTAAACAATGCAAGCTGGACTTGCCAGCCCCCTCTTCTCATCATATACCACCAGTGACAGTCTGACTAAGAATAACTGGACTGACAATGCCAGAACAAAGCAGCTGAAGAGACCAGCTTTATTAGTTCCTGTTGTAATGGAGGATTTGGTTCCCCTTACCATACAAACCAGTGATCAGTCAGTCAGTAATGTCATTAACATACCACTGTAGTAACATACAAGTGATATGCCAATTTAGGTGACACATAACTAATATGTCAGCTTAGGTGACATACTGTATAGCGACAATGGTTAAATGCCACTATTTGGACATTCTAATGAGACCATGTTGATGAATGAGTTAGTGGTCCTACAACTCCCCTCTTTTACAACTCTCTCCAATATGGCACCCATCCACTGTCAAGATGGCACTCAACATCCTCCTCTTCCTCAAGTAAACTGCTCCAGCTGTATTCCAAATAAAGGTTGCTTTCACCTTTTCAGACACTTGCAAAAGCAACAGAAATAGACCTTAATAGACGCAAAAGTACTCTGAGAAGATCCATCATTTCCGGCCGGCCATGGCAGCTGTTTACATTCATTTTCTAATCAAAAACCCATTAAGACCTCATTCAAATGCAAGGGGGTGATGGGAGGAAGTGTCATTTGGAGGATGTGAGTTCGCAGGGACGAAGTGTGGGCCTCAGATGTGGGGGAAGCAGGAAGAGGCTGCTCAGTGTAAGACAATTAGATCAATTACTGTTCACTCTGGGTAAAAATTAATCTTGGGTGCTGCAAAACCTTCCCTACTTCATGCGTGGTGCATAGTATTGTAGTACATGTGAAACATTCTTGTTAGGGCTAATAAGAA
The DNA here is from genome assembly GCF_964263955.1 of Coregonus lavaretus. Lineage (NCBI taxonomy): Eukaryota > Metazoa > Chordata > Actinopteri > Salmoniformes > Salmonidae > Coregonus > Coregonus lavaretus. The sequence continues at coordinate 27,251,591 of NC_140000.1, read as the reverse complement.
TTATAAACACAGGCTTTGCAAGGTCAGCACACTGTACATGCCTGCCTATAGACCTGTTTCCCGGCTACGTCATGAAAAGTTGCAAGCGCAGTTCCGAATCAGAAAGTGGTTTGTTTACATGGAAGTAAATACGATCACGTCCAAATTCAGATGCAGCTCATGGAAGTTAGCAAACACGTAATCAGTTGGTTATCATCTACATTACAACATTGCAAATGTCTTTTGAGACTTGATTACCTAGCAAGCTAGCAAGCCAACGAGGCAAGGTACAATATCACAAATAGAGCTAGATAAAGCCAGAAAAAATATATACATGTTGAGCATATCTATAGACATCAGTCTTGTGTGTTTTCATGGTCATGACTCACTCACTGCTAAGTTTCTCAAGATCCCGACATCAGTGTATAGCTATCTGCTACAGGGCTTTTTGTTGCGAGCATGCACGTACATTACTCGAACATGTATTTTGCTTGTAAACAAAAAATTGTTACAACCTAATTAACTTACCAACCATAGGCTACCAGAGATGAGGCTTCACATCCTGTGTGTTTGTTTTTGTAGTTGTTGAAAGACATCAAATTGCTATTCAAAATAACACTGTCATTAGCATTGCTAATTAGCATTAGCATTATATTTTCATGGGCAAAGTTTAATGGCGTCTTGCCATCATATCAGGCAACTGTGTGAGAAACAGAGTTAAAGGATCCAGCTTGCTCCTCAATCAAACTTTCAGATCAGAGCAAAACTTCATTAGCAACGAGCCAAGCATATATTTCAATGGAGCAAGCTAAATTGGTCCACCTTATCTGAGCGGAACCTAATGTGCGGAACTAGAAAAAAAGATAGCCACTGCCAAGAAAGAGATAATATTGGGGTGATAGTGAGTTGTGAAAGATACCAAAATTGACCCGTTCCCCTTGTTTAGTCCCATCAGAGTCTTCAAACATTAGTTGACAAGTTTTCATTGCTTCAAAGGAAATTGAGTTTTTTCCCCCGTCAAGCTGTATCTTTTTCAGAGGCTGCCTTTTGCCTCAGATCAGAGAATATGGTAAATGAGCCCATCAAAATGCCCACTCTGAAAAATAGAAATTTGGAACGAAAGGTTTAGAGTTCAACTCCCAAAGGAACTATTAAGTACTCTTCACATAATATGAAAGATGATAAGTTATGAAACACCAAAGAGAAACGTATGAGGAACTGTATTTCTCTTAGATAACCTCTTTATTTTACCATCAATCGTCTCCTGGTTGCACTTTTTGAAAAATACAACGCTGGCCTTTCCAGCTGGCTGTTTTGTTTGTGAGGAGAGGTAGATATAAACATTATCCTTTGCTTGGGTCAGTACAAGCTCACATCAGGTTATTAATACCTGAAAATTCTTTCTACAGTGAGGGAAAAAAGTATTTGATCCCCTGCTGATTTTGTACGTTTGCCCACTGACAAAGACATGATCAGTCTTTAATTTTAATGGTAGGTTTATTTGAACAGTGAGAGACAGAATAACAACAAACAAATCCAGAAAAACGCATGTTATAAATTGATTAGCATTTTAATGAGGGAAATAAGCATTTGACCCCCTCTCAATCAGAAAGATTTCTGGCTCCCAGGTGTCTTTTATACAGGTAACGAGCTGAGATTAGGAGCACACTCTTAAAGGGAGTGCTCCTAATCTCAGCTCGTTACCTGTATAAAAGACACCTGTCCACAGAAGCAATCAATCAATCAGATTCCAAACTCTCCACCATGGCCAAGACCCAAGGATGTCAGGGACAAGATTGTAGACCTACACAAGGCTGGAATGGGCTACAAGACCATCACCAAGCAGCTTGGTGAGAAGGTGACAGCGATTATTCGCAATTGGAAGAAACACAAAAGACTGTCAATCTCCCTCGGCCTGGGGCTCCATGCAAGATCTCACCTCATGGAGTTGCAATGATCATGAGAACGGTGAGGAATCAGCCCAGAACTACACGGGAGAATCTTGTCAATGATCTCAAGGCAGCTGGGACCATAGTCACCAAGAAAACAATTGGTAACACACTACGCCGTGAAGGACTGAAATTCTGCAGCACCGCAAGGTCCCCCTGCTCAAGAAAGCACATATACAGGGCCGTCTGAAGTTTGCCAATGAACATCTGAATGATTCAGAGGAGAACTGGGTGAAAGTGTTGTGGTCAGATGAGACCAAAATCGAGCTCTTTGGCATCAACTCAACTCCCCGTGTTTGGAGGAGGAGGAATGCTGCCTATGACCCCAAGAACACCATCCCCACTGTCAAACATGGAGGTGGAAACATTATGCTTTGGGGGTGTTTTTCTGCTAAGGGGACAGGACAACTTCACCGCATCAAAGGGACGATGGACGGGGCCATGTACCGTCAAATCTTGGGTGAGAACCTCCTTCCCTCAGCCAGGGCATTGAAAATGGGTCGTGGATGGGTATTCCAGCATGACAATGACCCAAAACACACGGCCAAGGCAACAAAGGAGTGGCTCAAGAAAAAGCACAATAAGGTCCTGGAGTGGCCTTAATCCCATAGAAAATCTGTGGAGGGAGCTCAAGGTTCGAGTTGCCAAACGTCAGCCTCGAAACCTTAATGACTTGGAGAAGATCTGCAAAGAGGAGTGGGACAAAATCCCTCCTGAGATGTGTGCAAAACTGGGGGCCAACTACAAGAAACGTCTGACCTCTGTGATTGCCAACAAGGGTTTTGCCACCAAGTACTAAGTCATGTTTTACAGAGGGGTCAAATACTTATTTCCCTCATTATAATGCAAATCAATTTATAACATTTTTTACATGCATTTTTTTGGATTCTTTTGTTGTTATTCTGTCTCTCACTGTTCAAATAAACCTACCATTAAAATTATAGACTGATCATGTCTTTGTCAGTGGGCAAACGTACAAAATCAGCAAGGGATCAAATACTTTTTTCCCCTCACTGTAGGTGAGTAAAACTCTCACCGCATCAATATATTCATTGATCGAGGGCAGGCGGTAACACTTTTGAATTCAGTTTGAAATGCAATTTGCACTTTATTCGAAGAGCTCTATTGGGATCCGCTCAGAAAGTTCTTGGAGAATCAGAAACTACTGTATGTTAGAAGAGACCAGAGGGTCATCACTGCAATATTCTCTCTTTTCTTCTTGGGTATGGAGAGAAGGGGGCAGGAGAGGATGTGTTGAGGGACTGTCTGACAGATACAGTGGAGTTTCTGTCAGAGTGTTGTTGCAAGTGAACACAGTTTCAATTGTCTGGACATCTGTCCAAAGGAAACAGTCAAAGTAAAAATAAAAGTCTGCAATACCCGCCAAGGGGCTGGACAGTTTCCCCTATCCTTACTCCCCCTCACACATTGTAAGGATGGTTACAGTCTCTTTCACTACCACTATTTATTTTTCCTGAACCTCTCTGTTGTATGTCCTGTTTGTTTGATTCATTATCAGGAAGATCCCTCAAGGGACTGTTATTTATAATGAGGGATACCTGGAGAAAACTGGACCTCTCTGAAATGGATGGTCCTCCGTTCAGTTAAATATATTTTTACCCGATTCTCCCTGAACACTTAAAATAAAGTGACCCTCCCGTGTATCCAAAATAATAATAAAAACATTAATTGGATAGTAGAGAGCATGCCTACCATTTACCCTCACTCTTAGGACAGACCAGAACCTTAGATAGGCCTATGCAGTTTTAGAAACTGCTCTTCATTTTGTAATTACATGGCAAAATAGCCAGAAGGTTGTGGATTTGCAGACCACTGCGGACAAGGGTAGGGGTGAAAAGATCTTCATTATAATAAAAGCACTACATTAATCTATCTTATTTGCGGTCCGAGAAAAAATAGCCTTTTATAAATGCTTTTCATGTAATTCAATGTCATTTTACATGACTGGAGACAAGCAGAATCTGTTATAGTACCACAACAGAGCATGACAACGAATCAGCGCGTGCTGCAGCACTGGAGACATTCTGATTTGTATAAAGGCTATTGTTAAAAAAGAGGATAGTCTAAGTTCGGAACAGTGCTAAAGTTGTCTATCAACTGTAAAAATGTAACGCAACAGAACCAGTTACAGCTGAAGTATCTGATCATCAATGAATTTAAGAAAAAGCCATTTGTTTTTTAACACAGCAGCCATATAGGTAAGCCTATATGCACTTGTAACTTTTTTTTATTTGGGAAACCTTTTTTCTGTTTTATTCCATGATATTGTTGTTGCAAAATAGATTTGTGTTGACCGTGATTAGGGCATGGGAATATAGGCGCATCTGCTAGGATAAATTAGCATGCATAGCTCACCGCATGATCCTCAAACCAAAGACTGGCCAAACTCGTGTTTCTAAAAGTTAATTCAAAGGCAATGTATGGCCTAATAAGACATTTTTCATTTAATTATTATTTAACTCTAAGTATTTTTGTATTTTTTCTTTCATTTTATAGAGCCTAAATGCTACATTTATAGGCTGAACACTCCTGCCAGGCTCTAGCGTGTCACAAATGCTTCACAATGTATTTCTTAAATGGCAGCCTATAGCCTTGAAGTAATAATAATATAGCCTAAATAATACATGTTTGTTCCTTCTTAGGCTACCTGGCTTGCTCCTGACAGATTTAGAGTTAGTATGTTATTTAATAGCCTATTGAAATGTTGAACATCAATTGATTGACAGAATCACACATTACTTTCTAAGCAAAGTATATTTTTTGTCTAGTCGGCTATAGAAGGTTGTAGCGCAGCCTCTGAATGTCATAGCAATAAACCAAAGATATCACATATGCATCACGTCTTTCCCTGCATTTTACAGGTTGTTTCTAGCATAAAGCATTGCAGACTAAAGCGTCTTTATATATCGCTTTATATAATCAGGTCCATCATTTCTTTTTAATCTTAAATTAACAAGGGGTAGGCCTATGCTTTTAGCCATTTCCTTTAACAAAAAGGGGGGGGGGGTTCTACTAAGCTAACATATGGAATTGTTTTAGGATGGTCATACCATGTATCTATTGAATTTGGCCTTTACTACTATACCTCATAGAAACACATTGAATAACACATTCATCAATGGCAAAACAGGAAATATTTTTGTGTTTTGGACACATATTTAACCCCTTTTTTTGTTGGCACAAAACTACCTCCATACTTCAATACCATTTTTCAACCGGTACCGGGTTACCTTCAGACGCGTCCATTGACACTTGTGGGGGTCGTAGAGCAAAACGGGGAACACCATCATGCTCCTGAGTCTCATATTTCCATAGAGTGGTCATATTAGTTAGCAGGCCAAACCGTTCGGACGCTACAGATGTTTTCGTGAGAAGACCGATTTTCGGGAAGTCTCCTGGTCTGTAGCTCTGCCACTTTCCACCAAAGATGCGGAAGGCCAACATAGGCGAATGCGGGGGATTGAGACGCAGCCCATGCAAAAAAACAGATATCTCTAGCTTAAACTGACGGATTTTGATAGGGATTTTTAAATTTGTTAATTAGATTGACGCACGGGTCAATAGAGTCTTAATAAACACACCAAGCCCTTCACTGACACCGATGGAATTGGCTGACAAAATCTATGGATAGTAGACTATATTTTTTTCTGTCAAACAGGTAGGGCTACCTCGTATGTCTTGAATAGGAAGAAATAGTCTCCAACACAAAGCCCTATTGATGTTAGTAGCCTAAAGTCAAATTAAAATGATGACTGTTTAAATGAATTAGGCTTCTCGAATTAGCCTACTTTCAGCACCTATGCACTTTCCATCTCTGTGGTTGCCACTTCATAGTAATGTAAGTTATGTAAATTACTTGAATATGGCTTATTGTGAGGTCTATAACTCTGATAAATAGCTTCATGGCAATGAAACATATAGTTTTTATTAAAATCAATTATAGCAGTAGCAAGCTTACCTCCGGTCCTCCTTCTCATCTTCACGATCTCCCTCTCCAACTGAACTGGACATCAACAGGCCTAGTCTGCATGCACAGATATTGCATTTTCTTGACAAATAAAACATTAATTTTGGAAGAAGCCTTTGACTAGCCTCCTGAAGTGTCACCGTACACAGCACATCCATTGGTTAGGCAGCACAACAGGGCTTTACATCCATTAACAGCACAACAGGGCTTTACATTAGCAAGAGCAGGGCAGGCCAGGGCTCATGATTGTGATAGCCTATCCATTGCAGTGTGTAATGCTACCAGCTCTCACAATCTCACGTCAGAATTAGACGTTCATCCACGTTTCTCAAACGTCAAATTTTGAAGTTGTTCTAAACCTCAAATTTCAAAGTCTTTAAGGTTAAGTTTAAATGCTGAATTTTTAAGGTTAGGGTTAAGTTCAGGCATTAACTCCAAATTCTTAAGGGTAGGCATTAACTCTGAATGGTTAAGGTAAGGGTTAAGGTTTGGTATAGGCTTAAAACAAAAATATCTAAAACAACTTTCTATCCCTAGGATTCGAACATGCAACCTTTGGAAACAGCACTCACTGTTGCCCCTAGTGGCTGGTTTCCACGTAATCTCCCGACATTCTCAGATATGGATGGACGTCGAATACTGACTTGTTTCACTGGTGACCAGGCTGGTAATGCAGTGTAGCCTAGTTTTATATACACCACCCCAGCAACGCAAAACCTCGGGAAGGAAGTACATTTTCTTAGAAATATAACTTTGCCCTGTGCTTCATCTAAATGAGAACACCTCAATGGCTAATAGCTGCATGAAGGGGACTTCACATACTTCCAAATGAGGTCTGGAGGCAAGACCCCCTTCAGCACAGCAGAACCACATTAATAAAGTTCCCCTCAAGTCCCCCTCAAGTCCAGTCGCCAACGTTACGCTAATTAGCAATTAAATCCACTCAATTATTACAAGTAATGTTTGCCTCTCCAGTTTCTCACTGCAGAAAAGCTGGTGTCAAATTAGATTTCCGACACCAGGGCCAAAGTAGATTTGAGTGAATTATGTCAGGGCCCAGGAGATTTACGTTAGGACACCTTTTTTTTTTAAGTATCAGAATGAATGTGGCTTAGTTATGAAATTCCTGGAAAAGTTTTCCCCAAGAGCAGCTAGAGAATTAATCGTTCAGCAGTATGACATGTTTGAATTCATAATGCATCTCAGAGTAAGAGTGCTGATCTAGGATCAGCCTTTTACAGTGGGGAAAAAAAGTATTTAGTCAGCCACCAATTGTGCAAGTTCTCCCACTTAAAAAGATGAGAGAGGTCTGTAATTTTCATCATAGCTACGCGTCAACTATGACAGACAAAATGAGAAAAAAAAATCAAGAAAATCACATTGTAGGATTTGTAATGAATTTATTTGCAAATTATGGTGGAAAATAAGTATTTGGTCAATAACAAAAGCTTCTCAATACCTTGTTATATACCCTTTGTTGGCAATGACACAGGTCAAACGTTTTCTGTAAGTCTTCACAAGGTTTTCACACACTGTTGCTGGTATTTTGGCCCATTCCTCCATGCAGATCTCCTCTAGAGCAGTGATGTTTTGGGGCTGTTGCTGGGCAACACGGACTTTCAACTCCCTCCAAAGATTTTCTATGGGGTTGAGATCTGGAGACTGGCTAGGCCACTCCAGGACCTTGAAATGCTTCTTACGAAGCCACTCCTTCATTGCCCGGGCGGTGTGTTTGGGATCATTGTCATGCTGAAAGACCCAGCCACGTTTCATCTTCAATGCCCTTGCTGATGGAAGGAGGTTTTCACTCAAAATCTCACGATACATGGCCCCATTCATTCTTTCCTTTACACGGATCAGTCGTCCTGGTCCCTTTGCAGAAAAACAGCCCCAAAGCATGATGTTTCCACCCCCATGCTTCACAGTAGGTATGGTGTTCTTTGGATGCAACTCAGCATTCTTTGTCCTCCAAACACGACAAGTTGAGTTTTTACCAAAAAGTTCTATTTTGGTTTCATCTGACCATATGACATTCTCCCAATCCTCTTCTGGATCATCCAAATGCACTCTAGCAAACTTCAGACGGGCCTGGACATGTACTGGCTTAAGCAGGGGGACACGTCTGGCACTGCAGGATTTGAGTCCCTGGCGGCGTAGTGTGTTACTGATGGTAGGCTTTGTTACTTTGGTCCCAGCTCTCTGCAGGTCATTCACTAGGTCCCCCCGTGTGGTTCTGGGATTTTTGCTCACCGTTCTTGTGATCATTTTGACCCCACAGGGTGAGATCTTGCGTGGAGCCCCAGATCGAGGGAGATTATCAGTGGTCTTGTATGTCTTCCATTTCCTAATAATTGCTCCCACAGTTGATTTCTTCAAACCAAGCTGCTTACCTATTGCAGATTCAGTCTTCCCAGCCTGGTGCAGGTCTACAATGTTGTTTCTGGTGTCCTTTGACAGCTCTTTGGTCTTGGCCATAGTGGAGTTTGGAGTGTGACTGTTTGAGGTTGTGGACAGGTGTCTTTTATACTGATAACAAGTTCAAACAGGTGCCATTAATACAGGTAACGAGTGGAGGACAGAGGAGCCTCTTAAAGAAGAAGTTACAGGTCTGTGAGAGCCAGAAATCTTGCTTGTTTGTAGGTGACCAAATACTTATTTTCCACCATCATTTGCAAATTAATTAATAAAAAATCCTACAATGTGATTTTCTGGAGAAAAAAAATCTCAATTTGTCTGTCATAGTTGACGTGTACCTATGATGAAAATTACAGGCCTCTCTCATCTTTTTAAGTGGGAGAACTTGCACAATTGGTGGCTGACTAAATACTTTTTTTCCCCCACTGTAGATCAGAATGAACACAATATTATGGACAGAGGGACCTGATCCTAGATTAGTGCTACTACTCTGAGATGCTTTATGAATATGGGTTCTGAACTTCTCCCAATTTTATATTTTCCCTTGTTCGACAGTTGGTTGTATGGAAACCGTAACCTGGCAACTGGCAGCCACACTGTACTTTTGCACCTTTGTCCAATACCCCACCAGCCGACACTTTATTGTTTGAGTCATCTAATATATATGGATGGAGGAGGACACACTGTATTTCTTTCTGAGACCTTTGCCTTGTTTGCATAAACCACCTGATGGGTTGACATGGCAGTGAGGGACGAGAACTTGGAAAGGAGGTTAATCTGATATGTTTGGCTAAGACCTCATGACAAGGAATAACACTCCTGGAGCCTTTCAGTGAGACAGCAGTGAAACGTCTTGTAATTCACACTGCCACTCATCTAGACTAATCGATAATATTTTTAAAAGTCAAGAACTTCTTAGAAAAAGCACTTAATATGTCAGCCCATCAAGACTCCCCTCAACTTCCCCTGCTTACTAATGTTACTGAAGCTCATGTTTTCTGAAGTACTTTTTGACAGCAATGATGGATCAACCAATTCAGTATCACAATAGTTACCTTTTAATGAAAACATTAAATTCACAATCATATTAGTTATAAAAGTGACCCATATAAATACGAATCAGTATTATACTGTACATATATGTTGAATATGTGATACACATCACAGCATCAACTAGGAATACCTGACAGTTTTAACAGTTTATTAGCCTATTATTATATCAAAGTGTAGTAAATGCATAGGTATTTTCACTTAGATACTACAGGCCCTGTTTGGTGTTAGTAGCTAACCAAAGTACCATAACCACCACACCCTCGTGGAGAATTACCAACCCTTTTGTCTCCTCTACTGTAATTTCATCACCTCTAAAGTGCAGCAAACAATGACAGGACAGTGTTGAGGTCACACACTTCGAAGACAAAACACACAACAAAGTTATTTGACACATATCTCATATAACTCATACTGCCCTTTTTTGTATTTCTGACAATAATATTTTAGAAATATATACAGTACATCACCTTCAATGCTGATGTGAATTTCAATTGTTGCTGTAAACTCATTAAAATGTCAGTCATATTTTCTTCAGCATTGTGGTGCATATAATGTGGAACACAATAACACATATACTATGAAACAAGAAACAATAAATAAAGAGACAAAAGTACTACTATGCTGAAATTAAAGCTTTGTGCCTTTGACATTATGGCATAAGAGGACTGGCTGTTTACTACCTTATGCCACCCAGCTTGAATCCTGGATGTCCATTTAATTTCTTCAAATGAAACAAATACTTCACAGTTATGGTTTAAATGAACACGTTAGTGTACATTAAGATGTGTGTATGGATGCACACATATATTGGTAGAACTAGCCTATTGCTGGAAATGTTGCTAAATATGCAAATGTAAAAGAGTGTCACAATATAATGTACAAAATCTATTTTACAGCATTTGATAATCCTATATCCTTGATCCTACATTTTACAGCACTTGATCCTACATCCTACATTTGTCATAATGTAAAAAAGGGCCAAAATGATAGCTTTGATTCAGTAGGACTCCATTGAGGGGGCCATATGTGCTGGATGCTGGATCACAAGCGCCATGGCAGGCAGGAGAGGGACCGTGAAAGCCCCACTCTCCACCGCCACCAAAACCCTCTCTCTGCTCCTTCCAACTTCTCCCTGCACTTTGTGAAGGCTCGCTGAGACGGAACTTGACTCTGACTTACTTTGGGGATCCAAAGAGAGCAAAGAACAGGCACAGAGGCCCTTAAGATTATTTTAGGGAAGCAAATAACGAAAACCAATCATCCTAGAATTTGTACCACCCAACCACCCAGAAATAATTCACTGCCTCTTTCATCTCCTTCTTCCTCTCCTTCTTCCTCTTCTTCCTCCTGATCAGTCCAAGCCTGTTGTGGAGCATATGAGGAAATACCAAAGCTATCCTCTGCTGTTAGCCCTAGAGGGGCAAGGGGTACCTGGTGTTGTTTGTAACTAGACAAGAGTGTCATTGATGAGGTCTCGCAGTCTGCAAGGGTGATGGGAGGTATGGAGTGAGATGGAGAGTCATTGGAGTTATTGAAACACATTGGAGAGATTGGGGTGTATATTGTTCTCTTCTCCTCTCTCCCTGTACCAGGGTCCAACCACTCTGTCTCCCCCGTGGTGACCAGGTCAGACAATAGTAATGCCCCTTGCCCAGTGCTGTCTAGGTCCCACAAAAGGGGCTGCCCCTCAGCGTCGGTAGGCAGTGCCAGGCTGGCCACAGCACTCTGTGTCTCTGGCTGGAGCAGCAGAGTGGACAACTGCAGTAGGCCGTCAATACGCCGCAATGTGGGCAGTACCAGGGGGTGCCCTGTTGAGTCCCTGTCTCCAACACAACGGTTTGGCTCAGGTGGTGCTCCACACGAAAACAAAACTGGGCCACCTTGAACCCAAATGAGTTTGTGGTCACTGGATTCAGATGACCATGGAGAGTTGATGTTGTCTTCACTGTATGGATGGCGATGGCATTCTTCCTCCACACCTTCATTGGCCACCTGCACTACGACCATGCTATAGTTGGTGGAGGACTGGGTGCTGTTGTTGGAGTGCTCTAGGGGTGGACCCTGCTGGCCCATGTAGGTGTCACAGTGCCTGGGCTGGGCAATGGAGGAGGGTTCGTCCTGGGGGGAATAGGACCCAGACCCACTGCTGGTGAACTTTGACCCCATCTGGAGTTTACCAGTCTTCAGGTCACCGTAGGAGAACCCCACAGGGTAATGATACGGCTTGGCAATGGAGATGGTGATGGCTTCTGGAGGTGGAGGTGGGACGTTGCTCGTTGTCAGTTTCTGTGTAGAAGAGAAAGAGGATTTAGATGACTTAACTATTACTAAAACACCTCTATGACCCCCCTCTCCACCCCACCAAACCCTTGGAATCATTGACTGAGTGGTTACAATGTATGTCAAACCAAAATGTATTTGATTTTTTAACTTGTTCAATTACAATTCTGAACAACTTTCATGGCAAGAATTAAATGAGCTCAACTGAAACAACACTGCTGTAATATTTTGTAATTGCTTTCAGTTCTTGGCATGAAATGCAAATTACAGTGATACAACTGATTAAACGGGGATGATTTCTCAGCATATGAGAGGAAATGTAATAAAACAGATTCAACTCTGGGAAGATTAGTAAATGCAGTCATTTAAAGACAAAAGGAAGGATGATAAAGTTAAATTAATTTCCTCATAAAACAGTGCAGGTGTAAATTGCAAAGAGGTAACATTTTATTGTAACTACTGTTACACATTGTGTCCTGTTCTACGTTTAGGTGTTCCTGTAGAAAAGGGCTGAATGTATTGCGTGTTTGTGGCTGAGATTAAACTCAGGTTCGGTTGCACCCTATTGAGGCCTCTCAAGCACGTGTTACTGTAAGTTTTGCCTGGAGGCCTGTATTTCCAGTAACAGGAACATTTCCTGGCACTCCTTCATGTATGGGGAAATCTCCAATGTACATTTCTTACCAAGGCGTCTGGCATGTTAATCTTCTTTTTCACATAGTGACGACACACCACCACCGGTAGCAGGAGGGAACCAAGTAGCAGACACCCTAAGAGAAGGAACCAGGGGAACAGCAGCCAGAGGTCACCTAGATGGGAGAAGATTGTTTGTATTACACCTCAGTAGTGGCAAAACAGCTGCCTCACTCTCAGAGCCTATTGGAAACAGGCCAATAGGTTGTAAATTGCCAGCGCTATAGAGCAAGCATGGGCGTGTCCGTGAGATCAGTCAGTACAGTAGTTTCAAGGATGCTGGCAATACAGTAGTTTCAGTCTTGTCTCCAGGAAGTGAGCCTTTATATAATCCTTGAAAAGGCAGCAGGAATACCCTTAACAATGTGAAACTAGAGTCAATGCATTTACAGTATGCCTTTAAGTTCTTTATGGTGACAGAATGGTTACTCAAACTCTACTCATACTTTAGGAATGCATTCACAGATGATTCATTCAACAAAACTAGCAAAGGCAAAAAGGAAAGGCATACCAGCCTGGTCTCATAGACGTAACATAGTAAATGTAAATCCAGGACACTAAAATTAGTATGATATGTTACATTTGGTATGGTTACATAAGACAGATGGTTACTTAAAGCAAAAACGAAAGTAGGGTGGTTGGTCGGGGTGGATGTGTGGACGTATAACCAAAGGTTGCGAGTTCGAATCTCATCACGGAAAACTTGAGCATTTTAACTAATTAGCAACTTTTCAACTATTTACTACTTTTTAGTAGCTACTTTGCAACTACTTAGCATGTTAGCTAACCCTTCCCCTAACCCTAACCTTAACCCTTTTAGCTAACCCTTCCCCTAACCTTAACCCTTTAACCTAACTCCTAAACTTAACCCTAACCTTAACCCTAACCCCTAACCCTAACCCCTAGCCTAGCTAACGTTAGCCAGATAGCTAACATTAGCCACCTAGCTAGCATTTGTAACATATCATACGTTTAGCAAATTTGTAACATATTGTACGTTTTGCAAATTCATAACATATTGTAAGTTTTTCTAATTCGTAACATATTGTACGTTTTTCTAATTCGTAACATATAATACGAATTGCAATTCGTAACATATAATACGAATTGCAATTCGTAACATATCATACGAAATGGGTGATGGACAACCACAAATTAATACTATACGAAACTTAACATATACTAAATGGAGCGTCTCGGATTTACATAACGAATAATAACAAATGCTCTGAGACCAGCTTGGGCATACATACAGAGCCCTGAGGGACACCAAATGACCTCACCTGGTAATGTCACACAGAATGTACGTCTCTCACTGGCATTTCGGTGCAGTTCTCTAGTCGGGGTGTAGACCACATAGCCACAGTACTCTACGTTGTTGTTCTTTAGATGGTTAAGGACAAACTCTCCAGTTGTGTTTTTATGGACCTGTGGAAAAAGAGTCAGCAGTTAGAACATGTTCGTGTATCTAATATGTGTGTGTGTGGGTGGGTGTGTGTGTGTGTGTGTGTGTGTGGGTGTGTGTGTGTGTGTGTGTGGGTGTGTGTGTGTGTGTGTGTGGGTGGGTGTGTGTGTGTGTGTGTGGGTGTGTGTGTGTGGGTGGGTGTGTGTGTGTGTGTGTGGGTGTGTGTGTGTGTGTCTGCATGCTTCCGCGCATGCATGCGTGTGAACAGTACATGTGAGATAATCACCTGTGCTGCCCAGCTAGGATGAGTGATGTTGAGGATATAGAGAGTTGGAGGGTTATGGTAGGAAAAGCTGGTACTGTTGTAAATCTCCTCGATGGAAGCCTTATTATCCGGTCCCAACGGTAGAGTAACTGTCACTTTTAAAGATAATGTTGTGGGGGTCACAGACAAATTGGGTGGCCCAAGGACAGCTGACATGTAAAAGACAAAGAAAGGGTGAGAATAAGAATAAGGAAAATAACAAATTAGTGACAAACTGTGGAAAAGAGGATAAAGCCTTTTAGTATGGGCCAAATGCTAACTGGAAGAATTGGTGAATAACATTAGCTTTTATGGAAATCATACATTGATGTCATTATGGAATATGAACAGACAGTTGGAGCTATGTGTATATATTACAAGTAAGGATTCTGCCCTCTGAGCCAACACATACTCAAAAAACATCCTAATCTAGAAAAAGTATGATAATGAGATAAAATTGCTTACTGTCTCTCAGAGGTTTAAACATTGCTGTACGGCCTAGCGAGTGACTGTTGCCGAAAACCTGAGCATAGTAGGAATTTTGATAGATGTATGGTGTCTCTGCAGTGAGGTCACAAGAAAGAGTAGTGATGTTCTGGCACTCAATCTTCAGCTTGTATGGCTCTCCGTATCTATAATGAACACACAAAAAACATGAACAAACATAAAACACATTATGTAGGGAACCTTTAGTCCAAATGTAATGTTGCACTTTGAAAACATATTGAGTAACACTTTACTTGAAGCCTTCAGGTACAATGCTTTTTAAGTTGTTATAAGTATGTATGAGCCTTTATCATGACATATCAAATGCTGTAAATGTATTGCCTTTCAGGGTGTGTGTGCAGTAGCCCAGCTGCTAGACCACAAATAGTACAACAGAGTTTTGAAATAGGTGTTATTTAACCTCTTACTTCCTCATATAAAAATAACAAAAGGATAGTGTGTCAAACAGGGAACCGATATTAAGTGGGGATGATCAGGGCCAATCTTTTTCTGAACTGATTTGATGGTGGAGCTCTGAGGCCTTGAATAAGGACATGCAAGCAATTCCAGGTGACAGTCTCGGTGAGACAAATCAATGCGATTGGTGTGGCACTTGGCATTTTCCCATCAGACTATATCATGAGCAATTAGATGAGCTGACATTTCCACTTTGTAAAAGGAATTCAAAGAGGCAGTGAGACAAAGTGAGTGAGACGAAAACATTTGCCTCACATAGCCACAGGTGTACTGAGTGCCGTTTGTAAAGTTGAATAGCACATTTTTACAGGCAATTTATTTCACAGATTTATCCCTGTGGTGTGCAGGGAAACAGAGTGAGGCCTGTGGTAATGAACAGACCAGAGCCTGTCTGCTAAGGCTTGCCCCAGCCAGTGGAGCTCAACCTGCAGCATGGAGAAGTATAGTAGCACCACGGTTTCAGGGCTGATGGCAGTAGGTGGAGCTGCAAATTGACAGAGCAACCCACCATATCCGAAACAATGGGGACAACAATGGGGACAACAATAGGGACAACAATAGGGACAACAATGGGGACAACGATGGGGACAACAATGGGGACAACAATAGGGACAACAATAGGGACAACAATGGGGACAACAATGGGGACAACAATAGGGACAATGATGGGGACAACGATGGGGACAACAATAGTGACAATGATGGGGACAACGATGGGGACAACGATAGGGACAACGATGGGGACAACGATGGGGACAACGATGGGGACAACGATGGGGACAACAATAGTGACAATGATGGGGACAACAATGAGGACAACGATGGGGACAACGATGGGGACAACGATGGGGTCAACGATGGGGTCAACAATGGGGACAACGATGGGGACAACGATGGGGACAACGATGCTGAAAAGGAGCATGGAGAGAATGAAAATGGCACTTTAACTTAACTTAAACACGCACACACAGTCTCTTCCCGGAGGCATAGTTCCGACTTTCAGCACACAGCTTTAAAGTGTTGTTGACATAAGTCACATATCACCCTAGGTCACCCTAGGCACATAAATATGTTGTTGGGTTGAAAGGTGAATAGGTGACAGCTGTATTCCTGTCTCTCACCTTTTGTACTGGACACTGTAAAGGACCCCTTCATCTGGGCTGTCGACCTTGTTCCAGTGGAGCACAGTGTTGAAATTCCTAGAAATGAAGTATGGCTTCCCTTCACCAATGGCTGAACAACCTATAGATAAAGAAAAAGATGGTGGGGAAGTTAACTTGAGACTGTCTGTTTACGAATTGCATTCATAGTAAAACGTCTCGCTAGTCATTATACAAAAAGCATTGGTCTATTATTCAGCATTGTCATGACCCATGTGACATGCTCACAACAACAGCCTCTGTCAAATGATCTGCCTCCCTTGAGATACGCTTGCTGCATTTTCACTCACAGCTGCTGTGGGCCGAACTCAAGTTGGGCTTACGTAAGCTGGGCTTTGTTTCTGTGGCAGCAGGAACTAAAATGTGTAATTGTTCCTGGACTACAGGGGAGGGAATATAAGCAGCTGGACAATTGCTTGATTTGAGTGAGAATAGGATTAAACAAAATCAACAGTCTGGGTCTGTAGGGCCCGTCCACAAAGGGATGTTTAAAAAAGATAGTGTCCACTATAGAACAGCCTTAATTCCTCAAGGAGTTTGTGCCAGTCTTATCAGGACTGTATAATAAGATAGAAACTATAGTGGAAGAATGAGAGAAGGTGATACTCGCGACTAACGACTTGCAGGTGCAGAGGCCCAGCGTGAAGACTCAATCATGGTTTATGACATTGTTTGAATGGCTGACCATCTGTGGGCTATCACAGGGTTTAAACACACCTTATCTGTGGATTTCTCCAGGGAGGGACGTTCTTACAGAACCCTGCGGGTACGGAGACCATTGGAGGTGTGAACACAGATGAAAACGTGAAATTGACTAAATGAATGTTAAATTGTCATGTTTGGATTGTTTCAAGAGTTCATAAAGAGTTATTAATTTTTATATGTTTTATTGTACTGTACGTGCTATGGATTTATTGTTACAGGCAAACTGTGTTATTCTGTTCGTCGGACGGCTGATAGTTCAAAGAGGGAGCGACACGGGCGTGCTGCTATATTCTAAATTGAGTTGATTAGATTAGAATCTGGGTGTGTTTTCCTGTCTTTTGTTTTTACTAGCAAAGTGCAAAGAAATGTTAATTCAGGTTGAGTATGTAGTGACGCCTCAAGCACTGTGATGCGGTGCCTTAGACCGCTGTGCCACTTGAGAGGCCCTGTAACCTCACTTTTGAGAAAATGGCCCTTGAATGTTTTGGTAAACCTACCGGAGAGCTCTTTTTTGTCTACACCCATTCAGCATCGTTCACACCCTCTTATGCCTTAGCCCCACCCATCTCATTAAGGATTCACATGTGAGGCAATGTACTAAACAACCAAAGATTTCAAGACTAAAGGCTGGTTTATACTACGTCTATCGACAGTTGTCGCAGTGACATCATGAACATTCTATTGTCATCCAACATCAAACTTGTAGTTGTCATTATGGTCCTCTGTAGCTCAGCTGGTAGAGCACGGCGCTTGTAACGCCAAGGTAGTGGGTTCGATCCCCGGGACCACCCATACACAAAAATGTATGCAAGCATGACTGTAAGTCGCTTTGGATAAAAGCGTCTGCTAAATGGCATATTATATTATTATGAAAAATAATTAACACCAAAACTCCAGGCTGCATGACATCAGCCTGGTGGTCCAAAATAGCATAACTAGTGTATTTTAACACCAATAAACCCACCTGTTTAAAAATGAATTTAGTATATGTCAATCTAGCAAACCAGGCAACTAAAAGAAACTTTCTAAACATCCTTTTGGTTCATTTCTAGCTTGTTAGCGAGCTAGCTAATGTTAAGTTAGCTGGCTAGCCAGTTAAAATAATGACCATATCATATAGCTGACAACGTCTTCACTTTAGCTCATTTGTCTTCATTATTACAGGAAAATAAACTCACAACAAGATCATTATTTACAAGTTAATGAAGAGCCAATTACAGAAAATAGCTTACGGTTGTGAGTGTGATGAAATAAAAGCAGGGCATTCTACCTGAGAATTTTAGAACTTGGACACTGTCTCGTTGGCCTAACATTATATCCTAATTTGACTTTGGTGCAGGTTATGTTCTTCACATTATCGTCTCTGGTAAACACATACTATATCAAATAAAATCAAAAAGTTGATTTCTCAAATGCACAGGATACAGAAGGTGTAGTGAAATGGTTACTTGCATAGTGGAGTCTTTTGTTTAGACACGTAGCTAGCTAGCTAAACAATGATAATGTTACTACCCTGAATTCATCTGCAGGAAGCTAACCAACCAGGTTCAATGTTAGCTAGCTAGCTAACATTAGGCTAGAACTAGCAATGCAAATGGCTCTGAGATACGAATAATATTACTACACAGATCATACACGTAACGTTAGCTAGCGAGCGAGCGAGCCAGCCAGCGAATGTTAGCTAGATAGCTAACAGTACGCTTTAACTTGAAATGAAAAACGACTTTCTGACTAAATTAGAAACATATAATATCTGAAGATGTAGCTAGCAAGACTATCTTACCCATGTACATGGATGGACGCTTCTCCCTCTCTGTCACGGATGCCATGGTTGCCCTTAGTTTGAAGATGTTATCCGGACACAGGTGTTTTATACAACATCCTTCTGTGTGTTCTCTTTTCAACCCCTTCTGCATATTTGCAATCAAACGCCAGAATTTTCTCCATCTCCTTAGCTATCATACTCTAATTCCACCGGGCATTCCACTGATTTCAAAACTCGGCCCTTCAGAAAGTGGAGAGGAACACTTTTGCAGTTCTACTACGTGATATCTTTCAAAAAAGCAGCGTTAGAAAGGATTACCTACACATACTGACCAGCTCATGTTATAGACAGAAGCGTGCTACATGGCAGACCAATCCGAACTCCTCTCTCGGCATGTCCAGCCCATCCATTATCTCAGCCAATCATGGCTAGCAGGAAGGTTCCTGTCTTTTTTCCCTTGGCTAAACCAACTAGTCTCATAATTTAACAATTGTATTCATATCTACAGATGGCATACAAGTGTGTTATTAAGGCACATGAAAGTTCACATGTTCCAGAAGGTATTTCTGCCCCCCCAAAACGTTTACGTTCAATTGCCTCTCCTGTGAAGTAGTGACGCGCGACATACGCCTAGTTTCCTGAAACGAGTAACCTTTGGCAGTGATTACAGCCTTGAGTCTTCTTGGGTATGACGCTACAAGCTTGGCACACTTGTATTTGGGGAGTTTCTCCCATTCTTCTCTGCAGATCCTCTCAAGAAGGTTGGATGGGGAGAGTCGCTGCACAGCTATTTTCAGGTCTCTCCAGAGATGTTTGATCAGGTTTAAGTCCGGGCTCTGGCTGGGCCACTCAAGGACATTCAGAGACTTGTCCCGAAGCCACTCCTGCGTTGTCTTGGCTGTGTGCTTAGGGTCATTGTCCTGTTGGAAGGTGAACCTTCACCCCAGTCTGAGGTCCTGAGCACTCTGGAGCAGGTTTTCATCAAGGATCTCTCTGTACTTTGCTCCATTCATCTTTCCCTCAATCCTGACTAGTCTCTGCCGCTGAAAAACATCCCCACAGCATGATGCTGCCACCACCATGCTTCACCGTAGGGATTGTGCCAGGTTTCCTCCAGACGTGACACTTGGCATTCAGGCCAAAGAGTTCAATATTGGTTTCATCAGACCAGACAATCTTGTTTCTCATGGTCTGAGGGTCCTTTAGGTGGCTTTCGGCAAACTCTTAGCGGGCTGTCATGTGCCTTTTACTGAGGAGTGGCTTCCATCTGGCCATTCTACCATAAAGGCCTGATTGGTGGAGTTCTGCAGAGATGGTTGGGGTTCTGGAAGGTTCTCCCATCTCCACAGAGGAACTCTCCCCCGATTGCTCTTGGTGGTATTGGTGGTTCCAAACTTCTACCATTTAAGAATGATGGAGGCCACTGTGTTCTTTGGGACCTTCAATGCTGCAGAAATGTTTTGGTACCCTTCCCCAGATCTGTGCCTCGACACAATCTGGTCTCGGAGCTCTACGGACAATTCCTTCAACCTCATGGCTTGGTTTTTGCTCTGACATGCACTGTCAACTGTGGGACCTAATATAGACAGGTGTGTGCCTTTCCAAATAATGTCCAATCAATTGAACTTACAACATGTGGACTCCAATCAAGTTGTAGAAACATCTCAAGGATGATCAATGGAAACAGGGTGCACCTGAGCTCAATTTCGAGTCTCATCGCAAAGGGTCTGAATACTTATGTAAATAAGGTATTTCTGTTTTTTGATTTTCTAAAAACCTGTTTTTGCTTTGTCATTATGGGGTATTGTGTGTAGATTGATGAGGATAAAAAAAAATCAATTTTAGAATATGTCTGTAACTTAACAAAATGTGGAAAAAGGGAAGTGTTAATTATTTCATGACTAATACATTCTATTAGTTGAATTGAGTAAATGCATTCCTCATTTTACAGATTAATTATTTGATTGACTATACTTTTATAATTTAGCAGGTCTATTGATAGTTGTTATATACAGTATCAGTTAAAAGTTTGGACACACCTACTCATTCAAGGTTTATTTTTAATTTCTACTATTTTCTACATTGTAGAATAATAGTGAAGACATCAAATCTATGAAATAACACATATGGAATCATGTAGTAACCAAAAAAGTGTTAAACAAATCAAAATATATTTTACATTTGAGATTCTTCAAATAGCCACCCTTTCCATGATGACAGCTTTGCACTTTTCTTTCTCTCAACCAGCTTCATGAGGTAGTCACCTGGAATGCATTTCAATTAACAGGTGTGCCTTCTTAAAAGTTAATTTGTGGAATTTCTTTCCTTCTTAATGCGTTTGAGCCAATCAGCTGTGTTGTGACAAGGTAGGTATACAGAAGATAGCCCTAATTGGTAAAAGACCAAGTCCATATTATGGCAAGAACAGCTCACATAAGCAAAGAGAAACAACAGTCCATCATTACTTTAAGACATGAAGGTCAATCAACACAGAAAATGTCAAGAACTTTTAAAGTTTATTCAAGTGCAGTCGCAAAAACCATCAAGCACTATGATGAAACTGGCTCTCATGAGGACCACCACAGGAATGGAAGATCCAGAGTTACCTCTGCTGCAGAGGATACATTCATTAGACTTACCAGCCTCAGAATTTTTAGCCCAAATAAATGCTTCACAGAATTCAAGTCACAGACACATCTCAACATCAACTGTTCAGAGGCGACTGTGTGAATCAGGCCTTCGTGGTCGAATTGCTGCAAAGACACCACTTCTAAAGGACACCAATAAGAAGAAGAGACCTGCTTGGGCCAAGAAACACGAGTAATGGACATTAGACCGGTGGAAATTTGTCCTTTGGTCTGGAGTCCAAATTTGAGATTTTTGGATCCAACCGCCGTGTCTTTGTGAGACGCGGTGTGGGTGAATGGATGATCTCCGCATGTGTAGTTCCCACCGTAAAGCATGGAGGAGGAGGTGTTATGGTGTGAGGGTGCTTTGTTGGTGACACTGTCTGTGATTTATTTAGAATTCAAGGCACACTTAACCAGCATGGCTACCACAGCATTCTGCAGCGATACGCCATCCCATCTGGTTTGGACTTAGTGGGATTATCATTTGTTTTTCAACAGGACAATGACCCAACACACCTCCAGGCTGTGTAAGGGTTATTTTAACAAGAAGGAGAGTGATGGAGTGCTGCATCAGATGACCTGGCCTCCACAATCCCCTGACCTCAACCCAATTGAGAGGTTTGGGATGAGTCGGACGGCAGAGTGAAGGAAAAGCAGCCAACATGTGCTAAGCATATGTGGGAACTCCTTCAAGACTGTTGGAAAAGCATTCCAGGTGAAGCTGGTTGAGAGAATGCCAAGAGTGTGCAAAGCTGTCATCAAGGCAAAGGGTGGCTATTTGAAGAATCTCAAATCTGAAATATATTTTGATTTGTTCAACACTTTTTTGGTTACTACATGATTCCATATGTGTTATTTCATAGTTTTGATGTCTTCACTATTATTATACAATGTAGATAATAATAAATAAAACAATTCTAATGAGTAGGTGTGTCCAATCTTTTGACTGGTTCTGTAAACTATACCCATAGCATATGCCTGGGTACCACCTTGACATCCCTGATCTGCTTGCCTTAATAAATTAATGCTAGAACATTGTTCACCAGGATTAGCTATTTGTATCTAGTCTCTTAATAATTGCATAACGGTTAAAGTTAGACATGTTGATTATATTCATAATGAGAGGTGATGCAAGGCTCTCTACCTTGACTAGATCCTCTAGAGATGAACAGGGCCTGTTGCATTTATTCACATAATATTGGAGTCAGATTGATACATGTAGTTTACTATTATTATGTTCAACATAATTTCTACATAATGGTTGGATAATTTCCATCCAACTACAACATGGGTGGGATATTCACCACACTACAATATAAGTACACTAGGAACAATTCATCCATAATTAACCTTTCCTTTTTAAAATGTCAGCTACGTATGTAGACCTCTTTGACCCACTTACGTCATAGTGCATCTGGTCATATCTCATGCAGATTACAGGTTACGCAATTGACATTGACCAGAAAATGATACACAGTCTCGACTCCATTCAACATTAGCATGTTGATATGCTTTAGAATAATGTAATCGATATCATAGACCACTCATGGAGCACTCAAATGAACTTGCCCGTGGATCCATTTTCCATTGATCGCTATAATTTAGAATGAGTGAAGTCCACATAGGGTTCACTAGTCTTTGTCCACCAAGACCTTGATTAGAACTGAGGGGAAATCTCCAGAGACTCACTTCATCTAATTCATTACGACTACATATAAAACAATGACTATAGTGATGCGTCCCAAATGGCACCCTATTCCCTATATAGTGCAGTGCTTTTGTCCAGAGCCCAGTGCACTATTTAGGAAATAGGGTGGCATTTGGGACGCAGTCTAGGTCTGTACCTAGAGTGCACTCATCCAAATCAAACAGGAGATCAGTAGTGCTCCATTAAACTCACCATAGCAGTACAGGAGAAGCACTATGACCTTCCTAGGCCACAGATGCATTGGGCTTGAGGAGTAAGAAGAGTGAGATTAAAATCCTGTTCCCACAGTCTGTACTCCTTTGTCCTGATTTCCTCAGGGAGCACACACCATGTGATGTTTAGTAAATACGACTCCAGTCAAAGAGAAAAACATGAATGGTCCAGGTCCAAAATCAATGAAGACATAAGGAGAGACAAAGTCCCTATCCTCCGGGTATCGGAGAGCAGATCTGGGCTTCATAGGATATCCTCTCCACCACCTGAATCATCTCTGACCAGCTCAGGGAAAGGAGCACCCATCCCCAGGTGTGCTGCAGGTGAACTTTGGAACCAGCTTATCAACTTTGTTCCTGTTTTTCTCTCCCTATGCACAACCTCCCTCCCACAAAGTATCTATTGCTGTGTTGCTGGCTGTCCTCTCTCTCTCTCTTTCTTTCTATTTTTCTTTCTATTTTTCTGTCTCTTTCTATGTCTCTCTCTCTCTCTCTCTCTCTCTCTCTCTCTCTCTCTCTCTCTCTCTCTCTCTCTCTCTCTCTCTCTCTCTCTCTCTCTCTCGCTCTCTCTCTCTCTCTCTCTCTCTCTTGCTCTCTCTCTCTCTCCTGTTCTTGTCTTTCAGGTTTTATCTGAAAATGGATCCAGGTAAATTATTACAAAGAAGATAGAACACGCTATCTGTGAACAAATCTCACTCCTACAACAAACTGTATAACCTGTTTTCAGTTTCACCAGTATTCTATTCCTGTGTTTCAGGGTATTCAAACAATGGTATGATACATAACTAGTGATTCAATGGCACACCTTTCTGTGCACAACCAAGGTGTGTACAGAATGTGAATTATTGTATCGGAATGAATTAAGGAGAGTCCAAGAAATATGGCTTCAATTGATCTTTGTATGATAATTATGGAAATCTGATTGTAGAGTGCAACACATGTTGTTGCCCTCAGGAGTATATGTGTTTTTCCTGCTGTCCACCACCATATCATATAGACTTTGTTTTAAGATGGTAATAACATGGACCATCAAGCTATTTTATTCTCAATTCAGAGGGTATAATGCACACTGAATTATGTGTCTATTATCTATTGTATACACAGTTGGTCGGCCATTTACAATAGGAGGAAGTAAGAAACAGGAAGAAAAAGGGTACCACAAAAAATGTCTGCAGCATTGAAGGTCCCCAAGAGCACAGTGGCCTCCATCGTTCTTAAATTGAAGAAGTTTGGAACCACCGGGACTGGGAGACTAGTCAGGATTGAGAAGACAGAGAGATCCTTGATGAAAACCTGCTCCAGAGTGCTCAAGACCTCAGACTGGGGTGAACGATCACCTTCCAACAGGACAACGACCCTAAGCACACTGCCAAGGCAACGCAGGAGTGTCTTCAGGACAAGTCTCTGAATGTCCTTGAGTGGCTTCAACAAAGGACAGAGTAAACGGTCTGAATACTAATGTAAATGTAATATTTCAGTTTTTTATTTGTAATACATTTGCAAAAATTTCTAAAAACCTGTTTTTGCTTTGACATTATGGGGTATTGTGTGTAGATTGATGAGGGGAAAAAACTATTTAATCCATTTTAAAATAATGCTGTAACGTAACAAAATTTTGAAAAAGTCAAGGGGTCTGAATACTTTCCGAAGGCACAGTATGCCTGGGAGTGTAGCACAATTAGAAAATGCATTTTGCTAATTGGAAACATCAATAGGAAGGCAGTTTATTCATGAATTATGAAAAGCCTTGGTGTCTTTACCTTACAAAGCTGCACCGAAACTAATGTAATTGTGGGTTTCTTCTGCGGTCCCGCTCACCTCTCTCATCAGGAACAGATATGGATTCGACACATGCAGGAGATAGCAAAACTCCGAACTCTAAATTATACTCCTTCAGTCAATACTTCATGACTGATATAGACAGAGACCTGCATAGCATTCACATAAGTCCCTCTCACCTTTCTCATCAGGAAAATAGATCGATGTACACAACAAAGACAGAAAAATCTAGGCCTAAATATTCTATTCCTTCAGTCAATACTTCAAATGTTCTGTACTTTCACAGAAAATTAAGTGACAATATACCCTCTTAAAAAAAGGATTCCAAAAGGGTTATTTGGTTCCAGGTAGAACCCTTTTTGGTTTCCACTCTGTGGAAAGGGTTCTACCTGGAACCAAAAGGGTTCTACCTGGAACCAAAAACGGTTCTTCAAAGGGTTCTCCTATGGGGACAGCCAAATAACCATTAGGTTCTAGATAAGACCTAAGAGTGTACAGTGTGCACCCAATAAGTTGTTCGATCAAAAATGTATTGAGGTTTATTGTATTTATAAATCCAACCAGTTTCTTATTTATAATTTCGATCCAAGGCGATTTGCAGAGAACTTTGCTATGAGATAAAGTTGCTCTTCGAGAAGTGTCTCAGAGTTGTCACCATATTCTCAGGAGAGAAGTACACACATAGATACAATAAAATACAAGGTTTTATATTTAATTATGTGAGTCCACACACCCCTTCCTCCATTCTCTTCAACAGCAAATGTTAAAAAGTAAACAAGGAAGTCCTTGGAGAGATTAGAAACCATGGCCTTATCCGCTCCCTAGCCGATGCTTTTCGCACACTGCTGGCAATCCTCTCATCATTACATGACAAATTCATACCTCCCACTACTCTCGCTCGCATCTCACCCTCACCCTCATTCAAATGCAAATGAGAAAAGCCAAAGGTAGACAAAGACGATTAGGGAAAATTACACCGTACAAAATGGATGAGCGGTCCCATGGTGCAATAGTGCTTCACTGCCTTTATTTGGCATTCAGAAAATTAGTGTGAAAAATACAACAGTTTGGTGTCAAATGAATTTCTATAATGACTCATAATCATAGGCATACTAGTAATAAAAACACAATTAAACAAAAACTATTATGGCCACAAATGTACTGATCAATCATATCAAAACAGATGGCCTTAAAGCAAACGGAAGGATTGAAACTTTCTGAAGAGTGTCCTTGCTTCAGCTGCAGAGTTAACGGTGCAAAAATTCAATAATAACTTTTGTGAAAGAACAGATTCAGCTCAGCAAATGAATCATCAATGGGCTCCAAGCACAAATCACTTGTTGCACATAATTGCAAAAGGCATCATAATGTTCTCTTTCAAATTCACTCAATTTTATGATTCTTTGCTATCCTCGCTGGTCAGACATATGGAAGTTAATACAAATATTCTACACGAGCTACATTTTCAATGGTTTACTTTTTTTATTTGGTCTATAAACTCGTAAAATATACACAAACATGCTGATAACGCTTTGATCCAATAACCAAGTTTAATTAACTGCTGTTTGACTACTGTGGCAGTGCCACTGCCACCTGAATATGACAGCTGGCCACAGGCTGATAGAGGAGTTGGCCCACTTACAAGCTGCTGTGTTCTAACAGAAAGATAACAGAACTGCCACCTCAACCTGGCAACAAAACGATCTGGCAACACAGCAACATCAAGCTCAAAATCCACAGCATCCTAAGGTACTGCAGTACAGGCTACTCTATTTAACAACGCCAAAGGGCCCTATTTCCCCTTCCAGTATTCCTTTTCCTCAGGACTTCTTGCAACATTCTCAAAAATGTGATAATTTTCTAGGGACAAATCTGAGCTTTAATTGTCCTTCTGTTCCTTCTGAACTTTCATGACGCATGAGATGAGACATCTGCCAATTTTTTACTGACTCCATTTATTGGGCCTAGTAACAAAGAAATCAATCACCAGATGAGACTGTTAATTAATAAGAGAACAAATTAACTGTCTGGGCAATAGACATCTGTGCACTTCCAGCCCATGGAGACCCAGAGAAGTAAAGAAAGGGGGATGTTCTGTGTAACTACAGTATAATGGACAGGGTGTTACTATGCCCTGCCACTGTTTGACCTCAACTTCCACTCAAAGTTGTCGGACTCCCTTTGAAGCCCAAAGTTCATCCTGTCAACAAGTTTTTTGATCAGCAAGTCATCCGAGAAATCCACACGCTCCTGTGATCCCTGGCTGTTTCCAATTCCTACACTGCTGTAACAATGTGCCCGAGTGGATTCTATACGAGAATCTATCTCCTTTCTCCTTGTCGCCAAATCAATTCGCAGCCAAGGCACGCTGGAGAGAAAACAGCTTTGAAGTTGGACACAGACTGAGTGAAGAGAGAGAGTGTGAGAGCAGACCTAGCCTTGTGCTTTAGGAGCATCATCAACACAGATTCTTCCTGCCTGTTTGCCGTCACAGCCAGTCAAACATGACTCACACCTTTCACCTATAGCTAGCTGCTCTACAGAAGTAGTGGAACGAGTCAGTACCTTTGATCTGGCCTTGGAAACGTTTGTTGGTCTGAGATAACACTTTCCCATTTAGGACCAATCATCTAGGGGTCTCAGTGCAAGAAGGAACAGAGGGAGCCAGTACAGCATCCACAGTAGATTTTTTTCTGTCAACTGAGGGACTTTCTAATATGGATTCTATAAGACAAAGGGGTCTTCAAGCATACATCATCTTACATTGCTGCATCTCGTCATGATAGAAGATGTCTCGCCTACATCAACTGACATACATAGCCAAGGATTATCTGTACGTCTCTGACTTTGTATGTAACTATCACACGTCTTTCAGAGCAGAGAGTACTGAATACTGGTCACAGCCGTCCTTCACATGTAGAGTAATAGAGTAATAAATCACGAGCAGACCATAAATGGATTCAAAAGGGAGAAATAGAAACACAAAATAGAATGGAGCCCCATTGAAATTATACATCTTAGAATGTGTGGAGAGCATGGGACCAAGGTGTTCTCTGTCTCTGCGGGAGAAAAGCAGCTAATTACTGGCTGCTGACTGCAGCGGTCGATAGGCCCTAGTTCCCTGCAGGGCCGTATCCATTGGAAACTGGGCTGAGCTCGAGCTCGCTGCGGGAATGGGAGAAGTGATCACCCACCACCTCCCTGGAAAAGGTCTCGGTGGTATTTTGAGCCTCAGGGAGCGGGGCTTCGACAAGCCTCCACTCAAACTAATAAAAGCTCACAGGTACCCTGAACAACTCTGACAGATCCCTCTCCGGCAGAGAGAGAGACAGAGAGAAGGGCAGAAGGCAGCTCCACAGAAACTGGCGGACTGAGAGAGTGTACACAGAGACATTGACAGTCAGACAAACACATGAACATGAGGGCAGACAGACAGACATGCAAGCAGGTAGACAGACAGACATACAAACAGGCAGGCATGCAAGCAGGCAGAGAGGTCAACATGCACAACAGGGGCCACATTTCAACCATAATACACAGGAATCTCATTTACAATCTATTACAAACCGTATTACTGTCTCTATAATTGCCTCTAAGAATTTGACCTCGCCACAGTCATAAACTGTCGTGTGTGGCTCAATGGGCAAACGTGACAATGAAAAACTATTATTTGATTGGGGCGAGGGAGGAGAAGAAAAGGTGAGCCATGTCTTATGTCACAGTAACATACGTATGGAATGAGTCAGATTGTTCATCAGTGTCTTAACAATTTATTCACTAATGGCCTCATAATGACCCTCTCAGAAGAGGTGCCCTTTTTCCGACATTAATGAGATATTATTATAACGAGACAATAATGTACTATTTGTCTCCAGGCAAAGACATTTGATTCTATCATTAAAGTATGCGGCACGTAGCTGGGCTAATGGTGTGGCATTATCAAAACCAATCAATTTTGCCTCCATCATATTAATTTGTCGATGACCAAGATGTGTAACTTGTCAAACAACTGGAAACTGTTCGTTACACCAACAGTCTTGTTTTGTTGTTAGGTAGGCTGAAAAATACTGTAGTATGACTAATGTGAGTTAAGCACAATGGAGCAAGTAAGCAACCAGACTTTCTTATGCTCAAATCCTTGGTGGCGCTTATGCTGTTGTAGTTTTATCCAAGTACTTAACCTGCATTATTCCAGGAAATGAATAATTCAACACAACCACATTCTTATCCCTGATCCCCACATCAATATGAATAGGGCCAGGCAGACTAGCTCTACAATCAATATTTCATTCTGCCAGGAGCAGTAGCATACCCAGCCAGGCACCAGAGCCCCACAAACAGAAACAGCAGCCATATGCAACGCTGAGATGCTGCTCCAGACATCTTCTAGCCGGTTGGCCAAATTAGAGCAAGTTGGAAGCAAGTGGATCTATGGAATGATGAGGAAATTATTCCCATGGAGAAGGATCATATCATCTGAGATGTGCAAATCAACACAATAATGCTGACATTTGAAGCTTCAAAGCCATGGTCAGTGTTACTAAAGTTACTGTTCTGTCCTTGGGGAGGCCAATAGTGTTTCATAAGAATACGAGGATACAATTAGTGA
This sequence comes from Coregonus lavaretus, assembly GCF_964263955.1. Lineage (NCBI taxonomy): Eukaryota > Metazoa > Chordata > Actinopteri > Salmoniformes > Salmonidae > Coregonus > Coregonus lavaretus. The sequence goes on along the minus strand of NC_140000.1, from coordinate 27,221,994 downwards.
GGGATAGTGGCCCTGTAGTAGACACCAATGGATGATACAGAGTCTGGTGACAATTTTTACCGCCAGCCCCATCGTTCATCCTGGATTGACCAGAACAATACATCACCGCACATTGTAGCTCAGCTGCTAGAGAACGGCGCTTGTAACGCCAAGGTAGTGGGTTCGATCCCCGGGACCACCCATACACAAAAAAAAAAAACATGTATGCACGCATGACTGTAAGTCGCTTTGGATAAAAGCGTCTGCTAAATGGCATATTATATTATTATTATTATCTTCCAATTCCCAGTGTAGCAGCCATATTGGACTTTTCATGCACAGATAAAAGACAGGCCGCTTTATTTATAAAAGAGTGAAAGAGACCCTTTGGGCACGAAACACTAATAATCGAAAGACACATTGGATACTAAAGATCTGGCCTCGAACCATGTGAGCGAGCACACACACGTTCTACACATCCAAGCACCACCTTGGGGAATAAGAAAAGCGAGAGAAAAAAGTACTGAATAACCGTGTCCTTCAAGCCTAGAGTCCATTTGTTCTGATTATCGGATTCTCTGAGATGACTCTGAATTCACATGGTTAGCATTTTTTCGCTCTTCTCACAAGTCAGCAGCAGCATCCACTACCACACTGTCAGCCATTTATCAGCATTAGTGTGGGGCCATTCCTCAAAGAGTCAGACAAGGCCTATACCAGAGGTCATTACACTTTCTTTTTTTTCGGCAGAACTAATGCACCAACCAACCAATAAACAAAGCATACCGACTTCGGGGACATCAATATCATGGTTTGTGTTTTCAACACGAGCACTCTATTCTGCCACCTCTGGTCTCTTGGTCCTCCCACCCATATGGGAGGGCAGCTCCTGCTCAGCCCAGTCCAAGCTGTCCTGGCATCCCAATGATGGAACCAGCCTCCACCTGAAGCTAGGACAGCAGAGTCCCTTCCCATCTTCCCAAAACATCTAAAACCCTACCTCTTCAAAGAGTATCTTAAATAATCCCACAGCACCCACCCTTGCATCCCCCCAATAAAAATTATAATAAATAAATGCATTTCATGAACTAACACTCGCACTTGAATTTTTACCCCCTTACTAGCACTGACTTTGCTGATAGTTACTTTATTGAGGAAAAATGTACGTACTTAAAATGAATGCACTAACTGTAAGTCACTCCGGATAAGAGCGTTGGCTAAATGACTAAAATTTTAAATGTAAAAAAAAATAAGATACAGTATCGAATGCTTGGCTTGACCATCTCCGAATGTCATAAAACTTTTTGTGTAACAGATGTCTCTTTCCATTCATCAAATGGCCGCTGCAAAGTTTGGATTGATTTATTGGCTGATTATATTTGTCAATAAAAAAAATACAAATATACACATTGCAAAGATTTTTTTAAGTGACCGGGATTGCAGAATAAAGTCGGGGACTTGTATCCTTTGTGGTCCCTATTTTTTTACATAAACACATATGCAATTACATAGATAGACACATTACAGAGATAAAGACAAAAAAATCCTGGACCTCCAGATGAGTTTAAGTACAATTCTTATAAGCTTGTTTTGGCTGGTCTGTAGTTTATTCTTTAGATGTTTGGGGCTGCTGGTGAACCATAATGTGCAGACATAATCAAAGAGACACTGGACTAGCGCACTTTCCTGAGTCTTTAGGGTGTCTATAGCTAGGTTTCCGTCCAATTGCAACAGATTTTCATCTGAATATTCTAAAATCTGCATAAAACAATATGCAAATGTTCCCATCAGAGTTGTGTTTCCATCAAATTGACTTGTTGCAGATAAAAGTCTGTGCATAAATACGTAGGTGCACATACAAATAACTTTTGCGGTTAATTTCCCATGTACCGAATAAAAAAAAGCAAGTTAAATGGGTTTTCATCGCATTTTCAACTCTAGGCCAACTGATGCTTTTGTCACGGAAATTGTTGCGTAAGTATTGCGAAAGTGCCCACTCTCGTATTGGCATGTGCGCTGTAGCCAACAGATTGCAGATACAGTACAGTGTATGGACAGAAGTGTGAGATTATTTTTATTTGTCAAACGGCAGCCAAGCATCAATCATCATGTCCACAGAATAAGACTCAATATTTATTGAAAGGAGCATCAAGCTCATCACCATGCACTTTCACCACCCTGTGAAGTTCATCATAATTTATTTAATCTGTAGCCTAATAAACTGCATGCTTTCCCATGATGTCATGATCTTTTTTATCCGGCATGTACTTTACTCGCATAAAAAGGTTGGATGGAAACCTGGTTAACGTCAAGCCATTTTGAGGATGCTGGAATTATATTTTGGATGAACGTGCGCATGCCTACAGGAGACTTTTGAAGTAGCCTAATCCGATTAAAACATTGTGTCTGGTTGTGTTTATGCTACATATACAAGGTAATACATTTTTAAAGTTATATGATAAATATTTAGGCTTTATTGAAGCGTTAGGCTCTAGGTGCGCAAGGAATAGGTGCTCAGATTGGAGAGGAGGCAGAGCTCAAGTTAAGCTTTCCTGAATAACTGGGCCTGCCAGAGCATATGTGGCCACTTTATTATAGGACGATTTGGGAGAATGATGATCGGCAACAGTATCAGAAGTAAAAATACAGCCAGACTGGCCTGCTACTGTTCCTTTCTGTTGAGAGTAGACCCACAACTGATCCAAGTGGAATGAAACATTCAAATCATAGGGCTTTTGCGCCTTTATTCAAATGACATGTTCACTGCAGTCTATAGTAGAATTTTGTACTCACTTCAAAAACAATAATGCATTGTGGTGTTGTAGGCTAGTCTAGCTAGGACATGTGTATGTCCCTAAACAAGATCAATATGGGAGCTTTTTGAGCTGCGTGTCTCATGCCTTTCATGTTTAATAAAGCACCTGGCCTCTCCGCGTCCTATCAGCTATTCTAATTTGTTATTGTGGATTCATATTGAAAATTGATGCAGCTTTGAATGCTTTTATGTGTGGTATAATTGCCAATTAGTCTATTGCAGATCTGGACAAATGATCCAACTACCACTATTGTCACTATGAATGGTGGATAAAGGGCAGGATAGACAGACTGGTAGACTATATTGATCTGTGGTTTAGTAAAAGTTAGCGTGCAGAAAAGCAGATGAGGAAATGTGGCTTGGATGGAAGAAATGATATAGTAAAACCTGCAAAAGCTACACCAGTTCCAATGTTTTATTCATTGCCTATGATGCCCAAATAAATGTTTCAACCTTTCAAAGAGGTAAAGCCAAACCTCCCAAGCACACCAATACACACTCATAAATAAGCAAGCCTCTATATTCTACTACATGCTCTTTAAATGCCAAATGCAGGCATTCTGCATCAATATTTGGGATATTTCGCATTAAACTATAAGGGCCTATTTCCCAGGCAGAGATTAAGCCTAATCCTGGACTAAAACGCTCTTTCAATGGAGAATCTCCACTGAGAATGCCTTTTAGTCCTGGACTAGGCTTAATCGGTGTCTGGGGAACGGTTTCCACATGGTAACTGTAAAGGTACAGCTAAGCCCTCTCATGTTGTTATTAACTCCTCTGGTACTTTCCCCAAAAAGGAGAACTGGATTTAAATGTCAGTTCCCTAAGATACATACACACAATGAAATCACCTTAACAACGCTTTCCTTTTACCTTTCACCCTTTTCCTTTTGGTCAGGGTTATTACAGTACAACCAACTGACACCTAATTAGAGCACCATCCGTCTGCTTTTCAGACCATATTTAAACCACAACAGCCATTTTATATTTTCAATATTCCACTCCATACTTCTTTCTGAGGGAGAGGGAGAGAGAGAGAGAGCGAGAGAGCAATGCAGGCACACACGCACACGCACACATCACCACACACGAAGGCAGGCAGGCAGGCAGGCTTGAGGCATGTGTTCTGCAAAATAAAGTGGTAGTGGAGTAATTTAAAATTACGGAGTCAGTGATCTGTTAACAGGGAGGCCTCCAGTAAAGTCAAACCCAGCACAGTGTTTGAAAGCTGGGCTACTGGGGACTGGCTGTCCCCCTAGCATAAACAAACCAGATTGTCACCCAACCACAACAACAGAACTGAAGAGGAGAGCTGGCATAGCCTAAGAGTAGCTGTAGGGTCTTAAGGCTGGGTAGATGAAAGTGCCAATTATACAGGAGTTGGCTAACTCAATTGCTTTTATTTACTGGAGGCAGTGTCTCAAGAGTATGTTCATTTAGGGATGGATTTGGGAATTTTGTCATCTCAGAGCTTCTTTACTTCTCAAATGCCTTTTTATCAAAACATTAGGAGCACCTGCTCTATCCATGACATAGACTGACCAGGAGAATGCTACAGTATGATCCTTTATTGATGTTGAATCCACTTCAGTGTAGATGAAGGGGAGGCGACAGGTTAAAGAAATATTGTTAAGCCTTGAGACAATTGAGACATGGATTGTGTATGTGTGCCATTCAGAGGGTGAATTGGCACACATACACAGACAAAATATTTAAGTGCCTTTGAACAGAGTATGGTAGTAGGTGCCAGGCGCACCGGTTTGAGTGTGTTTTCACGCTAAACAGTTTCCCGTGTGTATCAAGAATGGTCCATCACCCAAAGGACATCCAGACAACTTGACATAACTGTGGGAAGCATTGTAGTCAACATGAGCCAGCATCCCTGTCGAACACTTTCGACACCTTGTACAGTCCATGCCCCGACGGCTGTTTTGAGGGCAAAAGGGGGTGCAATTCAATATTAGGAAGGTGTTCCTAATGTTTTGTATACTCAGTGTATGTCATTTCGTCTGTTAGTCCTCTGACGACTTTGAATGTGTACATGAAGTTAAACTTGGAGGCAATACATCTCAATATACAATACAAAAGTGAATTACTTTGTCATTCAGTTTACAGCAGTTAAGGCCAACTATGCCAGTGGCAATAAGTACTATCTATACAGTACAACCCAAGTGACAACTTTATTCTGTGTGTTCATTATGTTTACTTCCAGCTCTTACCTTCCCAGTGGAAATCATTGCTTTGATAAATCCAATGGGAAATTCCAATTAGAAAATCTAATCCTTTAAACAAACACAGGGGAGACAAACTAGGTGGAATGAACGTGTAAATGATGTGAGAGTGATGCACAGTATAAAGAGTCTGCATCTAGGATGCCAGTTCTAATGACTCAACTAATAGTGGAGAAAACATCTCAGTTTACCAGGCAAGTCCACATCCAACTCTAGTGCATTATCTCTTTGCAGGAACTCGGAAGGGCAAAGATGGACCTGAGGACAAAATTGCACGCACAGTGCAGAGTTCATGCCTTACGGTGTCCATATTACGACATCATCACACATTCATGGCAAAGTAGGACTTTTTCAGACACTATTTCAGGATGGCTTCAAATAAAATTGTATTTGTTACGTACATTGTTTACAGTTGGTATAAAAGGTGCAATGAAATGCTTATGTACTAGCTCCCTCAACATAGCAGTACAATAATCAATATCAATAATAAAAAAGTCGAATAAAAATTAACAAGTAAAAGGAGAAGGTAGCATGCATAGCAATAAACTGATATGTACACAATGGGATATACAGTATAGATTATGACTGTGATATACAGTAGATGTAGGATCTTAATTTGAGCCAGTTTGCTACAACAGGAAAATAATCTCGCAGTAACAGAAAATGTGAATTATTATGTGTATTATAATTAATGCACATTTCTGCAGGGATTGGTAAATTTTTCGCAAGGGAAAATCAAGTGTGAAATTTCAAAGTGGAAATTATAAACTTCAGAAGCCTTTTTAAACCTCAAATACACTACAAGCAGGAAAGTTCTCCTGGAACAAGATAATCAAATTAAGATCCTACATCTGTAAGTCAACTATGACTGTATTTACAAATATATAAATGGGTGGCGTGCAGGTCGCGCTGTTGAATAAATAGTATATAAACAGAACAGCAGCATTGACTGTGTGTGTGTGTGCATATGTTTGTGTGTTTATGTGTGCTTGTGTGTGTGCTTGTGTGTAAGGGTTGGATGTGTAGAGAGTCACTGCAAGTAGTCTGTAAGGTGCAGACTATTTACATTGTCTTTCTCAGACACCGCCTTGTGTAAATGTTCTGGAGGGCAGAGAGCTCTCCCCCAGTGATGTATTGGGCTGTCTGCACCACCCTCTGTGGAGCCTTGCGGTTGAGGGTGGTGCAGTTGATACAGCCGGTCAAGATGCTCTCAATGGCGCAGCTGTAGAACTTCTTGAGGATCTGAGGGCCCATGTCAAATGTATTCAGTCGCCTGAGGTTGAAGAGACGCTCTGTTGGGCCTTCTTCACCACGATGTAGGTGTGATTGGTCCATGTCAGGTCCTCTGTGATGTGCACGCTGAGGAACTTGAAGCTTTTAAACCTTTCAACTGCGATGTCGATGGGGGTGTGGTTTAAAGGTTAGGTTTAAAATCAGAATTGATGACATTGTGGCAGTGCCAGCTAATACATGAGTCATCCCAATAAATGCTAACCTGCCATCATAGCATGGTCCCATGGAATACCATATTACCATAATACCATAGAATATGTAAATGTTCAGTGGATTAAGTATCATTCCCAGCAAGACCATATCATAGACAGTACAGTATGAAGATATGTAGAAACTGCTTCTCCAATAGAAATCCCCAATCACACTTGTAGGTGATGTCATGGCTACGTTTCCTAGCATAGCTCATGTGTCATCGGGTCTAACAGGGTTTTGTCTAAAAGGGATACAGCTTTTGTCAAATTTGACTTTTCGTTGCAGGTTTAAGAGAACATACTCAGCAGGTTAGGAGAATTAGGTTAAGGTTAGGAAAAGGGTTAAGGTCAGCGAAAATGCGCAAGATTGACAAAAGCTGTATCCCATCTAGACAGGACCGTCTAACGGTCGTGTCGCGCTGAACTGTGCATGTGCAGGCCGTCAAATGAAAGACACTCCTTCGATATAAAGTAGTTTTTGACAAAAATCAGTTTGTCACTTTCACGTCATGCCAGGCTTCTTTCGCTATACTCGACCTGAGTGGGCTCGTACTGTCCTTGGGCTCGTGTGGTGGGGGAGATCTTCGTGGGCTATGCTCGGCCTTGTCTCAGGGTTGTAAGTTAGTGGTCTGTTGATATCCCTTTGGTGGTGTGGGGGCTGTGCTTTGGCAAAGTGGTTGGGGTTATATCCTGCCTGGTTGGCCCTGTCCGGGGGTAACCACAGTGTTTCTGTATAAGCACTTTGTGACATCTGCTGATGTAAAAAGGGCTTTATAAATACATTTGGATTTATTTGATTAATTAATTGTAGTATTGATCGTTTCAGCTACATTGGCTAGAATCTAGGTTTTGCCTTTAGAATTAGAGAATACATTTTTTTTTTAAACACGACGTGTTCCCGGAAGTATCGCGATGATGCACCTCTGGGTTTGAAAACTCTGTGACCATATTGTGCATGAATCTATCAAAGCATGATCTTGACATTAAGAAAAAGTGAAAGGAGAGCTGGTATTTGAACGCTCATCATTCTCATACTCTCTCTCTCTCCCTCTCTTTCTCTCCTTCCCTCCCCCTCTACCTCTCTTTCTCTGTTCTTTTTGATTCATTTGTGGAGAGAAAGGAAAGACTCAAAATATACACAGGGAAAGTCACCCGGAGTTCACTTTGAAGAGGGGAGAGATAGCCATGACCTCTAGCTAGCAACTGACTGTAAATAATGTTATTGTCCTAAAGCCTCCAATAAAATAACTATTTTCTTAATATGTCTGATCCTAAAGTCTCTGCACCAGTTTTGAAATCCAAAATCGTCATGCTGAGTGCTTCATTTTTTAGTGTTGGAAGGGGAAAGAAGAGCCTCGGTGGAAATAATGCTCTGTGCCGTACACTTTGCCTTGATTTTTTTTTTTTTTTTGGTCTTCAAATGTTTTATTGAATTGTCTTCAGCTACCAAAACTCTTCAGTCTGGTGGTCACAAGTTGCAAAATAATTTGTCTTTCTGCCCAGCTCTGTTCCTTTCTTACTATATTCACATTCATAGGCATAGCCATAATCTATTTCCTCAACATAGGCAGCCTTCTGTGTGTTAAAGGTCCCACACAGTCATCCTATTTCCAAAGTAAAAATTGTCTTTGAATGACCAAAACATCACCCATAATATTTTTACACTATTAAAACTCTCAGAATTGAATCAATTGTACCTTTTCTCTCATATCTAACTATCAGGAAGCCTGAAAGAACCGGCTGAGTGGGCGGATAACTTATCTTCATGACCTTGCCTTGATTGATAGCTCTTTGAAATGCACTTGTGGTCGCTGCCAGGTAACAAGGTAAACAATGGACCACATGTCATTCCGAGCCTAATAGTGTACCTCAACCCATTCTCTCTGCAAAAATGCTCTCATGGTCAACAGAGTTTATCATGGATTGTTGGATATCAGACAAACAGCAGCAATACACAATTGCATTTCTATTGTTTTGTAACTAATTACAGAGTACAGTTCACTGATACACTTCTTCACAAGAATTAGTAAAGCCTGAGTCACCTTAGAAGCTTGCACATAAGGGAATGTAGATGAAAACAGCATACAATAGATGTACTGGACAATTTATTGGTGCCTTTACAATAGGCCAGCAGAGCCAAAATATTGATCAACATGAAATAAAGGTGAAAAATAATGGTGAGATATCATTCGACATAAAACATATTTTTTTGGTCATAAGCCTAATATAGGCACCCGGGGGGGACAGGGACCCATGTACCCCACTTCAATCAAGCAGGTTTCAGTCACTCACTTGGTTTTAGTCACCCCCAAGATTGAAGCGGGAGACAAATCCAGCTACGGCCTCCTCCTTGTCAGGCCTCTCACACTGGGCAGACAGGGGTCCTTGGAGGGACAGCTCTCACAACTTCCCCACATACGGCGCTGGATCAAGGGTAGCCTCGTTGAAGAGGAGATCCAGGAGCCTGTCTTAGCCTGTAATGTTTTTGAAAAGGGAAATGTTTGTTAAATGGGTAGTGAATAAATGTCCTTTTATTTACTGTTCAGAGTTATGATGCTATTAATTTGTTGATGTTGTGATCTACTCATTCTACAATGTGTTTTCTGGTGTCTTTGAGGTACTCAATTTGATACATGCAATATTTGGTTGTGCACTTTTTTGTTAAACTTCTGAATATTTGTATTTGGAAATGTTTGTATGCCTGAAATGCTCAATGGATCCAGATGTGAAGTGAATAACTATAACTTACAGTATGTTATATCTGTTTTCAAAGGCTTCACAGCATATCCCCCCTTCTTTGCCTGTGGGAAAGCTGATTTTGTATCACAGCATTCCTGTTGCGATGGTTGCCTGGGAAGCTGTGCAGACAGAGTATATGTTGAATTTTCTAAAATGAAAATGTCTATCATTACTGCTTGATGATAGTGGAAAGACAAAACGAGATGGAAAGTGAAATAATAATCCCCCCGGCCCTAAGGGTTAAATTAGAAATACTATACACACCGCAACTCCTTTTGTGGACAACATTCCTTTGTGCCAGCTGTGTGCTGGCAGTTATCAGACTCAATGTAGGGGGCTAATGGATGGAAAAACAAAAAACATATAGTGACTATCAGGTGTGTTACAGAAAATATATACCGTTCACAACTCAAAGCAGCCACAGCCACAGTTGTATTATCTAATGTTAGCCCCACCGATCCCCCAAGAATGTTGGCTACCGTGTCAGACTCATCAAACTCTGATACTTACATTATGGTCAGTGCTTGCAAGATCCACTGTCAATGATGGTACAGCATCCGTCTTCAGGATTAGCTTCCTGGCAAGACCCATCGAGTGTTCTCCCCAACTGATAAAGCAACTTCGCTCGAAATGTAACATGATCGTAATTTTCGGTGCAGCCTGTCCACCCGAAATGAAAAGCAGTCATTGCTGTTGGATGTCTTCATTCTTCAGAAAATAGTGTAAGTTAAATCTACACTATGGCATCCAGTCACAACACAGTGTGCTTTTGCCGGTATGCTTGTAAGTAGCTTGCTAGCTAACAGTCACACCACAGATGAAAGGTTACCGGTATCTTTGGTGGTACTTCTGCTTGAGCTAGCTACTGGTAGCTAACTTACAGTTTGTAAATAAAGCCAAAGCAAGGCGTAGGTGCACATGTGACGGCGGTTTTAAGGCGATACACTTTTAAATGAGTAAAGATGACAAGACACTACCATTGGTGTATAAAATGTCAGGCTTTATGTGATGTTGCATAGCTGGAAGTAAATCCTTGGTAATGCCTGCCTCCTGAATCCAAGTGTTTGACAAGGGTGAGGGGACCAGTAACTTTATGATACAACTTTATCAATGTACCAGCTACAGCAATTTTTCTTCCTTGTGTCACCCTACTTTGAACTGATTTCATCCAAATATCATCCCATTTTCACTGTTCAGGACCTTTAAGATACTGTTACATTGCAGAAAGTACTTAATTGCATCAAAATACCAACGCTATTATGTATAGCTAACCTTTTATTTGAGATAACTAATAATTGTGGTTACCAACATAATATTTCAAAGTAAAACCACCACAACAGACTGTGATCCTTAGGTAAATGATATCTTGGGACAGACACGTTTATTGATTGTTTTTCCAGAGGTTGTTCATGTAGAGGACATTAGTAGGCAGCAATGGTTATAAACGTTTTTCTGGCTTGGGGTTTGCAGGACTCTGGAGGCAGAACAGCAGCCTTGCATAAATCCATTTCTCGAAATAATTTAAGTCCTCAGCTCGGGCTTGGCCCCATCAAATTGGACCAAGTCCAATTCAGGCTTTGGATGACACACACCCCTGATATTCTACTTCCACTTTGATCAATGAGAGCTGGGCTCCAGGGAGTGTGGGACACTCTTAGAAGAGCATGAGAAGGGGAGAGAGAAAGAGAGAGAGAGAGAGAGAGAGAGAGAGAGAGAGAGAAGTATACTTGAAAAGACCTTCGGAAACCCTAAAGCGGCATTAAAACTTTCTAGTCAAATCACTGAGTGTACAAAACATTAGAAACACCTTCCTAATATTGAGTTGCACCCCGTTTTGCCCTCAGAACAACCTCAATTAGTTGGGGAATGGACTCTACAAGGTGTCGAAAGCGTTCCACAGGCATGCTAGCCCATGTTGACTCCAATCCTTCCCATAGTTGTGTCAAGTTGGCTAGATGTCCTTTGGGTGATGGACCACTCTTGGTACACACAGGACACAGCAGCAATGCAGTTTTTGACACACTCAAACTGGTGCACCTGGCACCTACTACCATACTCCGTTCAAAGGCACTTAAATATTTTGTCTTGCCCATTCAGCCTCTGAATGGCACACATACACAATCCATGTCTCAATTGTCTCAAGGTTTAAAAATCCTTCTTTAACATGTCTCCTCCCCATCATCTACTCCCTTTCAATAAGGGATCATAGCTTTCACCTGGATTTACCTGGTCAGTCTATGTGATAGAAAGTTCATAATGTTTAGTACACAGTGCATATTGGAATGTGGTAGTGTATGCATCAAAGCAAAAAGAGAAACATTTTCAGAAAAAATGATTAAAAAAAACAGTTTCAAGGTTTTTCATTTTTTCGTCAATGAGGTAATATCACAGCATAAGTTTTTGGCTTAACATAATTTCCCCCAATCTTGGCCGGTGCAATAAAAATAATCTTGGACTCAAGTTTTACCATCCATGCTATGAATTGGCTAATTAACAGGGAGAGTACAAGAATAAGGTTTATGATTATCAAAGACTTAGTAAATCTGATGTCTCCTTTTGAACTCCTTTACATTCTGAATTAAAATACGCTAACTAAGGCTCTTTCCATTACCTTCATTGCAATGCTAAAGGCATGATTTAGGAAACTGTCTCCCCCGTTTTGACATCTAAAACCCACAAAGTTTAATTTTGGGTGTTGTCTCGTTGAGGATTTCAGTCATTTCAGAAAACACTGTAAAAGTCCTGCTGAGACAAAGGCTATCCTTATATGGACACCGTAATTTCATACTGTTTTTAAACTGTTAAAGGGATTGAACCATGACTCCATGAAAATGAAATGGACTGAAAACACATGTTCTTCACTGTTCATAAATCCCTCACATGTTCATTCTTATCTGTATATCCATATCCAATATCCATCCGTATTCGAGCAAACGTTGACTTGACAAGGACATCTGTTCCCACTGCTGAATGTCGAAACAATTTACTTTCCTCTCTTATCCTTGTCACTCTTTCCTTCAAAATGAGGACATATTCTGCATTGTGCAAGCTATCAAAACTCAGCCTAAACATTCTCTTGTAGAGGTCTTATTTTATGAATGAATAAGAAGATAAAGCGTGATAAATTGACTGTCAGTGTTTGGGTTGTGTGCTTATAGCTCAAACGCATCTTTCCCCCAAGGTTTAATAAATCATACAAACTTCACCTGCACACAGTGCACTGCACAGCTTCCCCATAATGAATACATACCAGGTCTTTATCTTGCTATCCTTGTACTAGCTGCCATACTTGCAGTACATATTGATGCAAATGGGCATTTTTCTGACAATAGTTTATGTCAAGGAGGTCACAGAAATATGACTGCGCATAACAGTGAGAGTGACCCTAGAGCTTTCAATAGTTAATGCAAACGGAAGTGGCATTCCTAATCTTTAAAACATAAAAAGTGTTTTAAAGATTATGAAAAGTATAATCACCACGGCATTTCAGCGAGCAAAAGATCAAACCATATGAAAAATAAGACTAAAGTTTGCTATAGGAACAATGCTGATAGTGTGGCATGTCTTAAAAGAGCGAGTTCTGTTTGAAACTGTGCCTTCAACCGTCTGGGTCAAAGGTGATGACTTGAAAGCCAGACACCCCCTCACACAACAATAGTTCATTTTCGACCCAAGTTATTTCAGTGAGCCTTGATATTGCAGAGTCAGCCAAAGTGAGATCCCAAAAAGTTATCAAAAAACTTGCCTGGGGCTCAGACTTAAAATGCCAACTCATGATCTGTGAAATCCTAACTTAATGAAGGTTGATTTGGGGCTGTATTCAATCCGCATCGCGGAAGTTCAGCTTTAAAGTACGCTGTAAAGCTGAACTTCTGTGAAATTTAAAGGCAATGAACTTCCGTGAAAATTAAAGGCAATAAACTTCCGTTTGAAATTTAAAGGCAATGTTCCCGCTTTAGCAGAGACTGCGTTCACGGTAAACGCTGTATATGTTGGCTCAATCGGAGCATTCTGTTCTCCCGAGTGGCGCAGTGGTCTAAGGCACTGCATTGCAGTGCTAGCTGTGCCACTAGAAATCCTGGTTTGAATCCAGGCTCTGACGTAGCTGGCTCTGACCGGGAGACCCATGGGGCGGCGCACAATTGGCCCAAGGTAGGGGAGGGAATGGCCGGCAGGGATGTAGCTCAGTTGGTAGAGCATGGCGTTTGCAACGCCAGGGTTGTGGGTTCAATTCCCACGGGGGGCCAGTATGAAAACAATCAAATAATAATAATGTAAGTCGCTCTGGATAAGAGCGTCTGCTAAATGACTAAAATGAATAGAGCCCTTGATCAATTGATTGGATAAGGCAGGTTCATGACTCCTCAGTAAAGTAACAAGGTCCTAAGAGACATTGCTTTGGATCACCACCAAACCCAGTGTGACGATATCATTAAAGACATCAGGGCTAATGTGGATCTCCTGTTAGTTGACCAATCGTTCTGTTGACTGCTGACATTTTCGGTAATTCTACATGTAAAATTGGGTTGCACTCGGTTCGCAAGTACTATTGGTGTGTTCGAGTCCTGACTCTGTCAATCTTCAATCACCTCTTCTTAGGCAGGTCAAACAGATTCTATGCTGAAGACTATCAGAAACTCCACTCAAAAACAATATATATATTTTTTTTTTATAAGTCCACTGTTGATACAGTCCCAAAATGGAAAATGATGATGTGGCAAGTGACACTTTGTTTCTTGAAAGTCCATTATCTTGAAAACTTGACTGCTGACTAATGAAAAAAATACACCAAATGATTGTTTTTGAGTGGATTCTTTCTTTAAGAGATCAGCCAACAATAGCAGCCATGCCTGTGCCCTAGTGTGGATTCTCAATGACCCCCCCTTCATGCATTAAACCCTTACTTACTCCTATCTTACTTACTTATCTTTTTGGTTTTGTTCATGGTACACCATATAATTCTTTAGTAATTCCTTCAGTATTTAGCCTATACTCTAACGTGCAATGGTTTCAACAGTGAATCATCTCACAACGAGCTGATAGAACAAAATAGGAGAAAACATCCATAACTCCCCCCCAAAAGGTCACTGAAGCCACCAAAGGAAGAAACTGAACAGATTTAGGCAAATATCAATACCTGTTTAAAGTGAAAAGAAGAACGCCTACACTTTAGAGTGGAGGTCAGGAGAGCTAGGCTTCGCAACTGTGAGAGATTTATTATTTTTATAAATGATGGGATGACTAACTTAGAAAAAATGCATTCTTGACTGGGCTAATGTAGGTTGTGTCACCTGGCAGGCTGTGATTGATGTGAAGAGCTGTTTTAGGGGGTAAAATGAGATAAGGATTTGTGTCTCCAAATACTAGAATATACTGGTTCTTTGTGATCTGTGAACCTTCGTTGGACGTAGGAATGGTGTCTAAGGGAGCTGGCTCTTCTCACTATGACAGGTTGTTATGATAAACATATGCCTGGTAACAGAAGAGGCGGGGGACTAGCCTGTGCGCCAACGGATAGGCTGAGTAAGTCTAAACCACGCTCAAGTCTCTACTCTGATTGGCCAGCAGAGAAACTCTCTCTGTAAGAGTATTTGAAGAACAATCTGAAACAATGGATTGAGTTCTCTGAAGTGCCCTGCGAGGTATTTCAAAGAGCCCGTATATACGAAACATCATATTTACCATTGAAGGTTTTTGCATTAATTAAAATAACTAGTATATCTTAGAAGTCGTGTTGACCTCTTTTGTTCCTAATGCCAGATTTGAATTGACGCAACTTTGACAATTGGTGACCCCGACGTGATCTGGTAGAAGGGACTTCGCTGGGTATTGTCCGGCCCATTTGGTTACCTCTTTCATTGGACTGTGTGTTTCACAAAAAGTCCGGACCACTACAAAGGTAAGCAGATACCTATTGTTAAATAACTAAAGATCTGCACATTGGCTTTATCCAA
Organism: Coregonus lavaretus; assembly: GCF_964263955.1. Classification (NCBI taxonomy): domain Eukaryota; kingdom Metazoa; phylum Chordata; class Actinopteri; order Salmoniformes; family Salmonidae; genus Coregonus; species Coregonus lavaretus. Next base: position 27,206,792 of record NC_140000.1, on the reverse strand, counting down.
AATTAATTTTGTGAAACAACTGTCTGATGTAAGTGAACTAAATTATGAAACTATTATGAGTAGATAAGCACAATATTGTGACAAATAAACCTTTGGTAAATGTGATGTTAAACCATGGTACCAGAGAGTATTGGTTCTACCGGCAAGGTCCGTGGGATACGGCTAGGTTCAGGAGACAATACTGACATCTACCGGCAAGGTCCGTAATTGCGACAATACGGCTAAGGTTCGGAGATATAGGGAATAATTTATTTAAGTAATTGCTATCGGCAAGGTTCGTAACTACGACAGTACGACTAGGTTCGTAGAATTACACCGGCAAGGTCCGTAACTACGAGGATACGGCTAGGTTCGGGAAATTTTAGATAAATACTAGCGACTGGCAAGGTCCATAACTTCGAGGATATGGCTAGGTTCAGCTGAGTATTTTTAAAGATAGTAGAGGAGACTGTGTGCCCAAATAGAAGAGGCTGTGTGCCCAAATAGATTGTGTGTGGAGTGTAGGTGTGTCATTTATGACTGTGTGACATATTTGACTGTGTGATAGGATTATGACTGTGTATTGTGAGTGAGTGCGATAACTGTGTACTATTTTTGCTGTGTGAAAACTGTATACTACGTTTAACTGTGTGCCATTTTTGGCTGTGAATACAAATAATATTTTGAAACAGTAAATAATGAGAATTACAATTAGGAAATAAAGTTTAAAGTGTGCAAACCTTAACAAAAGACACCCATATGAGGTACTATAAAAAGTTAGACAGTGCGAGTGTTGTCGTATGCATGAGAGTGTGAATAATAAACCTGTATATTAAGAAATCTGTGGCTGTCCAAACTGTATAATTTGTGAATAACTGTTGGGTTTGTGGTTGCTTAAACCGTATAACCCGTTAATAACAATTGGGAATATGAAGGTAAAATAATGAATAACTAGAATGACTAAACTGAAACGTTTGAACTGATATAATTAAATTGTAATGTTTAATGTTTGACATAGCATAACACTGGTTTTAAATAAGTAAATTGAAGTAATATGTGTAGCGCTTGATTTGACATAACAACCATTGGTTAAATAATTGAAACACTTTGGTTTATTTGTTTTGATTTACCATTTGATGTGTGACACTGTAAGAATACTGCTTTCAAATAATTAAGGCTGAAATAAACGTGCACCAACTTTAACTAATTAGGTGGGAATTATTTGATTTAAATAAATAGACTAAAGTACTTTGAATAACGGCAGAATATTGGAAACGCGCTAAAACGAGAAACAGCTCCTCAAAAAGCCTGTTCCCCCTGAACAGGAAAGAAGTAGAGTTGCGAGGGGAGGGGCTGGAGAGAGCGAAAGTGTGGCTTTTGGAGCCAGGAAAGACTGGGAGTTGGCTGGGAACGCATGTGGGTATCTGACGAGAGAATGTTCTAAACTTGCTCACCCGAGCGTAGACGTGCGTCATGGGTGAGAAAGTAGAGAATATTTACATTTGCGGTAATTTGGCAGACGCTCTTGTCCAGAGCGATTTATGGGAGCAATTGGGGTTGAGTGCCTTGCTCGAGGGCACATCGGCAGATTTTTCGCCTGGTCGGCTCGGGGATTGGAACCAGCGACCTCTCGGTTGTTGGCGCGGCGCTATTGTTCACTAGACTGCCTGCCGCCCCATATGAGTTTAAGATTGTGGCGTTGTTGGATCATGTGATGGTGGATTAAACTGACCATAAGTAATGTTGTTTTAGACGTAATGTATAATATAGTACAAAGCAAATAGAGGGTTAAATTGAACTAATTATCATGGTAGAGCTAACGTAGCACAGTTTGGGAACTTCATTTTGTGTTAGAGGGTAAGATGAGAAATCATTGTAATATGCTATTGGTGGAAATCTATTTATCATTTCAAGGCATGGAGTAACAATCTGCATTTATGAGTGTAAATTCCACTGCTGATGTGTTGATTGAATGGGTACGATGGAGTATTTGGTTTGGTAATGTTGAATGGACTATTTGTAGCGTGTTTTGGGGTTAAATAGAAAAAACTCACTTATTCAATAGGGAATGGGTGGAAAGAGAGAGAGTTTTTACGTGTATTAAAAGTTGCATAAGATAGCTTTAGTAGTATTCTAGATAGGTCTATGAAAATATGTTACAAGTACGAATGACATTATTTCCTAAGAAGGAAGATTGTAGGGAAGTTTCCCGCGCCTCCCCCATAATGTAGAAAGGAACAGGAGAGGGAAAGGAGATGTAAGAGACAGGACATAGTTCAGATGGTAGGAATGTCATTAAGTGTATGCTGATCAACGATAGCAAATATTTGTTTTATTAATTAGGGCCTAATCAGAGAGAACAGTTAAAGAAATTGAATAGCGAACTGAAATGGGTTAGCGGGAAAATACAAAATAGTTGGACAATTTTAGAACGATAATTTATTTTGGTTAGGATGCAAGTATGTATTGGCTGTTGTGCTGGGGAAATAGCGCCAGCCTGTGGTGGGTTCTGGATTGGTGAAACAGGGGAGACAGATTTTCCTAGGGGGTTGAACAAATAATTGATAATGGATCATTTGAGATGAGATCACATGTAGCAGAGATAGGGTAATCAATTAAATAATCATTGTATACTCGAGGAATTTTGAGTGGTTTAATGGATTAGTTATGAGGAATTAGATTGATACAAACAATTATTGATGGGTTAAGACTGGGGATATCTGTATCATGTTTTGTGTATACTATACTATCTTTAGATTATAACCAGGAGAAAATAAATTAGTAATTTAGCAGATGCTCTTATCCAGAGCAATTAGGGTTAAGTGCCTTGCTCAAGGGCACATAGACAGATTTTTCACCTAGTCGGCTCGGGGATTAGAACCAGCAACCTTTCGGTTATTGGTACAACGCTCTTAACCACTAAGCTACCTGCCGCCCCTTAGCTCATCTAAGTTAGGCAGTATTTAGGTCATAAGAGGGAGCTACCAAATTAAGTTGAGCCTAACTATCTTTGATTGTTATTTTTCAATTGGGTTTTTCAAATAAAAAAAACACACCCAGCATGATGTTTATAAAGGGTTGTTATGTTGAATTTAGGGGATTTTCAACAGTTCATAGGTGGTGTTTACTATGCTGTAGGATGGAACGGTTTGTTGGGGGATATTTGAACCTAAATTAATGGAATAAGCTGCAGTAATCAGAGGAATGTACAATCTAAGGCGAGACAACTATTGCCTAGATCATTGATTTAGCAATAGGATCAGGTAGATAGGGACTAGAGAGAAGAAGAAAAAAATTAGATGAAGAATGATGAGCTTTTTGGTAAGGATAGACTGCTGTAAAGCTTGGGTACTCCATTTTGTACTGCATACGGGTAAATTAAGTGATCTTATCTATGGGAAGGCAATGGTAGCCCATGGTAAAATAATTGGAACTCTAAGGAGGCATATATACATCAGGGATGTTATCCAAATGGTAGAGAGTAAAGAGGGATATGACATTGGTCGTGATTTAAAGATGATGAGGTTTTTTGGTGGGCTATTAGATATAACTGGGTTAATCATGAACATATAGGTTTTTATTCTTTGTTGCTAGGCAGAAGACTTAGGTGACCTAAATATGGACTTGTCATGTCGAACAATCAGTCTTCAGGTCAAGCCCGGGAGAGCCGGGGTAGAACAGAGGTTGAACTAAACATAAGTGTTTTTACAAGATAAGAGATTGAAGATTGGATTACTAATTGATTCTGAACTGGATGAAAGTCGAATTTAGCTGCCATAAAAGACAAAGGAAGTGGGAGGAGCAATAAAGAAGCAAAAGACAATCTCAAAAATGAAAGGCATGGCAACTGGATGATAAATTACCTAAGGGATGGTTTAGGAAGGTGGTAATATTGACACATGGGCAAATCATGTGTCAAAAAGGGGGAGTGATAGGATTAAATAATAATGATAGGATTAAATAATAAATATATACGAAGGAGAGGACAAAATACTTAAAAAACTAAAAATAAATAAATAATAGAAATTGAGAGCTCAACATGTATGTGTGTAGATAGTTTATTAACCACACCCGTATGTCAGAGGTTTTGTGCCCCACAGGTGAACTAAAGGAGAAGGTGACCCACTCTATCTCACCAGGAGACTGGGTGTGGATCCAGTCCCGAAAAGAAGAAAAACTGGAAGCAGGCCTGTTGGGAAGGGCCCTATCAAGTCCTATTAGATCCACCTGGGTGCATGTCACACACTGCAAAAAGGTAAACCCAGTTACACCTGATGAACAAACACAGAGTTAAGAGAAAGAACCGATCACCATTAGGGCTCGGGGGTTGGCTCCTTAACGAAGATTCCCTTACCCAGTCTGATCATCCCTGTGTGAGTTCGGTAGAAGGTGAAGCAATGGGTTGGCGTCTGACATGTTCTCAGGGCGAGGGTGGGGATTCACAGGTCTCCTGACGGTAGGTAGCTGTCTGATTGTGGGGGCCATATTCCTAACACACTCAGACCCTCCTGATCAGCCAGAAGTAGTAGTTAACCTAACACAAGTTGATAAAATAATACCTGAGCACAGTCTACGAAGGCATAGGAGACAGCTAGACGTAGGGAAAGGGGAAGTACTAGGGACTTTAGGGGAGGACATCACCATATGTATGTCACCATGTACATCCTGGGATTATGTAGTTGCTCATACCGAGCGGGGGGGGGGGGGGGGGGGGGGGGGGGGGGTATGTAAATCTCCATACACAGTTTAGGGACAGGTGTAGTATTGTGAAAGTAGGGAATTACCAGAAATGGCAGTGTGACCCATAGAAGGGTAGGTACTGTCTGAAAGTCTGAAGTACGCAAAAACAGGTTTATCCTCCATGCAAGCCACCTGGGAATGTGGTGAAAGAGTCTTGTAGTAACTTGAAATATCTGTATCCCCCGATAACAAAGTCATTCCGACCTAGGTTGCCTACGTTTGAAGTCTCAGGGGATTCTAATTGTTTTTCTAGGACTAGTAAGATAGGATACAGAGTAGGGCATCTTAGCTCCTGCTCCTACACAGAGAATATCACAACTAAAAGAGACCATGACTAATCTCTCCTCTTTGTTGCAGCCAGAGGATTTTAGGAACCAAAACCAGGCCCGTGCTGACATCTGATGGTTGTGTGGTGATAACTGATTGTGAATTCACCTACATACGCAAATAATCAAACGTGTCAGAGACTGGTGAGTTGTCACGTAGAAAGTGGGACCTCCTCCTGGGATCCTTTGATGGGATAGGCGTACCTCGAGGGGTTCCAGAACAATTCAAAGCTAGGAATCAGATCGCAGTTGAGTTTGAATCAAGTCTTTTTTGGTGGTCAACAATTAATAAAAACGTAGATTGGATAAATTATAAAGATTTATAAACCACACTCGTGATGCAATAAAGGGATTAGCTGAGCAGACAGCGGCAACTAGCTTAATGACATGGCAGAATAGAATAGCTTTAGATATGCTTTTGGCTGAGCGGGGCGGAGTTTGTGTTCTGTTTGGATATATGTGCTGTACTTTCATCCTCAAACAACATAGCACCGGACGGGTCCGTGACAAAAGAGCTTCAGGGGAGTAACTACGCTGACGAACAAACTGGCTGAGAACTCTGGTATTGATAGCTCCATAAACGGTTGGTTTGATAACATATTTGGTAAATGGAAAACTATTGTTGTAACTATTCTGGGTGAAGTTATAGCTTCTATGGGTATACTTGTTCTTTGTGGATGTTGTCTTATTTCCTGTGTCTGAGGTTTGGTGAGAAAGGAGATGGGGAAGGTGGTTTCCCAACAGATGGTGAGATACGGCCCAATCCTGGACTCCGACCTAAGGAATTGAGGATATGACCTACCAGGCTTGGTGGAGTGACACTAGAGGGTGT